>NW_022103968.1:39027049-39031461 GCF_000313985.2 Echinops telfairi
TCCTCCCCCCACTATCATGATCCCAATTCTACCTTATAAATCTGGCTAGACCGGAGGATGTACATTGGTACAGATAGGAAATGGAAACACAGGGAATCCAGGACAGGTGACCACCTCAGGACCAGTGGTGAGAGTGGCGATACCTGGAGGGTGGAAGGAAGGTGGTGTAGAAAGGGTGAACTGATTACAAGGATCTACATATAACCTCCTTCCTCGGGGATGGACAACAGAAAAGTGGGTGAAGGGCTGCGTCGGACCATGTAAGATATGACAAAATAATAATAATTTATGAATTATGAAGGGTTCATGAGGGAGTGGGGGTGGGGAGGGAGGGGGAAATGAGCTGATATTAAGGGCTCAAGTAGAAAGCAAATGTTTTGAGAATGATGATGACAACAAATGTACAAATGTGCTTGAAACAATGGATGTATGTATGGATTGTGATAAGACTTGTATGAGCCCCCAATAAAATGATTTAAAATTAAAAAAAGAAAAAAATTGATTGTAGAATTGATTACACAACTCTTTTTAGTATGATGGTGTTATTAAAATGTATGATGTGTGAATGATCTGTCAATAAAATTTTTATTAAGAGAGAGAGAAGGAAAAAAGGAAAATGTTTCCAGATTATTGCTAAATCTGCCACCCCAGTTATTGCTCAGTCCTGTTACTCAGGACTTACTCAGAAATCGCTGAAAATGAACACCACGTGACAATCATAATGTTCATCATCACAGATTACGCACTATTCTAAGGGATGATGTTTCGCTTGAGAACAATTACTGGGAAGAATTTCACTCAAGAAAGCCCTGCTTAATTAGAACTGTCTTCCCAGAACAATGATTTTCAAGCTTTTGGGAATATATGTTCTTCTTAATAATCTGCAAACAGGCCATAGAGTATTGTTCTCAAAGAAGATGTCCTAAAAGAAGTCAAAAAGGGAAAGGCGGTTTTTATCCACCGCTGCCCTTCTTTCCCCATCCTATATAAAACCCCAAATGAAACAAAATTAACTGTCCAGTTAATCTGACTCATCGCAACCCTAAAGACGGCAGGACCGCCCTGGGGGGTTTCCAAGGTTTTCATCTTTCCTAACATCCACTGCCACCTCATTCTCCCATGGACTGGCTGAGGGTTAGAACTGCTGCTCTTTCCACTAACAGCTTAATGACTGCACCACTGGGGCTGCTTGTCAGCCTCTCACCTGGTCAATCCACTTCCTTTCTGGTCCTCCTCTTTTGTCCACTTATGAACGGAAAGGGTTGAACTCGGCTCTAATTTTCCTTCCAGTTCTCACACGCGGTGCGATACTAATGACAGAGCTTTGCATAGTGACCGTGACGCAAGGGAAATGTGAAGTAGCTGGCTTAATTCCCTTCCATGTAACTTTTTCATGTGGAGCTCTGGTGAGGTACTTTATTGTGCCAACCTGGCCGATAAACACATGTGGGGTTAATTGAAGGGTGGAGGGATAAATGGCTCAGTGAGCCTCCCCTTTCAAGTTCTTGGGTCTCTTGTTTCTGGTGGTCAGAGCAGGGTGCAGCTGCCATAGCCAGTTCCCTGCTTTAGCTGGCAAGGCTCACTTCCTGCAAGACACCCCCAAGGAGAAGCCACATGGATCTACCCCAATGCAGCCCTGGGTGCTGGAGCTGCCATGTGGAGACCCCTGCCAGCGCTGAGATGCTTACACGCTCACTGATTTGGCTTTCCTCCTGCAGTTGGCATCATAGTGTGTGTTTTGTGAGATGGAGGAGGATTTTATGGATTGCTGTCAGACATGGGTTAATGTTGGACTTGTGGGCTTGGGCAGCACTGGGTTGGGATGTTTTCTTGATGTGCACTTACCCTTTATATAAAACTCTCTCTTATACATGAGTTTCTGTGGATTTGTTTCTCTAAAGTCCCCAGACTGACACATCTGGAGAGCAGGAATACCCCATGGGAAGGGAGGGAGAAACTGGTCAAAAGTCACTATCAAGGCTAGTCGATTATGTAAATCAGATCTTCAACAGGAGGAAAATAAAATGGGCCACAGCCATGTTTAGGTGGCTGTAAAGCCACATCATTACGGGAGGAAACCGCCCTGTCATGAAGGCCCGAGCTGTGCTCGCACAACGGCTTCAAATAAAATTCATCCATGAAAAGAGGGCTACTCCTTAGCAGGCCACTGGAGACCCCCTTGCAGAGGGGTCTCGGGGAGGAGACGAGCCAGTCAGGGTGCGATGTAGCAACGATGAGAAATACAACTTTCCTCTAGTTCCTAAATGTTTCCTCCCCGCCTCCACTATCATGATACAAATTCTACCTTGCAAATCTGGCTAGACCAGAGGATGTACACTGGCACAGATAGGAACTGGAAATATAGGGAATCCAGGATGGATGATCCCTTCAGGACCAGTGGTGTGAGTGGCGATACTGGGAGGGTAGAGGGAGAGTGGATTGGAAAGAGGGAACTGATTACAGGGATCTATATGTGACCCTGGGGGACGAACAACAGAAAAGTGGGTGAAGGGAAACTTCGGACAGGACAAGATATGACAAAATAAAAATTTATAAATTATCAAGGGCTCATGAGGGAGGGGGGAGCAGGGAGGGAGGGAAAAATGAGGACCTAATGCCGGCGGCTTAAGTGGAGAGGAAATGTTTTGAGAACGATGAGGGCAATGAATATACAAATGCGCTTTACACAATTGATGTATGTATAGATTGTGATAAGAGTTGTATGAGCTCCTAATAAAATGATTTAAAAAAATAAAATAAAATAAAATCCTGGGTTTTGGCCCAGTAAACACTCCAATCCAGCACTGTATTAATGGGATCAAAGTATTTATAATACATCAACTGTGTGTGTTCATAACATTGGTTCTCAGGTACTGAATAAATCCTTTTGTCTTTATTGCTAAAAAAAGAAATAAAAAGAAAAGAGGGCTACTGTCCTGGAAGGGCCTGAAAATATCTTTGCTTGGAAGATAGTTTGTGACAGCTTCCAGCAGTGCTGTTGGCAGAAAGTGTGTGTGTGTGTGTGTGTGTGTGTGTGTGTGTGTGTGTGTGCGCGCTCTGACAGGAGTTCAGTGGTTCCTGTCTTTTTGAGAATTCTAGATCAGCGTCATCTTCCAAGAGAATGTGATAAGATAGAGATGGAATTAAGTGACTAACAACAGACTGAATGGTTTGTGAGAAGTGTAAAATGGCAGGGAAGAATCATAGGGTAATTATTTTCTAGATAATTCATGACATTTGTATGGAATTTGGCCTGAGATTTTTCCCTCCAATTCTCATAATAAATAACTCTACAGATGAGCAGCACTACCCTTTAAAAAATATTTATGCTACAAAGTGAGTAGGAAGTGAATTGTTTGTCTCTTTGGACATAAAAATTCTATTCATGTTAAAATTACATGTAAATGTTTATCGATATTTTTAAAAGGATACGTTTGTGGGGGCGTGAGATTTCTTAATATGACTCGTCTACCCATTTCTCTAACTTCCACCAAATGACAGGCTTGGGCTATGAAAGAGAGTGAGGGTAACCCTCATACTAGAGGGAACTGGTCAGTTTTCCTTACCACCAGCCCTCATCCCTCTCTCTTCCGCTTCCCCTCCCCATAAAGATGAGCCATCTTCGAAGCAAGAGCAGAGAGAGCTAGAATGCTCAGGACCATTGGAAGAGCGTTTTCCATATGTCTGTCTGAAGGGATGGAAGCCAAGACCAGAAGCACCGAAGACTGTGGTGTGGAGGCCAGAGGAGCAGCATCTGGACTGGGGGCACGTTCTCCTCCATTGGCTCGACAACGCTATGGAACTGTGAGACAGAGTGACAGGCTGGCTGACTTTCTGGCTCCCAGATACAGAAGCCAAAGGACCATGTCGCTGAAAGCCTGAGCACCAGAGAAAGACTTGACTGCTGGCTGAGGAGAGGTATTGCTGATCTTGATTTTGGGTAACCCATGAACTTCTCTAACAGACTCCCGTAATCGTGAGTATCGTCTGTGAGTTCTGTGTGGCTGTTGCAAGGAAGTATTGAGCCCAGCATAGCAGCAGAGTGCTGGGGAGGAACGGTTAGTTCCAGAGTGGGTAAAGAAGGGCTGGGGTGTGGAGGAATATCTGTCCTTTGATGGGTGGCAAGAGGAGGTCAGATCTGGACCACCACATCTTTCAATGCACAGTTCATGAGAAATGTACTATATATTCAGTCTAAAATTATATACCACGCGTTTGTTTATTTATTTATCATTAAAAAAAAATCATTTTGTTGGGAGCTCGTACAACTCTTATCACAATCCATCCATCCATCCATCCATCCATCCATTGGGTCAAGCACATTTGTACATTAGTTGCCGTCATCATTCTCAAAACATTTTCTTTCTACTTGAGCCCTTGGTATCAGCTTCTCATTTTCCCCCTCCCTCCCC
>NW_022103968.1:39032119-39046988 GCF_000313985.2 Echinops telfairi
TGCTATATCTTTTGATAGCCAGGCACTATCAGCTTTCTTCACCACATTTGCTTATGCTTATGCACCACTTTGTCAGCGATTGTGTCGAGAAGGTGAGCACCATGGAATGCCAGTTTAACAGAACAAAGTGTTCTTGCGTTGAGGGAGTACTTGAGTACTAAGGTAGCAGATGGACATTGGGCCTACACCACACTTTTCGAAGAGGTACTCACTAGGTACTCACTGCAATAGTTTCCCCCCATATTCTTGTGTTTCTAATATTGCAACATTAGCATCGATTACTTATCTATGAAGAGAAATATAAATGTTACTTAGCAACTTTGTCATGAAAATTGCGAACAAGACAGCTTGCTCTGTGCCAGACTCTGTGCTTGGCACCCTGCAGGTTTTGTGTTTTTTTGGTAGTTAAAATAATGACAAGAATCGAAAGTTCTTGAGGGTATTGTGAGGGTAGACACATGCGCAAACATTGTTTCATGGGTTGCAAATCTTGCTAAGGCAAGTAGAATGGACTTTTGGCAAAACGGTCCGAGTTTTATAAAAGCAGATGGGATTGGACTGCTTTCAACTCTTCTGCTTCTTGTTATGAAAGAGACAAAAGCTTTTCACACATGTCTCCATGCGTGTAGACTACCCTGTGAGAAATGATGGCAACTAGCTCCAGGCATTGCTGTACAGCACAATCTGAGACGGCTGAGCGAGTGTTGTCCACAACCCTCATTGCTTCCCTGTTCCCTTGCTGTCTCGGTTGCCCTTTCTCCCTGCAGGGTCCAGGGCCTGGCACAGCCAGTGTGGGTGTTTGTATCCCAGCCTCCACCCATCCCCATCCCCGTGTCTTTCACGGGCTCTGTGGGTTTCTTGTTAATATCCTTAGGTCGACACTTGTCCCATAACAACTTCTTAGGAAGGAAGTTACCTGAGGCGGGATGCGCCCATGCAAACCCATTGATGGTGTTTGGGACTGAAGAATTTGGCTCTCTTCTCAGCAGACGCAGGAGAAGGTTGAAGTTGCTACTCTTGTAGAGATTTCCAGTCTCAGAAATCCAGAGAGGCAGTTCTACTCTGTCCTGCATGGGTTGCGATCGATTTGAGGGCAGTGGGTCTGAGTTGGAATTCACTTGACAGCAGTGGAACCTTTTCTTTCTTTTTTCAGCAGCAAAGTCAAGTTGGGGAAACACCACGGACCACAGTTCTCATTGCTCTGAGCAGCGTTTTTCCTCGGGAACCCGGGGTTCCCCCTCGGAGAACTGAGGCTACCTCTTCCAATTATTTGTTCGGAACAGCTTTCTGGTTTTCTTCATTGCTGGACTACCTCCCCCCAAATGATCTTGGAGTCTTGGAGTGTGTGTATGGGTGTGTGTGTGTGTGTGCGCGCGCGCATACACGCTTCTTCTCATGACCTCTTCATGTTCTTCCCCCTGGGAGTAACAGATGTAACAAATATTCAGGTGAAGCCCAAACCACGAATCTCCGGTACCTACCTGAATTTAAACTTGCAGCCTTCGATCAACTGAAGACGTTCTAGTTGTCGTTGAAACAGATCTGAGGTTTGCATTCTCCCTCTCTATCTGACTGCAGAAGATCTAGTGTTCCTGTATCCAAGTTCAATGTGAACTTGGAATTTGATGACGGTGGTGGGTGGCGATGAGTCACTCATTTTGCATGACTTCTTGAGGAGTGCTGCGTTTCAAAGCCGGGAATTAATTTTTACAATTCTCTCTCTCTGTTATCAAGTAGAAACTTATTTGCTCCCATTTCAGGAGGCCGGAAGTTCTATTCCTGGCTTTGGTTTTAGAGGAAGTCTTTCGCGCTCTCTGTAGGCGCCGAGGAGGAGAAAGTCTTTGTCTCTTTGCAGCTCCTGTTCCTTGGAGAGGTCCTGTGGCCTGGAATTCCCCACCTGTGATAGGTGTAAGAAGCACTCTACCTGGGCAGGACTTCATTGACATAGCACAGGAATCCCCAGTGAGAATGCAGCCACTTATTCCAAGGGTTGGGTTTACAGCATAATTCTTTGGTGGCACAATTCAATGTGTACAACAACATATCTTTTGGGGCTCCAACTTTGGGGAGTCTATATCCTTAATATTGTGAGTTTGTGAGAGATCGAATACTGTTCAAAGTCAGCTTTGGATTTTTCTGAGGAGTAATTTGGGCCTGGAGTATTGACAGGTGGAAGCTGTGTCATTCACAGGAGAGGCAGACATTCAAATATTAAATGCACTGTGCATGGTGTGCTGAAAAACATTCAGCTGTGCAATCCCAGATAGCTTGAAAAGAGACGCTGTAATATTTGTACAGGCAATCTGACTTCTCTCTTCAGTTCTGCATATTATATACATCTATAGAGCTCTATAGATACCATTTTTAATGGCAGAACCAATCACAGCAATCACTCACTTCACTGTGGAGAAAAGCAATAGAGTCTAGCAGTCTGAGAGATCACACAGTTGTGATTACTCTAGAGTCTCTAGACAGCTCTTCTTTAACTCAGAATGGGACCATCTTACTCCATGTCCAAAGCTGGCCAAAATGAACCCACCTGGACGGGCATGGGGGGCAAGGGGAGTCTGTGGCACTTAGTGGGAGCTTCCATGCTAAGGATTTTTAGCAGGAGGAACCTGGGAAAACCTCTCCCCTATGCACGAGCAACCTCAACTCTTCTTCTGCTTTACTCAAGCCTCACTCCGACAGCTTCGTTCTTTGGGGACCGTGAACAGAGTGCTCAGTTGGATTGATGTAGAGCTGTCGTCAGGTGGCTTCTTGTCGGTCCTGCCTTTCAGTTCATGACTGCTTCTTCCAGAGGTGTTGATTGGGGCCCACGTAACTTGAAATCCTTGCCAACATCCATCTGTTATCTCTTTATGATAATGTTGCTTGCCGACCTAGTTAGGAGGATTTTTGCTTTCTTACTGTTGAGATAGGAGCCCTGGTGGTGTAATGGCCATTCACTGAGCTGCGATTCACAAGATTGGCAATTTGAAACCACCAGCCGCTCATTGGGAAGAAAGACAGGGCTTTCTATATCCGCAAACACTTACAGTCTAGGAAACTCACAAGGACATTCCATCCTGTCCTATAGGGTCATTAGTTGACATGACTTGATGGCAGTGAATTTTTTTTTTTTGAATTTGCATTGAGGTATAAGCCACACTGAAGGTTGTTATCTTTGAAGTAGCACTTTAGTATTATAGTAAGTACATACATCTCCAGTTTTTCATGGAAGAAATGGTGAAGGCCATGGGGAATATTGACTAAAGGTAGACCATCCTGAATTGTCATATAAATTAGGGAATGGGGCTCTTCCCATCCTAGTATTTCTCAAGAAATATGATCCCAATCGTTACACTTCTCTCACTAAATACAGGAGAGATTGGAATAAATTTAACAGAATCTCCACAATGGATTCTACTTTCTGGAAGCCCTGTGTTTGTTTTTATTTTTCATGATGAAGGAGTTTATTGGGGACGTTAACAGGTTACCATGAGTCGGGATCAGCAAACCAGCAGGATGCAGTCACTGGTCTCTTTAGTTAGCAGGCAAATCGCTCCCTCTGGTTCTTCGTCTCTCAGCCACATGACCCCTGGCCTTTGTCCCCATGGCTCCATCCCCCAGTTCCACAGTCTCAGGCCAGATGAGGAGAAAGTTTAAGCTCTATTTTTAAAGGAAAGATATGTACAGAATTTTGTTCCACATATGTCAAAATAAGAGCTAAAACAGAATTCTAAGTCGTTCTCAAAAGAATTGTGCTGAAAATATTTGATTAGGTGTTCTTTATGTTTTCCTCACGAGATGTTCATCGCTATTCCCTTCAAATTAATTTGCTTTTCTGGGTTACTGCTCTGTAGTGCATAATCCTGCAACATACATATTATGTATGAGGCATAAGCCACACCTGGGTGATTCCATTGCATTCGACATTCCTTAGCCTAATGTAGCCTTGTATTATGTGTTGATGTTACTGTGACTGTCTCCTTTCAGAAATTATTTCAGGAAGTTTCCACACGAAGGTCAGGAGCTGGACTGGCCAGCCCTTCAAGACGCTGTTGTGTCTTGATAAAAAATAAAAGGAGTTAGATTCTTTTCAGCGTTCACTACACTTTATGTGCAGTGTAGTCAGTGCTCCATCCTTGCCATAACCCAATGAGGAAATTACTGTTAATGTAACCCTTGTTTTACAGTGGAGGACATTGATGCTTGTGAATTTAGCCAACTCATCCAAAGTCACATGGTTAATAAGAGCTGTGATTTAAATCCACATACAATGCATTTTAGCCCTTTACCTACATTTATATATTTATAGTATATGACTTGTCATTTTGATCTGGGGTTATTTTAACATAGCTTTAAAGTGTTGGATTTGAGAGATAAAATGTCTGCACACTAGAGAAAATATTACTTAAAATTAATCTAACACTTACTGAGGAATAGCTATGCTATATCCAGTCGGATATAATCAGGTGCCAGGAGAGGTCACAGAGATCAAAGGTGACTAAGATTAAGTGCTTGTGTTAGTCTGGGTAGACTAGAGAAACAAATTCATGGACACACATATGTGTATAAAAAAATTGGCTTATCAACAAAGCCCACATGGAACAACATATCAACCTGTGTGATCACGAGGTGTCGAACGGATCACTGAAGACAAATGGGTGCATAAGCAAATGTGGCGAAGAAAGCTGATGGTGTCCGGCTATCAAAAAGTATAGCGTCTGGGGTCTTAAAGGCTTGAAGGTAATCAAGCGGCCATCAAGCTCAGAAGCAACAAAGCCCACATGGAAGAAGCACACCAGCCTATGCAACCACGAGGTGTCGAAGGGATCAGGTGTAAGGCATCATCAGAACAAAAAATCTTACCATAGTGAATGATGGGGGGAGTGTGGAGTGGAGATCCAAAGCCCATTAGTAGGCCACTGGAGATCCCCTTGCAGAGGGGTCTCAGGGAGGAGATGAGCCAGTCAGGGTGCAATGTAGCGATGATGAGAAATACAACTTTTCTCTAGTTCCTAAATGTTTCCTCCCCGCTCCCACTACCATGACTCGAATTCTATCTCGCAGGACTGGCTAGACCAGAGGAGGTACACTGGTATAGATGGGAACTGGAAATACAGGGAATCCGGGACGGATGAGCCCTATAGGACCAGTGGTGTGAGTGGCGAAACAGGGAGGGTAAAGGGAGAATGGGTAGGAAGGAGGGAACCGATTACATGGAACTGTGTGTGACCTCCTCCCTGGGGGACAGACAACCGAAAAGTGGATGAAGGGAGACATCGGACAGGGCAAGATATGACAAAATACCCATTTATAAACTATCAGGGGCTCATGCGGGAGGGGAGAGCGGGGAGGGAGGGGAAAAATGAGGACCTAATGTCGGGGGTTTAAATGGAGAGAAAATGTTTTGAGAAACGATGTACAAATGCGCTTTACACAATTGATGTGTGTATGGATTGGGATAACAGTTGTATGAGCCCCTAATAAAATGTTAAAAAAAAAATTGGCTTATATGCAAGAGCAGTTGAATATTGAGGAAAACATCCCAGCCCAGTCCAGATCAAGTCCATAAGTCTGATATTAACCCATAAGTCTGCTACCAATCTATGAAGTCCTCTTCAGACTCATAAACACATGCAATGACGCTGAATGCAGGAAGATCACAGGACAGTGGGTGCAAAGTCAGTGGCGGTAGAAGCATCTCAGCGCTGGCACGGATCTCCATGTGGCTCCTCCATTTCCCAGGACTCATCAGGGTAGGTCCACGAGGCTTCTTCTCAGGAATGTCTCACAGGGAGTCAGCCTGCGAGATACTAGAGAGTCTCCAGAGAAGTGAGCTGAGAGAGAGAATTGTCTCTTTCTACTCAGGAGGAAGTACAGGAGTTCCCAGAATTCTCAGAAAAGGCCATGCCCACACAGAGGCCTCATTGGTTATATCTTGATTGACAGGCCAGAGTCCACCCTCTTCCCTCATAATCCTCTCAAATTGACACCAGATTTTGTAACTACCACAGTGCTAATCTCCTTTGTGTTGATAGTCATATATGAGAGAAAGACACATAAACTGTAAAATGTAATTCATTCCTGTCCATGTTGGGCAGTAGTATACATGCATGCAGTGTGCTTGTTTGCCTGCCTAATGTATGGATGGTGTGCACGCATGTGTGGATGGCGTGCACGCATATAGGAGGTGTAGGAGGAGGTGTGCAGTGTGTTCATGCATGTGTTCTTCTGTGGGCAGGTTTCATTCCCATGTGTGGGATAAGTGCCGTGCTGTTCTTGGGCTCGAGAGTTAAGGGTGGTGGTTTGTTATGTGTGGTGGATGGACCTACATATGTGGGTGGATCTGGTCACAGTGCAGCATTGTGTTAGTGGTTATTGTTGTCATGTCCATTCAGACTCGAGGCAACCGGTGCTTTACAGATGAGAACGTCCCCATGTGGCTTTCTGGTCCGCCCTCTTTACAGAAACAGATCCACAGGTCTTCCTTCCACGGAGCTGCTGGACGTGTCAGCCTGCGTTCAGCAGTTGTGATCCGTGGGTCTTGTGTCCACTGGGCTAGGAGTCACTGTGGTTCGGCAGTTGAGGCCTAATAATGTCCCTTGACGTGACCTAACCTAATGCCATCAACTCTACCATGGGATTGGGGAGTAGCTGAGCAGTTCTAAGAATAAGGTGGAGCACAACCCCTTGACTCAGGTCACAGCCCCAATGCAACAGAAAGGAGGTTTCCGTGTGTGGGGGGCTCACTTCCTGTATATCTGACCTATGGATCTGAAACTAGACTGGACTTCATTGCTTCCACAACTGCCTGAGCCATTTTCTTGATATAAATGTCTCACTGTCTGTCTCTCTCTCGCTCTCTATGTATATCACCACCCGTTTTGATTTACTAGAGAACCCTGCTGAACACAGCAGCCAAATCTTAACGCCTAGAGAAATTTGAAGTCATTTCTTTTAATGGTACAAAGGAAGTGCCCTCTACTATCCTATTTAATTAATTTAGGTTTGCATTTTATAATAGCTCTCCATGACTTTTGAGCATGGTAAACTGGAGCTAGGGAGTGCTTGTGGTGTAGTAAAGAACCCTGGTGGCATGCTGGACTAGGCATTGGGCTGATATCCACAAGGCAGGTAGTTCAAACCCGTTAGCCGCTCCACAGGAGAACAATGAGGCTGTCTGCGCCTGTAAAGATTTACAGTCTCGGAAACTCTACGCAGGGTCACTGTTAGTCAGAATTAACTCCATGGCAACTGAGTCTGGTTTTTGTTTGGTAATTCAGTGGTGACAGCACCCACCTGCTAACTGAAAGGTCATTGGTTCAAATATACCAGTTGCTTTATGGGGAAAAAAAGACACAGCAATCTGTTTCCATAAAGAATTGAAGCTTTGGAAACTCGTCGGGTCACAGGAATCAGGGTTGACTTGACAGCAGTGGAATTGGGTAATCCGGAAATAGAGCTAGGACTTGGATGACAATGTCTGGCAATTGGGCTTTTACTGCTTCTTCTCACCACTGTCATAGACTTTAGTAATATGTGAAACATTGCTTCCCATGAGTAAGGAACCGTCTGTTAATCTCTGGCAGCCTGGCTCCTTGGCCCCAGTTTTATTTCCCCTCCTAGCCTTTCTCTAGTACATTGTTGGGCTATTATTGAACAATTTCTAGGAATTCTATATCTATGAGAAAAATTAGTCATTTGCTGTGATAAATTGTGAACATTTTTGTGAGCTTGCTAATTTGCCTTTTGATTTCCTTACAGTGATTTTATCCAAGCAAAGTTAAATTTTTTTTCCTCCAGTATCATTGAACTTCTCAATAAATTTTTAATTTTTCTGTCAGGTTACTAAGACCTTTTGTCACTCAGAGATTATAAGGAAATTTTGTTTGTTGACATTATTGTGATTGAACATGCTCTCTCTGTGACAGAGCCCAGGCGGCACCATGGTTAGGTGCACAGCTTCTACCTGAAAGGATGAAAACCCAAACCCTCCAGGCAGATGTGTGAGAGAAAGACCTGGTAGTCTACTTTTGTGAAGACTGCACCCTAGAAAAGGCTGTGGGCCTGGTCTGCTCGGTCCATTGCGGCTGCTATGAGTCCAAATTGCCCCATAACATCCGAAGACAAACTGTAGTACGTATGTCAGTCATTGACTTTCCATTTAGACTTGTTATGTGTGTGTCCTTTGTGAGACCTGAAGCCAATCTGACTTGTTTCCAGAGAGCAATTCAGTTCTCCCAACTCTGTAGGGAGTCTATAATCCCTTCATTTGTCTCTCAGCAGGTTCATGAACCTGTTTCAGTACTTTTTTTTAGCTATTGTAATTTTTGCCATATGTTTTAATATCTGATATGATTTTCTTTCTCCCAAAGCTCCTACATGCATATTCTGGGTACTGCTGTACATTTCTACTGAGGAGAGCAGGCAATGATTATCTACAGAGAATGGAGGGAGAGAGGTCAGATCAGAACTTGTTCTGCTTTTCGATCTGTTCTTTCACATCTAGCCCAATTGCCCTTTCCAGCATGCAAAATGACCTTCTACATCTCCAAGGATTTTTTTCTTTCTTGTCCCCATTTCCATCCCCTCTCCTTTCCTTCCAAACTCAACGCTCCTCTTCCTATGGGTTTTCTTTCTTACCTACCTGTTTCTCTTCTTTCTTCATCTCCTCTTCCCTAATTCCCAATATCCACGCATTCTTTGATAGTTTCTGTGGGTCTTATTTTGCCCCGTGAGCTAGCATCCCATGGCAGTTCACCATCTTTGCTGGCATCGATGCTGACGGTTACGGTAGGAATTCGATTTGTGATTTTCCAGTGTCATTTGCTCCACCTGCTAGTGTGCAGTGAACCCCTGAAGATCAGTTCTTTGTTTTGGCACCGTCTCTGTAAATTGTGAAAACACAGCTTTTCTTCTGTGTTTCTGGCTCATTTCCCTTACTCATTCTTGGGAATAGGTTTTTGGAGTTATTTTCTATATATTGGCACTGTTTGGAACTATCGCTGACAAATAGGGAAAAAAATCTAATTTAACCAAACACTTATGGTTAAGTCACACAAGAAGTTTTGATTACTGGAGAGGCTATAGTATGTCTTTTCTCAGTAATGGAAAATGCTTTAAGTTAGTGTTGTTCAGTTCAGGTATTCAGGTGTCAGGTTATCAGTGGGGAGACAAGGCAGGCGGGAACTGGTGCTTGATTCGATTTGTCTTATTAGATGGAGCACAACAGAAGAACTTCCTATTGGGCAGAACTCAAAACCAAATGACAAAGGTAAATTGACATTTAGATGAACAACAGTGAGATAACAAAAAGCTCCTTTTGGCACGTGTGTATATTTAAAATTGTATTGCTACTAGGGTCCCAGCTTGTACACGCGCATATTCCTAGCAAACCATGTTTAAACATGTCTCTGTAGTCAGTGGCTTGCTATAGACACGTTTTCTCAGTTACACTCGGCTTCATCTTGTTATTGTAGCTAAACCAAAAAATGTCCAGAGAAGAAGAACTTTTGGGGGAATGGTGAACTAGGAAGACAATCTACCCAAACCCTCTACAACAGCGCCCAGAGACCAAATGAAGCAGTAAGGGATGGCATTGCTGGGAACCTGAGCTTCAGAGGGAAGGATAGAAAAATGGATCAATTGCCGACTAGAAGTAGAACCAAAGTGGCGACAGGGAGACAAACAGAACTCGGAACTCTCAGCTAGCCTGACACAATGTGGCCAACTTGAACTTTTGCCAGCAGTGCTTTGATTTGGGGAGTGACCTACTAATTGATTCCATTCAAGCAGAACCACACCAGCACCCACACTAGTGACTGGTCACAAGACAGCAATCATGTGTACACTGCTCAGCCACATCCACACCTCATGTAGCCTCATCCACTGGGCAAGGGGCACCACCCATGTCTGCACCATCGGATGAATGATTGACGGCAGCCAACAGCAGCTCAACCCACCCTCAGCTGCTGTGCATGAACAGTGAACAGAAAATGGTGCACATACCAACATCCTGTATCTCAGCCACTAGATGACAGGTGGAAGGAGCCTAAGTTCTACCAAACTAACAAATAGAGCAACACACCCACCCGTCTTGCTTGGATATATAAAATCTAAACAATGAAAAAGCGAAAGAGAAGAAAACATCAAATCAAAACAATGAAAAATCACAATAGGACAAAACAAAAAAAATGGACAAACACATCAACACACAATCACCAATTAAACACAAAAATAACAATATCACAGTATCTCAGAGAAAACAGCAACGTTAGTTCACAGAAAGAAGCAAGATATTGTGGCTGAAATGAGTGAACAAAATCCAGAGCCAGAAAACCTTACTGAGAAAGAAATGCCACTGGAACTACCTGATAAAATAAATTTAAAAGAAAAAGATATTCAGGCATCTTTAATGAATTGATAGATTGTGGTGCTCTCAGACAAAATAAAAGAAACCATGGATAAAATTATAGAAGAGTTCAGGAAAATATTGTAAGACCAAACAAAATAAATGAAAATATTAAAGACCACAAAAGGTGAGTAGGAGATTAACACTAAGCTTCCGAAACAGGTAGCACGTTAAAAGGGCAAAGGAGTAGAACTGAATCAGAGATTCAAGAATATCTCTTAATACTAATCTGCTAGAGGAACAATCAGACAAAAGGATGAAAAACAAAAGAAAAACAAAAACAAGAATCCCACCACCAACAAAGAAAGCCTAACAATGATGTGGGATACCAGCAAGATGAACGATTAACATGTGATCAAATTCTAGAATAGGAAAAGATTAAAATCCACAGAGGAAATTGTTGAAAATGTATTAGAAGAAAGCTTCACTAATTTGAGAAGATTTACATTCAAGAAGCTCCAATGAACTCCAAACAGGATAACCTCCCCAAAGGAAATCATCAAGACATCTAATCAAACATTCTAAAACCAAAGATAAGTAAAGCATCCTGAAAGCAGTTCAGGAAAATCAAAAGAACCAGTCAGACTAATGTCTGATTTTCACCAGAAGCCATGTAAGCACGAAGAAAATGGGATGACACAGATAAAGTTCTGAATGAAAAACAAAAATGCCAATAAAGAATCTTGCTTGCCCTTCAAATGCAGCACCAAAGTTAGAAGCTTTCCAGATAAATTGATGTTAAAATAGTTTTTTAAAACCAGATCAACTTTACAAGAAAGATAAAGAGGTTTTTTAAAAAAATTACTTTTGAACTGAGAACCAACCACGAGAGGCCTGAGATTAGCATGCATTACTGCATCACCTAGAAGCCAACCCGGATATAGTAGAATCCAAAGCAAAATAAACCCACAAGATCAAAAATAGGGAACCAAAGTTGTCGTTTTGCAAACCAAGACAAGTGCCAGGTAAAAAGGAATTAAATAGTGTAGAACTTCCAATGGAGAGGAATTCAAGTAGACAACACGCTAGAACAGATCACTTTAACCTTGAGAAGAAGACACCTTACAGAATCCCCTCAAAGGATGTAAATAACACTCCATCCAAAGAACAATGCGGAGGAAACTCATAAAGATGCAGTACACAAGAAAACACTAACAATGAATGAAGTGATAAGAAAATCCATCAGCAAAGTAAATTCGTCCCACAGAATTATATGCTACAAAAAGCCAGCCACACCACAAACACTGCACTGCAAAATGGCAGCAAGAAAGGCATTCCGAAGGATAATTATAATGAAAGTAAATAGATTAAATGCACCAGCCAACAGAGCGGAGTCCTCTTGCTCCTGTGGGACAGCTGGTGGCTTCAAACCTCCAAACCCGTAATGCCGTCCTCCTTTGATCAAATGTACTAAGGTGTATTGTTAGCAGCTTGAAGATAGGAGGGTTTTTACTCCCATAATGACAGAGGTCACATTGTTAGTTTAATTTTGTCGAGAAATATTTTATAGAAAATATAATAAAAAGAGTTTAATGTTGCAAAAAAAAAAGTTAGTCTTGAAAACCCACAGGGAGAGTCCAACCCTGTCTTGTGGGGCTGCGATGAGCTAGACTGGACTCAATGGTAGTGAACTGAATGAAAAGACAGGATAGAAAAGGGGATAAGAAAGCATGACCCTGTAATCTTTGAATCACGTCTCCCAAGCAATGTGGTACAAAGCCCACCGACTGCCTCTGAGCCATAGATCACCCCACTTCTACGTCCATCTTAGCAGCCACTTTGATGGAGGAGATCTTACCTCAGCTGCGGTCAGTTTATCAAGACTGGGAGAGAAGGAGACCATTCAGTTGCTTCCGTACAACATGGTGCTAAGGTCACCCCAAATCAACAAGACATTACTACATGAGTGATAAGTGAACTTGACCTTGAAGTCAGGACTTGGGGAGAGGGGCATGCACATCATGGAGAAGGCCTTTACACTTCTGTCGGTGGGCAAACTGGATGGAGCAACCTTCCACTGGGGAAAACTGCTTACAAATACTTATATAGAACCATGGAAAATACACTCAGCACTGTGTTCCTAATTGGACACTTTTGACTTATTTTCTCTCTAGCCGTTGGTTCCTGATGAGCACAACATCCTTCAGAGGCCTTACCCAGAAGGACTGGATGTGGAAACCCCACTAAGTGAACTCGGGTTTACCTCAAATTCACCTGAAATAGCAGAGTTAAGGAACTGAAATACTCCCTTGGCCTTAAAACGGAAGTGCCCTACCTAGTGTAAGAAGAAGCAGAGGACTGTTATCCCAAGGTTACGGAAATGGTGGTGGTTGGACTTTGGTTCAGCTCTCTTGCTTTGAGGGTGCCCAATGCATGGGGACCCGGGACTACCATGTATTTACTACTTCAGTGCTCTCCTTGGTTTCTTATCAGATGTAATTGTCTGGTAGTTATGGTTCTGGCTTTGTGAATGTGTATTATTGAAAGTTTTGCCCTGTCATTAGCCCCCATTGTTTGTGTAAATAGTGTCCAGTTACTTAAGTGTTTAATCTGTACAAGTCAACAATTCATTTATTACAGTCTGAAAAGATGGCCTATACATATACAATTTCCTTTTCTCAGCAGCATTTAAAATTCTATATCATTGGCTACATTAATGACACTATCAGTATAATCATGTTATGCCTCAGGGGAGTGATTTATAATGTTCTCTATCATAAAATAATAATGCTATCTCTAAAGTGAACCAGAGAAATATATAAACTACAGATATATGAATGGATTTTGGGCTCAAAGTTAATTCTAGCCCCCATCTAAGAAAAACTAGATCTTATGGCATGGCCCTGCTCAATGCTCACCCTCATGAAGAGATCACTGAAGAGATGGGTGCTACAGAAAAGTGGGGTGAAGAAACCCCACTATCAGAAAGAATAGTGACTGGAGTCTTAAGGGGTTGACTTCAAACAAAAAGCCATTTAAGGGAGGCATCGACTAAGCCCACATGGAAGAAGCACGCCAGATTGCGTGATCCAAGGATTGTAAATAATAAAATCCAAATCTGAAGGAGGAAGTGGTATCAGAGCTTAAATTGTGAACACTTGGTTTTCTGAATGCTATGGATGAGAGTGGAAGTCCCAAATCCATTTAGAAGATCTCCACAGAGATCAAGCCGCTAGTGAATCTCCCCTGGCCATCGTCCAGATTTGCTGGCAGATATAGTTAGGTTAAAATGTAATGCCTTTTCAGTTGATCTCCCTTTTGGCTCATTCTAAGGTTGTTTTAGTAGTTAATATTTTTCTGCATCCTTTTTGATTACGTTTTTTCTCCATTTTCTATTATCATTGTTATTTTTGATTTTGTTGTTTGCTTCCTGTTTGTTTTTTGTACAATTTACTGCATATGGAATCCAGGATAGGTAAATCTACAGAGATTAGTAACTCAATAATTACCTAGAGGTATGGCAGGTGACCTTGGGGGAAAATGGGGAGCTAACAACAATGAATAAGAGAAGAAAATGTTCTGACATTGATTGTAGTGATGATTGTACAACTCTTCTTAGTATGATTTGATTACTACATTATATAATATGTGAAAGAATTATTATTATTTTTTGTCAAAGAATTATTTTTAAAAGTTTAACTTAATTAGTAGATAATATCTGCCTTGAAAAAAGGAAGAAAGAAAGAAAGCATGACCCAGCAATATAATATAAAAAACAAAAACAACCAAAAAACACACCTTATCCATACAGACCAAAAAAGAGCCTAAAAATTAAAGTATGTGAATTATATGCCAATATAATAAAAAAGAACAGGTGTGGAAATATTAATTTCTGAGAAAATAGTATTCAAGGCAAAAACCAGCATAAGAGATCATAAATATTACATAATAATTAAAGGGTAAATAAAAGGATAATTACAAGAGAACATATTTATAGCCCATATCAATGACTTGATGAAAGAGCTTTAAACGACATAAATCAGAGTTTAACAGAATTGAAGAGAGCAATAGCCAACTACAAAATAATAGTAGGAGACTTGTGACAAAGGACAGAACAACTAGACAGAAACTCAGCTGAGGTAAAGACAACAAAACAACACAATCAACTTGACTTCATAAATATCTACAGAAAACTTCATGTAACAACATCACCGTATACATTCTTTTTCAGCACACATGGAATGCCCTCCAGGTTAGATTGGATGTTAGGCCACAAAGCAAGCTGAAATAAACGTAAAAGCATCAAAATATTACATAATTCTCAGATCACAATTCTATGTAGGAAGATCAAGGAGGGGGAAAAAATGAAAGCATGGAAACTGAATAATTCCCTCCTCAAAAATTGTTGTGCAGCTGAAGGAATAAAAAGGCAATGAAAGCTGGGAGGCAAAGGGTATTTATAGAGCTCTAGATAAAGACATGTACATATACAAATATATTATATGAGGATGGGGAAATAGATCTATGAGC
>NW_022103968.1:39048255-39062971 GCF_000313985.2 Echinops telfairi
CAAATGCGCTTTACACAATTGATGTGTGTATGGATTGGGATAACAGTTGTATGAGCCCCTAATAAAATGTTAAAAAAAAAAAAAAGAAAGAAAATTTCCTTGAGTCAAAAAAAAAGATGAATCACACCAAACTACAAATTTTGCAGCGCAGGAAAAGCAATGTTCACAAGGTAGATTCCAGCAATATATGCACACATCAAAAAAGACAAAAGAAGGAAAATCAACAGTTTAGTTTAACGTCTCCCACACTGAGATAAAAGCAGTAAAGAAAGCCTACAATTACCAGAAGAAAAGAAATCATAAGGCCTAGAGCAGAAATAAATGAGAGAGAAAACAGAAAAACAACAGAGAGAATCCACAAGACTAGAAGATGACTGTCCAAAAGGTTTTGACAATTGGAAACCCAGGGAAATTGAAGAGGGAGCTCAGAGATGGTGCAGCTGTGACCCCAGTAAGAACTGAACTGGGCGACGTCACCATAGGACCAACCAAATTGAAAAATGACACGGCAGAACGCTCTGGAGAACTGTACTCCAACAAATTTGGAAATACGGAAGAAATGGAAAAAATTTCTAGAAACATATTACTGACATAAACCAACACAGACTGAGGTAGAAAATTTGAACAGACTCAGAACATAGGAAGAAATTGAGCAAGTTAGAATAATTTCCTAATCAAAATAAAACCTGGTCCAGATGGCGTCACTGGCAAATTCTACCAAACATTCAAAAAAGCACTGACACCAATTCTACTCAAACTATTTCAGAACACAGAAAAGGACGGCTTATTCCCAAATTTATTTTATGAATTGAGGATAACCTGGTATTAAACCAGGCATGCTGTTAGGTGATATGGGGTCAGTTCCGACCATGGTCATAGTCATACAACGGAATGAAGCACTTGACCAATCCTGTGCCGTCCTCACAATTGTTCTTATCTTTGAGCCCAGGCTTACACATCATTAAAACAAAATCATTGACATTTAGTATCCCTCATGAGCATAAATGCCAACATCCTCCACAAAACCTTCACAGACTCCAGCAACATACAAAACCCCCCCAAACAAACCCCAAAATGATAAATTATGACCAAGAGAGAGTTTACCAGGAATGCAAGGATGGATCAGCAGCAATAAAATAATAAATGTAATCCACCACATAAACAAAACAAATGAACATATCCATATGATCATATCAATTGATACAAAAAGGTATTTGGCAATATCTATTACCCATTTCTAATAAGAATAGTCACCAAAATGTGACTGGAAGATAGATTCTCGGCATAATTACAGAGAACTTCCTCAACAGAATTAATGGCTAACAGCAGTCGTAAGAGAGAGAAACTGAAAACCGTCCCTGGCAAACAGAGAGCTGATAAGGATGCCCGTTGTCACCGCATATTGTGGTTAAGTCTGGGCTACTCCAGGAGTCGTTACACTTTTGAGATGGAAGAGTCAATCCTGTCCCTCAGAACAATTTCAAAATTATTTGAGAGCCATTAATATGTTTTTACAAATTAAATCACCATTATCTGAGTAATATCCGTTAAACTTTTTCTATTTTACCTCAGAGCCACCTGTACGTACTGAAAGAACTCCCTATGGCTTGATACTTGTAGTTTGCTGACGCCTGGTCTACTCAGGTCCAACTCTTAACAACCACGTGCTCATCAGAATGAAGCACGGCCCAGGCCTGCGCCATCCTCACAATTAACGGTACCTGTGAGCCATTGCTGCAGCTGCCGTGTCAATCCATCTCTTGGACGGTTTTCTGCTTTTTCTCTGTACATTGGTGCAGAGACCAAAAAAACGGCCCTGGAACCCATGTGAGAGATATTATTTTATTGGGAGTTTAAAGACATGAGAAACAGCACTGCTTCTTCCCACTAGCAGCTAGGTGGGACAAGAAAGTTTCTGCTGGGGAGGCAGGGGGGGTGTTGTTCTGGGACTCTTTTTTATGGGGGAAAGTGAGGTGCACTACCAGCCGAAACCATTCACTCCGTTGTGCTAGCACACTGGAAACTCAGATAAGGGGCAGGAGCAGAGAGCATCCCAGTGCCTCTGTCCTGTGCTGTGGTGTTCTGCTGACTCTCCGGGAAGGGTGTCAGTTAGGTGGACAGAAAGACACATGGGTTGTGCCTGCTTAGCTGCAGAGTCCGTTTACAGGCATATAGACATAGGTAGGGATACATTGACACAGTGGTTACACATTTTGATATTTTTGTTTAATAAAGGTTTTTATTACATTGTAGCATTTTAACTTACCCCTTTGTATGCTTATATGTGTGTTTATGTATATAAGTATATACATCCCTATATATTTTTTCTCACTGCCATCAAGTTAATTTTGACTCATAGTGGCCCTATGGGACAGGGTAGAACTGTGCTTGTGGGTTTCTGAGACTGTAACTTCTTTACGGGAGTAGAAAGCCTCACCTTTCACCTGCTGAGCTGATGGTTCCAAACTGCGGATCCGCCTGCTAGCAGTCTAACTCATAGGGCTTGTATATGTCCATATATTTACCCCAAAGCTTAAGGAACACTTCTTGAAGCATAGCCAGGAGCCCCAAGCCCTGCACATCTTTGATTTCACTCATTCATTACTGCACTTATTCATGAATTCTATCTGTCCTACTCACGACCATATCACCAGATACAGTCAGCCTGGTACATGGCAGGCACTCAGTAACTATGAGAGGACTTCAAATGCTTACGGAAAAATGAAATGAAAAGAATGGCTAATTTTCATGAGCTCGTTGAAACCTCCAGGTCTCCTTCAAGTGGAAGTCCCTTGTCTCCTAGCTGCAGGTTAATCCTGACTCTGTTTGGGATTAGCTTGTTCTTCAAAACTCATATGCCATCAAATTGATTCTGACTCATAGTGGCCTTATAGGAAAGATCAGACCTGCCTCTCTGAGTTTCTAAGACTGTAACTCTATAGGAGTACAAAGCCCTGTCTTTCTCTGGAAGAATGACTGTGCTTTCAAGCAGCTGACTTTGCAGTTAGCAGCGCAATGCATAACAATTATGGCTCAGGTCTCCTCTAGCTCTCTTCTGCTTGGCGGAATTTAAGGAGCCTTAATTCAACAGCTTTGGGGCTCATAGGACACCAGCTTGCTCTTGGCCATGCTCTGACCTTAGACAGCTGTACCTGTAACTGAGGAATTGTATTTTGCTTTCTTGGGTTATGCACCCACTTTTTATTCCAGGAAATTAATATCATGGTACTTTCTCATGCTCCCCGAAGGAAGTGTGACACTGTATGATTGTCATGCACGTCGGATGCTTTTGAAAGCTCAGTCCTGCCTTTCATTAACTCGAGATCTGGCTTTTCCATCTGCAGAAATGAACGGGCACTGCTGTTGTTGTAGAATTGTGAGGACAAGCTCTCACAGTGCAGAGCACAGAGGAGCCACTCAATAAAGGTTCATTCTTCCTCATTCCTTGCATTTATGTCTACCTTGGTTTTTCTGGTGTTCACAATGAATGCCAAGACCTCTTTGGGCAAGCATTTCCCCACTTATAGAAGAAAATATTTATACTAGGTTTTGCTTTTTCAGATTATAAGCAGCAGATGCCTATTTAGCAATTCATTCACAAATATTTCTGCCATGTTTTTCTCTATACTGAAAATCCATTAGTGAGTAAGGAAGAAAAGCTCCATGCTAGCATTACTTTTTAATGTACAGAAAATTGAAATAGATATCACTACACTGGGATAGAGTTAGCTGATGGCTGGTTAAGATTTGGGAGGCAGGAAGTCCCTTGGCAAAATGCCATTTAACTTGAGATCCTAATGGCATGTGTTGTTTAGGGGAGGAGGATTCAAAGCAGAGGGAAGCCCCAAGACGATGTTCCTGCTCGGCACATACAATGCACGGGAGGACCGTAGGGCTGGCTTTACCACGGGACACGGCATCCCACACTGAATCATGACGAGTGGGGGACAGCACTGGAGACACAGTGCAGGAATAATGCATGGTCATGCCCCATGACACTGGGGGAGGCACTGAGGGCATGCAGCAGAGCAGCAGGGGGAGCAGACTGATGTAACCCCCAGGGAATACCAAAAATAGACTTGGGAGACAGAGTGTGGCCCCCCATCAGACTCCGCTGGTAAACACTTGTAAAGGCCAACAAACAGACCTTGAACTATTTATAGGCTTTTCCATTTGTGTCAGTGGCTTTATTTTTGTTATTGTTATTTTGTGTTTGTTTTTTGCCGTATTGTTAGTGTTTGATTGGTTTTTGACTTCCTTTGTTGTTTCATTTAGCTTTGCTTGTTTTTTGCCCTTATTAATGTATCTGCATGTCTGTCTACATAAGATAGGCAGGATAAATAATTTGGAGATGAAAAGCATGGGACCAATGATTCTGGGGGATTTGGGAGAAGGGGAGGTGGGAGAAAGGAGGTGTGTGGGGGGGACCAACTCAGGACAAGGGAACAAGTGAACTAAAATCAATGGAAGAAAGGTCATAGGATGCCTAGTGGGGCTTAATCAAGGGCAATGTAGCAGCAAGGAATTACTAAACCTGAATGAAGGCTGAACATGATGGTGGGACAAGAGGGAAGTAAAAAAGGAAAGAATCAGGAGGCAAAAGACATTTATAGAGGCCTAAATACAGGCATGCACATAAGTAAATACATATATAACGAGAGGGGAATAAAACTATGTACTCATATCTTTATGTTAAGAATTAAGGTTGCAGATGGATATTGGGCCTCCAATCAAGAACTCCCTTAACACAAGAATACTTTATTCTAATAATCTGTCATTCTGTGATGCTTGCCTTCCTGACATGATCACTGAACACAAAATGGGTGCATAAGCAAATGTGGTGAAGAAAGCTGATGGTGCCCGGTTATCAAAAGATATACTGTCTGTGGTCTTAAAGGCTTGATAAACAAGCAGCCATCTAGCTCAGAAGCAACAAAGCCCACATGGAAGTAGCACACCAGCCTGTGTGATCACAAGGTGCCAATGAGATCAGGTATCAGGCATCTATGACCCATAATAAAACCATACCCAAGGTGAATGGTGGGGTGGTGGTGGCATAGAGGGGAAACTGAAAGCCCATCTCTAGACAATTGGACATCCCCTCACAGAAGAGTTACAGGGAAGAGATGACAATCAGGGTGCAGCATAGCACCAATGAAACACACAACTTTCCACAAGTTCTTTGGTGCTTCCTTCCCCCTACTATCATGACCTCAATTCTACCTTACAAATCAGATTAGACCAGGGCATGCACACTGCTATAGGGAATCCAGGATAGATAAATCCCTCAGGGCCAACAAGGAGCGTAGACATACCAGGAGGATTAGGGGAAGGGAGGGGGAGATAGGGGGAACTGATCACAAAGATCAACTAGAACCCCCTCCCAGGGGGATGAATAATGGAAAAGTGGGTCAGGGGCGATGGAGGGTGATGTAAGATATGGAAAAAATAATCTATAACTTATCAAGGGTTCATGAGGATGGGTGGGCAGGGGAGAGAGGGGGAAGAAATGGGGAGCTGATATCAGGGGCTCAAGTGGGAAGGGAATGTTTTGAAAATGATGATGGAGGCATATGTGCAAATGTGCTTGACACACTGATGGAATGTATGAATTGTAATAAGAGATGTAAGAGCCCCAAATAAAAGTATTTTAAAACAAACAAAAAAACAAAACAAAACAAAACCAAAAAAAGTCTAAGATAGACCCAAAACAGAAAAATCACATCGATGTGAATGAGGGGGAGGGCAAAGTGAAGACCCAAAGGCCATCTGTAGACATGGGGACATCCACTTACAGAAGGGTCGCAAGGAAGAAATGAGTCAGTCGGGGTGCAGTACAGCACCGATGAAACATACAACTTTTCTCCAGTTCTTTTCCTTTTTTTTTTTAAACTTCCTAAACACCCCTGCTCCCACCACTATCATGACCCCAATTCTACCTTACAAATTGGCTAGACAAGAACATGTACACTGGTACAGATAAGAGCGTCAACACAGGGAATCCAGTACAGATAAACCCCTCAGATAATGAGAGTAGTGATATCAGATGGGTAAGGGTAAGGTGGGGGAAGAATGGGGGAACCGATCACAATGATCTACATATGACCCCTTCCCAGGGGGATGGACCACAGAAAAATGGGTAAAGGGAGACATCAGTCAGTGTAAGACAGGAAAAAAAAATTACAAATTATAGAGGGAGGCACGGTGGGGGAGGAAGGGGAAAAATGAGGAGCTGATACCAAATGTTCCAGTAGAAAGAAGATATTTTGAAACTGATGATGGCAACATGTGTTCTAAAGTGCTTGACACAATGCATGGATTATGATCAGAGCTGTTAGAGCCCCCAATAAAATGATATAAATAAAAGTCTAAAATAAGTTGGCATGGCTGAAGAACTAAAAAAAGATTAACAGGAAGCACAGTGATTGGTTGAGGGAGACCCTTTAATGAGCTCTTGTGCAATGTGAATCTTCCGGGGAATGACATCACTCGCAGCATGTTCAAAGTTTCTTTCACTGATTTACCCTTTTTTTTCCATGGGACATCTAATAATATCTCTTGCAAAATAATCTTGCAACATCAGTTTCTGATGTATTTCTACTTTCCAGACGTCCCTATTCTGGACTCAGCTGCAGTCCTGACTGAACATTGATTTGGAAGAAGATGCAAGACGGAGAGCAATTTTTCTGTGCCTCTCTATGGAAAGGTGCTCATCCCAAGCCCCATAAGTGAGCGTTCGGAGGCGCTGGTTCTGGTTCCGTCCGACGTCATTGCCGGCTCCTCACACAATTGCATGACAAGCTGTCCCTTTCTTCATCATGGCCGGGGCCTGCAGGAGCTATCTTTCCAAATGGAATTGCTGCCTATATTTGGACTCCCGTGTTTAATTTGAGGGCTGTGAGCAGAGAGAAGCGTCTTTCCTCTCTGGTGACCGTGAACTGTATCACTCAGTGGGAGTAATCTCCTGTTGATAGTCTGTGGTGAATCCTGCTCACTAGCCATTCCATTCCTAAATTGGCAATAAACGATGTTTGAAGAGAAGGCGTTTGGAAACATCAACTCCCAAAGGGAGCAGAAGTCCTCCTCTTATCCCTCTTCGATCCCACCCCATCCTAAGAGCCTCTTGTCACCACCCCCTCCCAAGATCCTCCTGTGGCCTCATCACCCAGAAGCATTCTAGTTATTTCCTCCAGTCTCTTCTTGAACCAGTTTTTCTCTTCAGCTTTTGCCATAACATTCTTATCGTTGTTACGGGCTGTTGAGTTGGTCCCGGCTCATGGTGCCTTATGAACAACAGAAGGAAACACTGCCCAGTGCTGCGCTATCCTCACAGATGTTACGTTTGAGCCCGTTGTTTCAGCTACTGTGTCAATCCATCTCCTTGAAGGCTTTCCTCTTGTGCATTGCCCTTCCACTTTCCCAAGAGGAGCTCCAGTGGTGTGGTGGGTTAAATGTTGTGCTGAAGATCCCAAGGTCAGCAGTTCAAAACCACTGCTGCTCTGTGGGAGGAGACACACAAGGCTTTCTACTCTCCGAAACAGTTAAGGTCTCAGAAAGCAACAAGAGCAGTTTTAGTCTATCCTAGAGGATTGCTATGAGCCACAATTGATTCCATAGCAGTGAGTTTGAGTTTAAGATTTCCCCGTTATCAAACATGGTGCCATTCTCCAGACACAGTCTCTTCTGATAACATGTTCAAAGTCCATGAGACAAAGCCTAGCCATCCTTGCTGCTGAGCAGCATTCTGGCTGTACTCGCGAGATGGATGTGTTTGCTCTGCTGGCAATTGTGGTACTTTCGATGCTCTCCACCACAGTGGAGGGCTAAAAACTATCTTGCAGGGCTTTCCTGTCATCCAGAGAGTACTCGATGAGACAGGAAAGTCTAATCTGGTTTGCCTTGACTGCTTTTGATACCCTGGGAATTCTGGGCCACATTTAGTGTGTTTTGAGCTTTGGAGGCAAGTGCTGACTGGGGAGGCAGCTAGCCAGGTACAAAGGAATCTAATAGCACAAAATTGGATCTCAAGATCCATGAGAGCCACATCTTTGTCTTATTCATCACTTTATTCTCACCACCTGTGGAGCGCAATCATTATTTGTTCAATAAAAGTGGATTGACCATTGCACTTCATCCAGTAGGCAACCCAGACTCTATATTTAAACTGTGGAAGCCAAATCATCAGCTTTTGCTGGTAGATTAAGTAGTCTATTTGTTATTTGACAAGGAGGAGCACCCCTTATCCAGGATGCCTATTTACTGGTACTTCAATAGCTGCAAAGTCATAATAAAGGCCTGGCTGTTGCCTGTTGCATGCTGAGCAATGTTGGCCACAGTGGCCCAGATAAGCCATCCATCCTTTTCTCACATCTGCTTATCCAAATGGCCTCAAGCTCATCAGTTGGTACACTCTTGCTTTACTCAAATTACAATTCCTTATTCATCTACGGGGTTTTCCCATTGGCATAGTTTATTTTTGTGAACTTAAAAGATTGTCTTCCTCTTCAAACTGAAAGTGGATCCTCTCAGGTATCAGGCATCAAAGAACAAAAATCACATAATTGTGAATGAGGGGGAGTTCAGAGGGGGGACCCAAAGCCCATCAGTAGGCAACTGGACATCCCCTAACAGAAGGTCGCAGGGAAGGAGACAAGGAAGGGTGCAGTGTAGCAACGATGAAACATACAACTTTCCCATAGTCCTTAAATGCTTCCTCTCTGCCTCCCTCCACTATCATGAACCCAATTCTACCTTACAAATCTGGCTAGACCAGAGGATGTACACTGGTACTGATAGGAACTGGAAACACAGGGAATCCAAGACAGATGATCCCTTCAGGACCAGTGGTGAGAGTGGCGATACCGGGAGGGTGGAAGGAGAGTGGGTTGGAAAGAGGGAACTGATTACAATGATCTACATATAACCTCCTCCCTGAGGGATGGACATCAGAAAAGTGGGTGAAGGGAGACATTGGACAGTGTAAGATATGACAAAATAATAATAATTTATAAATGATCAAGGGTTCATGAGGGAGGGGGAGCAGGGAAGGAGGGGAAAATGAGGAGCTGATATCAAGGACTCAAGTGAAAGCAAATATTTTGAGATTGACGAGGGCAACAAATGTACAAATGTGCTTGACACAATGGATGGATGTATGGATTGCGATAAGAGTTGTATGAGCCCCCAATAAAATGATTTAAAAAAAAAGAAAAGAAAGTGGATCCTCAAAGGGCAGCCTGATTTCTTTTATTTCCTAGTCCTTGGGGAGAATGAGAAGGTGGCACAAGTGGTTTTTGCCCAATTACTAACATAAAAAAGGAGCCCTGGTGTCACTGTGGGTTAGGTGCTGGGCTGCTAATGAAAAGTTCAGAGGTTCAAAATCACCAGCCCCATCACCAAGAGGAAGATGAGGCGACCTGCTTCTGGAAGAGGCACAGTTTTGGAAATCCTGTAGAAGGTCCTTAGGAGTCAGAAGCAGTGCAATGACAGTGGATTTGGTATGGTTTGGGTACTAACACAAAAGTTGGGAGATTGAACCTACCTAGGCACACTGCAGAAGAAAGGCCTGGTCACCTGCTTCAGTAAAGATGACAATTAAGAAAACCGTATAGAGCACAAGGGATTGGTATGAGTTGGAATTGCGTTGACACCAGTGGGGTTGGGTTTCCCTCAGAAAAGGGGGTGAGGGTCGGAGAAAGGGAGGGAGAGTGGAACTGCTGCACTCAGGTATCTCCAAACTCACACTGAAGGAACTAGCAACATTTATTTTGGGCATGAAGCAGAACTCTGTTCTCCTGTGGTTGATCTCTTGGCTTTTAATAGCAGTGCTACTTGGGCTGCCGAATGCAAGGTCAGCAGTTCAAAACTACCAGCTTTCACAGGAGAATGATGAGCATTTGTACTCCTGTAAGTGTTACAGTGCTAGAAATCCACGGGGGAAGTTCTAACCTGTTCTATCGGGTTGATATGAGTCAGAATTGAAACCATGGCAGGCAGATTGGCTTTTCAATACTTAGCATTGCTCTTAGAAATCCAGTTGTTTCTCGGGATTTTAAGTAGGTTCTAAGTTATCTTTGGGGCTTATAAGAAAGCAAGTTATCAGGAAATAAGCAACTCAAGGATCTGGTCCAAGGGCGGGAATCCTGCTTTCTCTTCTGAGTCATCTGGCTCTATTGCATTACAGCAGCTCAGAGGGATTTGGAAGAAAACAAAAGGGACTGTTTCATGCATGTCAGTGACACAGGTGCTTACTTCATGTTCCTTTTCCCACAAATTCAGACTCAAGCTGACACGTCACGTTTGATGTAGTTGCGTTTGACGAAGCTTTTGTGTTGCATACAAATGAGTTGATACCATGCCAAAATCAAAATTTCAACTTAACTTCAGCCAATATAAATGTAAAGATTTATATCTAGGTTTCCAAATTATGCATGAAAATGGAGAACTACAAAGGAACCTTAGAGATATGTACTCTTAAAATTTAAAATAGAGTGATGGGGTCCATCCTGTCAACCAAAGGGTGATTTATGTATTTAAACACTTACGTGTTGAACCTAGGCATGGGGTTTTATAATTACTCCACTATGTTGTATTAAAAAATAACATTTCATTTTGTTAAAGTTTATACAGTAAATTAGGTCCCCATTTGATAATTTCTATGTAAACTAAAAGTTGCCCCTGACCCAAACCATGGTATTTTCAATTGGCTCAAATGCATGTGAAAGTTGGACCCTGACTAAGGAAGACTGCAGAAGAATCAGGGCGTTTGACCCTGGTGCTAGAGGAGAATATGAAAAGTACCACAAACTACCAAAAGAACAAATAAATCTGCTTTAGAAGCGTTCAGCCAGAATGCTTCTTAGAGACTAGGATGGAAGACTGCATCTCATGGACTTGGGATGTGTTGCTCAGAGAGATGCTGGAGCCCTGGAGAAAGACATCCTGCTCGATAATTCAGAGGGTCAGCCAAAAAGAGGCAGGCCCTCAGCAAGATGGACTGACACATTGGCTGGAACAATGGACTCGGACAGAAGAACAATTGTGAGGATGGTGCAGGACCAGGCAGTGCTTGGTTCTGTTGTACACAGGATCGCTATGCGTCGGAACCGATCTGATGGCACAGAACACCAACATGTAAACTATCCAGTGACATTAGTCACTGTGTTAGTCTGGGTATTTTCGAGAAACAAATCCACAGAAACTCATGTCTAAGAGAGAGTTTTATATAAAGGGTAAGTGCACATCATGAAACATTCCAACCCAGTGCTGCCCAAGCCCACAAGTCCAACATTAGCCCATATGTCCAACACCAACCCACAACGTCCTCCTCCATCTCACAAAACACACACTATGACGCCGACTGCAGGAGGAAAGCCGAGTCAGTGAATGTGTAAGCATCTCAGCGCTGGCAGGGCTCTCCAAACAGCTGCTCCAGCACCCAGGGCTGCATCAGGGTAGGTCCATGGGGCCTCTCCTCAGGGATGTCTTGCAGGAAGTGAGCCTTGCCAGCTGAAGCAGGGAACTGGCTAAGGCAGCTACATCCTGGTCCGACCATCAGAAAGCAAGAGACCCGAGAACTAGAAAGGTGAGGCTCACTGAGCCATTTACCCCCTCGGCCCTTCAATTAACCCCACATGTGATTACTGGCCAGGTTGGCACAATAAACTAACTACCTTAGTCACATTTTTAACAATGTGTCAATATTTTCTTTAATCACATCCTGGTTATCCTATTTCATAGTGTGCCTTTTCAGATTAACTTTCTTCTGCAGCCCACTAAAAATATCTTTGACTCTTAATCCTGTCATAATTCATATCCTATTCAACTTGGCTCTTTGTCTCCAAAATATTTTGACTTGACATGAAAGTTCTCTCTAACTGTATTTAAACCACTGAGGAAACAATGTAAAATGCTCAGGACAGATCACAGCGGCAGGTCTCCAGAATTCTCTCACCCCCTAAAGCACAGCTACTCCCTCTCAGGCTTCTTTCTGGAATTCCAGTAGGGGCAACAAAGAGAAGGAAAGCAAGAGGATGTCTGCTGAGTTCCTGCTACATGCCAGGGACTGCCTGGGCTAGCTGCTTCATGTTTATTGTATGTTATTTCATGTAATCCTCATTACAATCTCAAAAGAAGAGCTTATTATTAAAAAAAATATTTTACTGGGGCCTCGTACAACTTTCACCACAATCCACACCCACATTCATTGTGTCAAGCACATCCATACATCCGTTGCCATCATCACTCTCAAAACACCTGCCCTCCACTTGAGACCCTAAGATCAGCTCCTCATTTCCCCCCCTCCCTCCCCACTGCCCCTCCCTCACTATCCCTTCTTAATTCATAAATTATTATTATTTTGTCATAGCTTACATTGTCTGATGTAGCCCTTCACCCACTTTTCTGTTGTCCATCCCCCAGGGAGGAGGTTATATGTAGATCCTTGTAATCAGTTTGCCCTTTCTACCCCACCCTCCCTCCACCCTCCTTGTATCACCACTCTCACCACTGGTCCTGAAGGGATCATCCGCCCTGGATTCCCTGTGTTTGCAGTTCCTATCTGTACCAGTGTACATTCTCTGGTCTAGCCAGGTTTGTAAGGTAGAATTGGGATCATGATAGTGGGGGGTGGAAGCATTTAAGAACTAGAGGAAAGTTGCATGTTTCATTGTTGCTACCCTGCTCCCTGACTGGCTCGTCTCCTCCACGCAACCCTTCTGTAAGGGGGTGTCCAGTTGCCTACAGATGGGCTTTGGGTCTCCACTCTGCACTCCCCCTCATTTACAATGATATGAGCTTTTGTTCTTTGATGCCTGATACCTGATCCTTTCGACACCTCGTGGTCACACTGGCTGGTGTGCTTCTTCCAGGTGGCCTTTGTTACTTCTGAGCTAGATGGCCGCTTGTTTACCTTCAAGCCTTTAAGACCCCAGACGCTATATCTTTTGAAAGCGGGGCACCATCAGCTTTCTTCACCACATTTGCTTATGTACATATTTGTCTTCAGTGATCGTATCAGGAAGGTGGGCACCCACTGATATGACTTTTTGTTCTTTGATATCTGATACCTGGTCCAAGAAGGGCTTATTTATGACTATTTAAGAGGTAGAAAAACTGATGCTGAATGGATGCTGAAGGCCATTTGATGAGTAATTGAGAGAGTGGGATTCAAACCCACTCCCTTGCGTTCCACGTTTCACCTCTTTAATATTTATTGGCTTCTTTAGTTTCCTCTACCTCCTTTGCCTTCTCCTTGAATGTAACATCTAGCTGTCATTATTGCCAAGGTAGATGGTTCTGACTTTTCCTGTCTCTGGTACTCATTACCTACTTGGTATAGCTGGTCAAGAGCTCTCAGAAGCACCTACACTTTCCTAGTGTATCCCAGCCTCTGATGTGATTAGCAAGCTCTTTCTATGATGCCATTCAAGCAATGGCTGAAAATGATGAATAGGATCGGGCCGAGCTGATCCTGCAGCACAGCTCTGGATACCTCTTTCCTGATCCATGCACACCCTCCATTCAGCAGAAATGCAGAAATTCACTCATAGGGATCATATTGTTCGGGTCATATGAATACATGTTCATCTCTGGCTAGCGTGGAAGTCATTATCGAAAGAGCTCAGTGTCCTCCAGTGGAAAAGTCTCCTACAGATCGTTGACTGTAACCTCCCATCCAGTGTCCTAGTTCACCTTGCCTCCTCCTGAGACAGAGACTTTGCCGTATTGCAGGGCCTCGATTGTAGGGTTGGACACTTATCTTTACAAATATTTTCCTTCTATAACCTTAGCTTCTGAAATTGCCTGGGAGCATTCATTCATTTGGTCAGTCTTTCCGCCTTTCAATAGATATTTATGGAGCAACTGCTATATGCCCAGTGTGTTAGGTCCTGGGATTAAAGCAGTAAATTTAAAAAATGATACTTACTAGTGGTCACTAAAAGTAAAGAGGGGACAGGGGGAAGGAAGAGAGGTTCAGTGCTAAAGGGGCACTGGGTTTCTTTTTATAAAATTTTATTCATTTTATTGGGGGCTTGTACAACTCTTATCACAATCCATACATCCATTCATTGTGTCAAGCACATTTGTATATTTGTTGCCACCATCATTTTCAAAAGATTTTCATTCTACTTGAGCGCTTAGTATCAGCCCCTCATTTTTTCCCTCTCTCCCCCACCCTTCCTCCTTAATGAACCCTTGATAATTTATAATAATTATTATTTTTTCATGTCTTACCCTGACCGCTGTCGCCTTTCACCCCCCTTTCTGTTGTCTGTCCCACTGGGAGGGGGTTATATGTAGATCATTGTGATTGATTTCCCCTTTCTCCCCCGACATTCTGCTTCCCCTCCTGGTATTGCTACTCTCAATATTGGTCCTGAGGGGTTTATCCATCTGGGATTCCCTGTGTTTCCAGCTCTTATCTGTACCCGTGTACGTGCTCTGGTCTAGTTGGATCTGCAAGGAAGAATTGGGGTCATGATAGTGGGTGGGAGGAAGCATTAAGGAACTAGAGCAGTGGTTCTCAACCTGTGGGTCGTGATCTCCTTGAGGGTCTGAGTTAAAGTTTACTGTGCCAACCTGGCCAATAATCACATGTGGGGTTAATTGAAGGGCAGAGAGGTAAATGGCTCAGTGAGCCTCTCCTTTCTAGTTCTTGGGTCTCTTGCTTTCTGATGGTCAGACCAGGGTGCAGTTGCCTTAGCCAGTTCCCTGC
>NW_022103968.1:39067861-39086513 GCF_000313985.2 Echinops telfairi
TCCAGTCTAGCCTGTTGGGGCACCATGCCCTGTCTCCAATGTCCACCCTCATCATTCCCTGGGGATCTTTCTACTCCCCTCCCCTGCTATTCCGCTGCACCACCCCCACCCACCCCCAGTGCCTTGCCTCGGCATGGCGGGGTCAGATCAGGCGCAATTCCCACACTACCACAATTTTTTTTTAAAGGCAAAAATTCTTGCCCTCATGGAGTTTACCTTGGGTGGAGAAACTTTTTCTGCTAAGGGCTATTTGGATATTTATAACATCATTTTTGTGCCCCACTAGCAAAACATTTAATTAACTCACCGTTAATGTGATGCTTGGAACTGCCTCTATTTGGTGAGGAGGGTGATGTTAGATAGTATTGGTTTTTTTTCAGACCTTCTAGGACTGGAGAGCCAGTTGATCTCCACCCATGCAAGTGGGAGAGAGAGAGAGACAATAAATAAGACAAATGGGTAAATATATATAGCATGTGAATTATTAGTCAGGGCTAAACAGAAAAAAGTAAACCAGGCATTGGGAGAACAAACAAGTCCAGAAATTTGAAACTGATCTTATTCTTTTACATAACAGCATTTCAGATATTTTAACATAGTAAGCAAGTCCCCCAATTCTTTTGCCTGGACAATGGCTTTCCTTGGGAATGTATTCTATCTGCTGTAAATCCAGATAGACTCTATTCCTGACCTATTATTTAGTAACACAATAAAATTACATGTTGTGTTTTGTGTGAAGTTATACATTCTCCTGAGGGAATGAATTGTGTGACAAGTTTTCACTTAAGGGATTCCAATTGTTTATGATATGGAAATCAGAGGTAATCAAATTTATTACAGTAGATTTGTTAAATTATGAACAATATGAGCAACTTTTAAGTCATGTGAATTCAGTAAAAACCAATGATCAATCATTAAGATTCATAGGAAAGCTATAAGATGTATTTCTGGAAAAAAAGATGTATTGCTGCATGAAAACTACCTGGAAAGCTATTTAAAGGAACTGCCCATTATTGTGAAACACGCACAGCAAGAGATTTGCAAGAGAAAGGTCAAAATTTCCATTTTGCTTATATGAGGATTTTTCAAAATATTCACAGAAAATTTATATTATGAAAAAACTATGCATGGATGAACTTTTTTTGCACCAAAATTTCTGCACACTAACTTGTTATCACGTGTCTGAACAGGATCTGGTTTGACGCACTAAGGATAAGACATGAGTTTGAAAAGGGCACCAAGAATTCTAGGATAAATACCAAATAGTGGGATTGCTGCATCCTAAAGTAGTTCTATTCTAAAGTTCCAAGGAAACACCATGGCTTTTCCCACAGTGGTTGCACCATCTTCATAGCCATCTACGAGATTTCCAGTCTTTCCAGCCCCCGCCCCCCAACATGTGTTGTTTTCTGTGTTCTTGCTCTTGAGCTGTGTGATTAATGCCAGGCAAGGCTTCTTCTTTGGATTGCTGCAGATTCTTTGATAGTTTGTCTTACCAAGTTCTCCTTGGGTGGCTCCAACCCCCAGAATTCCGTCTCTCTCTCTTCTCAATGTTTCTGTGGAACTCTAGGCAGGCATGTGCTGCATGTTGCTTCCTTCCCAACATGCACTACTCTCTCATAGAGGCAAAACTCTTTTCCCTTTCAACTCTCTATAACGTTGGCCTTGCAGATAATTCCCAGAAAAGTTAAATGGCAACTAATAGCACAAAACGTGTAGAAAAACTACAACTTGAAATTTCAACCCAAAGCTCTCACGTGGAATCAGAACGTAACAGTGCCACCAACTCAAATACCATGTTTCATCAACAGGCTGTTATGTAAGCCATGGTGCTGCCAGAACAATGTGAAGACATGCTGTCTGGCAATTGGCCTCTCTTGTTTTGTTCCTGAGTTTCAGTTTCCTCCTGACAGGTCCTGTCTTGCAGGCTATCTGGTACGAATGAGCAGAGCAGAGGCCAGGAGAAGCAGAAAGTCCGCAGACTCAGGAAGAAGTAACCTATTCTTCAGGTGCAGTCAGTCTTTCCAGAATAATCACTTTTCCCTTTCTGAAACTGTCGTAACCGAGTTGTCATTGGAAAGTTGACTACCAGCCAGTTAGAAATACCAACCCAATTTGTAGAGGGTCAAGTTTTATCATGTGTATACCAGGAAGATATATGTTTAGTTTCGCTTCTCAGACACATATGAAGCTTGTTATCTTGATTGCCTCAGGATCCAGTCCCACTTGCTGGAGAAGAATCCACTAAGATTGTTCCTATCAGGAAGCAGAACAGGCAGCTGCCCCTGAAACCGGTAAAGCTGAGGCCTGCTCTTGTCATACATATCCCACCTGGGACCATTTCTCCCTTTGCTTCATGTCCCTTTAGTCTCCTGGGCGAGTTGATGAACTCTTTCTGGGCTCAATTTCATCTGTGAAACGAGAATTGTAAAGTCCCTGCTAGATTGTACTAGAACTGTTGTAGCTTGTTCTAGAAGTTAAATAAGTTGGAGGTGGCGTCTATTAGATATAGAACAAGTTTTCTGTTTATTACAGCAGTGTGTGCATATTTTACTACAGTGTAAGTGAAAGTTTAGAGAGTAAATTCGTTTCCTATTTAACAAGTTACACACATCTTCTTTCGTGACATTGTCAGCAGTTCCTTCAGTGGAGCAGCAGTAGCCGCTCCCTCATCAGATAGGTGCTATTGTTTGACTGAGACAATCCCTGCGGGTAGATTCGGTTCCAGGTTCAAAGGGTATACAAAGGCCATACTCTCAGGGACTCATTAGTCTTTATTTGACTCATAAATCTGGTCTATTGAAAAAAATAATTTATTGGGGGCTCTTATAGCTTTTATCACCATCCATCCATTATGTCAAGCACATTTGTACATACGTTGCCATCATCATTTTCAAAATATTGTCTTTCTACTTGAGCCTTTGGTATCAGCTCCTCATTTTTTCCCTACCTCATGCACCCTTGATGGTGCTGTCTCCCTTAGTGCTATGGGTCAGTGAGTGACAACATGTCACTTGGTAGGGTCGGCCCCATTAGCTGCCCTGAGCAGGAATATTGTCCCCGGGGGTTGGTGGGCAGGATGTGTTTCACTCTCAAATCTGGTCTATTTTTATGACTCTGAATTTTGTTCTACATTTTTCTCTCATTCTGTCCAGAATCTTGTATTGTGATCCTCGTCAGGTGATCCTTAGAGGTAGCCAGGGACTGTCTAGTTCTTCTGGCTGCAGGTTAGTGGACACCGTGGTTTGCGTCATTCATCAGTCCTTTGGACTAATTATTTCTTGAATCGTTGTTCTCATTCATTCTTCTTAGGTCAAGACCAACACTTATTTCTTAGGGGGCTTACAGTATTCACTGAACACTTATTATGGGCCAGGCACTGTCATTGATATGAAATCTCTACTTTTAAGGTGTTTATAGTTTACCTAGTTGAGGATCAAACATTTATTTTATTATTATTATTTAATCTTTAAAAAAATTATTTAATCTTTTTAGTGGGGGCTCATACAACTCTTATTACAATCCATACATCTATCCATTGTGTCCAGCACATTTGTACATTTGTTGCCATCATCATTTTCAAAACATTTTCTTTCTACTTGAGCTCTTGGTATCAGCTCCTTATTTTTTGCCCTCCCTCTCCAACCCCCCACGAACCCTTGATCATTTATAAATTTTGTCATGTCTTACACTGTCTGATGTCTCCTTTCACCCACTTTTCTGTTGTCCATCCCACTGGGAGGGGGTTATATCTAGATCATTGTGATCGGTTGGCCCTTTCTCCCCATACCTACTTCCCCTCCTGGTATCACTACTCTCAATATTGATCTTGAGGGGTTTCTCTGTTCTGGAATCCTTGTGTTTCCAGCTCTGATCTGTACCTGGGTACATGCGCTGGTATAGTCAGATTTGTAAGGTAGAAATGGATCATAACAGTGGGGGGTGGGGGTGGGAGGAAGCATTGAAGAACTAGAGGAACGTTGTATGTTTCATTAGTGCTATACTGCACTCTGACTGGCTCGTCTCCTCCCCACAAATCTTCTGTAAGGGGGTGTCTAATTATCTACAGGTGGGCTTTGGGTCTCCACTCTGCACTCTCCCTCATTCACAATATGATTTTTTGTTCTGGGTCTTGGATGCCTGATACCTGATCCTATCAACACCTGGTGATCACACAGGCTGGTGTGCTTCTTCCATGTGGGCTTTGTTGCTTCTCAGCTAGATGGCCACTTGTTTGTCTTCAAGTCTTTAAGACCCCAGATGCTTTATCTTTTGATAGCCAGGCACCATCAGCTTTCTTTGCTTTATTTGCTTATGCACGCACTTTTGTCTTCAGTGACCATGTTGGGAAGGTGAGCATCATGGAATGCCAGGTTATTAGAAGAAAGTGATCTTGTATTGAGGGAGGACTTGAGTAGAGGCCCATGGAGGAGCAAACATTTTTACCGCTAACTGAACAAATAGCTATTACAAAGCAAATTAAGCAAGTAAACAGGACACTATGTTAGTTCCTGCCACTATTTAATTTTAGGTGTGGTATTTACTGGAAATTGAAAGGTTTTGAGTTAGAAGTTGGTCTATCGCTGGATATAACGTTAGGTAAGTAGCGAAACATACTGACATTTCTTAGCAGCAAATTAGTGTCATTATATAATGGTTTATGATATATACCAAAAAAACTTAAGAATGACCCGGTAGATGGCAATTTGTTTGTCCTTATTCCTCTCATAAAGAAAATAGTACTCAATCCTAACCGAACCAACCAAAGCAAGCCCCAGCAAACCAATTAGCTAACAAAGATAATAAAATGGAACAATAAGCTGTTTCTGAATTACATAAAACAACTACAGCGATTCACTTAGCATCAAACTAGCATCAAGCTGTTGTTAATAACCTCCAACTCATCATGCACGATGAAATGAAATGCCGCCCACAAGACTGCATTGTGCTGTGTGATCCGTTGAGTTTTCTTTGGCCGATTTTTAGAAGTAGATCACCAGGCTTTTCTTCCTCCTTTATCTTAATTTGAAAGCTCTGCTAAAACCTTTTGGCATCGTTGTAACACAAAAACTACCACTGACAGATCTTTATGATGAAAAACAAGAAAACAACCCTGTGCTACTGACCACCATGTTTTAAAGCATTGGCCTAAGAATGTAATTATTCAAGTACCTACTCTGAAAGCATTAAATTCTTGTACTATCCACAAATAAATTCCAAGTGTGAAGACTTCTTAATGTAAAATGTGAAACCGCATAAACAGGAGAAAGAGGGAGAAATATTTTTGGAACTTTGGGAGTGGAGAAACCATTTCTAAGCATACATGTAACCTGTCAATCATAAAAGACAGTGATGAGTGAGAGGACCAAAAGGCTGGTAGGGCAAAGACACCAAAGCTAAATTAAGAGGGAAATGATAACTCAGAAAAATATTTTGTATTCTAGATAACAAAGGAATAATATCTGTAGTAGATAAATAAACCAGTCAGCCAATAGGAAAAGAAAACAAGTGAAAAATGGATAAACAATATTAATGTACATTTCATAAAAAGTGTACTTATTTTTATTTATTCTATAAGTCAAAAGAATACAATATTTCATTTAAAATAATATATTGCCATATTTTAAAGTGTTAATGTCAAATGCATAAGCAATATTAAATGGGCAAATATCAAAACAATAATTATAATTTTAAATACCATATATTATGAGTTCTATTAGCCCAAGAGTCTATCCTAAGAAATAATCCCACCCTGGAACAAAAAATATGTATATAAAAATTTTATGTTATGTGGCTTGGAATTGAGAAAACATAAATAGGTAACAAAAGAGAATTGATTGACTAACTTTGATATTTTTGTATGATGGACTTTGTGGTCATTAAACCATTAAAAATGGCTCACCTATATATTCTGACATGGAAAGAGGGGCATGATTGGTTATAAGATAAGTAAGCACCTTTCTAGATAGTATTATCTCTAAATAGTAGAACTATGTTTTTGCCGACATAGAAAATCCATTTGAAACATAAGTACTCAAATATTAGTAATAGTTACCTTTAGGAAATGAGAAGGGTAGAGGGAATTTTAGTTTCTGCTTTTGTATTGTTCAAAGTTTAACACGTGCACCTCTATGCACCTACATATATTTATGCAAAAGCATTAGAGAAATACAATTTAGTTGTTTCATGAAAGAAAAAAGAGATATTATTTATTTGTGAACCACCATTTAAAATTATAATAGTGGTTTGATAGTTGCCAAAAGGGAGATCAAGTGAGAAGGCTTTAACCATTCAAGTAAGACTTATCATTTTAATCTGCTGTAGTCCTCTCTCCAATCCTCTCTGTCTGATAACCAGGTTATTCCTATTCCTCAATTCTGGTTAGAGGGAAATCACCAGAGGCTTATTCCATGAGTAGATCCTGCAAATATATTTTGGACTTCCACTTTTATCCATAGCCTTCTGTGCACCAGAATCTCTCAATTTAAGGTCTGATACTAGTCCCTCCTGCTGATTTGGATGATGTAATTTTTAATCCTTGAATCATGGATGTTGATGAGCTTCTTTCCTGGGTTTAGTCGATATCTCACTTAGATCCCTGCTTGATTGGAAATAAGCTTTTAAGACCCCAGACGCTATTCTTTCTGGTAGCCAGGCATCATCTCAGTTCTTCACCACACTTTGCTATAGCACCCATCTCTTCTGTGTTCCCTTTGTAGGGTGAGTATTGGACAGAGTCATGTCATAAGAACTAATTGTTAGTTAACCTTAGGATTTAGTGGGACCCCCAAATCTATTCCTGAACCTATGCTATTTATCTGCTTCTGGTTCACCTTAGAGATATTTTTGTTAATTTATGGTAAAGAGTCTTATTGATCATATCCCTGGATCATGAGGGCCTTCTGTTTATAGTATCACTGATTAGCCCATGATACTAATTTGAAAACACTATTGAGGTGTCGATAGGATCAGGTTTCAGGCATCAAAGAAGAAAAACTCATACTGTGATTGAAGCAGAGTGCGGAGTGGAGACCCAAAGCCCATCTGTGGGCAACTGGACATCCCCTTACAGAAGGGTCGCATGAAGGAGATGAGCCAGTTAGGGTGCAGTATAGCACCATTGAAACATACAACTTTCCTCTAGTTCTTTAATGCTTCCTGCTCCCTACTATCATGATCTCCCTTACAAATCAGGTTAGACCAGAGGATGTACACTGGTACAGATAAGAGCTGGAAACAGGAATCCAGGACAGATAAACCCCTCAGGACCAATAATGAGAGTAATGATACCAGGAGGGTTAGGGGAAGGTGGGGGAGAAGGTGGAACAGATCATAATGATCTACATCCAGGGGGTAGACAACAGAAAAGTAGGTGAAGGAAGACATCGAACAGTTTAAGACATAAACAAATTATAAATTATCAAAGGTTCATGAGAGAGGGAAGGGGAAAAAATGAGGAGCTGCTACCAAGAGCTCAAGCAGAAAGAGAATGTTTTTTGAATGATGATGGCAACAAATGTACAAATGTGCTTGACACAATGGATGTATGTATGGATTGTGATAAGAGGTGTACGAGCCCCCAATAAAATGATTTCTAAAAAATCAATAAAAATTAAACACAGACAAACAAAAAGCACTATTGAGAAAGGAAGATGGAACTATGTAAGCTAACTACATATCACAGTGCATGAATTATTTATTTGTACAGAATAAATCCTTACGTGGTCGGACAAATTTAGCCACATGAAACAATGGGTCTCAATGATTAGGCAAAACCTACAATAATATTCACAGACAATGTCAGTCAGTCCTAGGTCTTGTAGAATAATATGTATCTTAGTAGAGCAAGTCGGGCATTGAAGTAGTAAGTCAATGCCAGTCCACCTACTGACAGTTCAAGACTCTTGGAATAGCTGCCCTCTGCTTCTTCACACACCATGTAGTTTTTGTCTGAAGACCTCAGGTTACAGGTGTGTTTGAAGTAGAACCGATTTACCCAGTGGAGTTCCCACATCCCATTCCTCTGGTATGACTTGTGGAGCGAGCGTGTTGTGCACTTGAAGATCCAGGGTTCAATGTTTCAGTGTTCTGTGGCACATGGTCTGGGTCCCATGAAGTCGTGTCTATTTAAGTCGATACTTTCACTCATTTGGGAATGAATAATAATAGACAACAGTATGTACACAATTCATGTCACTGTACTGTTCATATGAAGATTGCTGAAATGTAAAATGTTTTGTTACATATATATTGACTACAATTAAAAAAACCCAACAGACATTGATCAACTTTGAGCTATATGTTTACTAACTAACCATGAGGTTCTGGCAGGAGAAAGATGAAGCTTTCTGGTCCTATAGAGGGGTCTAGTCTCCAAAACCCATGGAGGCAGTTCTGCTCTGTCCTAGCTGAGGCACTACGAGTTGGAATGGCCCCCGTGGCGGGGAGCTTGGTTTTGGATGAGGCTCTGAGACCACGGGCGCTTTCATCCACACTGACCACAGGAGTACCTAGGAAATACCTAAAAGAATGCCATTTCCAAAGACCTCATCGTCAAGGTTAACATGGTTAGAAAAAAAATTGTCTAGTAAATAGGAAAAGTTGAGAGAATTTGAAGGAATGAATAGCAATTTGGAGAATGTTTTTAATACACTTCCAGGTTCTGCTCTTGGTTTCATCTTACTTTATAGTAATTGATAGCTCAGACACTCTCATATAAAATATGATGCTCAAGTTTATAAATAAAAAGGAGGCCACATTTTACTGGAAGAGAATATATTTTTTAAAAAAATCATAGCTGGGAAAAATCAAGAATAAAAATTCAAATAAAATCAAAGAATAAAATTCACATAAAAAAATCAAGAGATGGGAAAGGCAACCAAGGTGACAATATGATATCTTCTTGAATCTCAAAGGGCATATGGACAAATTCAGAGTAGAGGAAGGTCTAGTTTAGCAACATTCTGTGTGACAAAAATCCAAACATCTGATTGAAAGTGCTTCAAAAATGTCACACGGCTTCCAAAAGACTGAATGCTCGTTTGGTCTGCACGAAGCTAGGCTCCAGAAGACATAGGCTTTCAAATTTAGCCACATGTTTTCAGCATCTGGAGCAAATGTCTGATTTAATTGGCCTGGGTGGAACCTGGCCATTGGGATTTTTAAGAACTCCCTCAAATAACAATTTCGTTATCTTCATTAGAAGTGAGGAGTCCTGTGGCATAGTAGATTACCTGTTGGGCTGCTACCCACCAAGTCAGCAGTTTGAAATGACCAGTTTCCCTCTGGGAGAAAGATGAGGCTTTCTCTGCCCATCAAGACTTACAGTCTTGAAAACCCCCAGGGACATCTTGTCCTACAGGGTCACTTTGAGTCAGAATTGACTGGAATGCAGTGAGTTTGTTTTTTTTGTTGTTGTTTTATAAATACATGTGTTAATTAAATACAACTCCTGGGCTCTATTTATGAGACCTGAAAAGAAAAAAGGAAACAAAGGGTACAGAAGAAATTAGTTGGAAGGACTAACAGCCTAGGTGAGCCACAGGGTCATCTACTCTGTATTAGATGGTGCCGGCAACCACAATGGCTGCTCCGCTTAGGGCTGCCATGGAGGGCCCATAAACGGGGAGGAAGACACAGAACAGAAGTGAACTTCTTAAAGAGCCCAGACGTACTTGACCAACAGAGACCCGAGGGACTTCTGACACTGATGCCTGAGACACTTTCTAACTGGAACCCAAACTATCAAGAGGTCCCTTTTAGCAAAATAAGAGATTGGCACACACACGAGCATTGCCCCTCAGTTTGATTTTTCATTATAAAAAAAAAAATCCATCTATAAGAGACCAAAAGGACAGCAATCATAAAGCAAAGATGAGAGAAGTTGGAGGACCAGAAAAGAGGACAACCAGGATGCTGTTAGAATGCCGACATATTGTGAACAAGAAAACGGATGTCACTGAGCAGCCTGTAGGCAAAACGTATAGAACCCAAGTCGCTGTGTAAACTTTTGCCAAAAAGGCATACTAAGGCATTATTTAAAAAGAAAATGACAACATATCATTATAATAGTATGTGAAAGTTGTTTCTCTCCTTCACCGAAATGAAGCTGGAGAAATCAAAGCAGTCTTTATTTGATGGGTCTTGATGACTACACACAGAGTGAGCACAAGTTTCCAAGAAGAATGTAGATAGCTTTGGTGAACCATTGGAATCGGTTCAGCCTGCTTGGGGAAACCCCAAAGCTGAAAGAGGCAGAATGGTAGCAACTGATTGGTCCCATTCCTGTAAGGATTAGGAAAGACAGACAACAGCTTGAGACAGTTTAATTCAAGCCCCAACTACGCAATTCACTGGCCTTGTGGCTTTGAAAAGAGTTATTTACTGTGTCTTGGGCTTCACCTTCAATTTTAAGGTGAAGTTAATTCTGTGCATAGAGTTCTGGTCTGGATTAAATAACAGAATGTACAGAGAGGGCTGGTAATGTTGCTATTTTTAGCTAGTCCCCACCCCCCAATATTGCTAGTGGTTTGGGATCTAATTTGGTGGGATATAGCTCATAAAATGTTGAAAGCTACGGTAGAGTTTATTCCTACTTCAACTTAAATACTTCTCTGCCTCATTTCTTTTTTTTCTCAATGTTTTTAAAAAAATCATTTTATTGGGGCTCATACAACTCTATCACAATCCATCCATCCATCCATCCATCCATTGTGTCAAGCACATTTGTATATTTGTTGCCATCATCATTCTCAAAACATTTGCTTTCTATTTGAGCCCTTGGTATCAGCTCCTCATTTTTGCCCCTCTGTCCCTGCTACCCCCTCCCCCATGAACCCTTGATAAATTTTTATATTATTATTATTTTGTCATATCTTACACCATCTGACGTCTCCCTTCACCCACTTCTCCACTGTCCGTCCCCCGGGGAGGAGGTTATATGTAGATCCTTGTAATCTGTTTCCTCTTTCTCCTTCACCTTGCCTCCACACTCCCGGTATCACCAGTCTCACCACTGGTCCTGAGGGGATCATCTGTCCTGGATTCCCTGTGTTTCCATTTCCTATCTGGTACATAGGAAATGTACCAGTGTACATCCTCTGGTGTACATCCTCCGGTCCAGCTGGATTTGTAAGGTAGAATTGGGATCATGATCGTGGAAGGAAGAAGCATTCAAGAACTAGAGGAAAATTGTATGTTTCATCATTGCTACACTGCACCCTGACTGGCTCGTCTCCTCCCCGCAGCCCTTCTGTACAGGGATGTCCAACTTCCCACAGATGAGCCCTGGGTCCACACTCCACACTCCCCCTCATTCACAATGCTATGATTTTTTTTTGTCTTTGATGCCTGATACTCTGCCTCATTTCTAGCAAGTGGATTTTCTTTCTTTTCTTCCATCATTTCAACTATCCATCCATCTTTTCTTTTTTTCACTCAATGGACTTACAGTAAATGGACCCATTTCCCCAAGAGTATGAGTAAAGCCATTAAATGTGTGATGGAAATAGTAACATATGGGAACGATTTGAGAACATATGAGGATGATAAAAGGTGAATTAATCTAATCCCCTTCATTTTCCCATGTCTGTACTGGTTACATGTTTCTCAGGAGCAGATGACCCAGGAGGCTAGGTAAACTGGATTTACCTCTCTTGCTGGTTCTCTGACTCTATCAGGGATTATAAATTTGAAAAGAAGTTTTGATTTGAAGGTGCTGTAGGGTTAGGAGAGCGACAATCCAAGCCATATCCAGAATTAAAATCTTTGACGTGATGACAAGATGTAAATTTGTTCACTACAGACCAGTAAGTAAGCACAAGTAAACCTGCACTTATCTTGCTTATTAGGTAAGCTGATAATGATTTCTATTATGAAACAAATGAAATATTAAAATGTGTAAAAATGAAGAGTCTTTCATGCCAGATCTTCCTGAAGCATCATATTTTCAAGTTTACATCCCTAATTAAATCTCTTAATCAATCTAGATACCAGCAAGGCCTTCCTCTAAAGTGAGAAGCTATGAAACCCTACTAGCCAATAGAGTCATTTTTGAAATTGAGTACCAAAATAAACCAATGAAATGGTTTACCATTTCTTAATATTAATCTGTTTGTGGAAAAATTTTAACATGAATCTTTTACTATCTAAGGGAGCCACTCCATTTGTCTCCTGGGTCTCATCTTCTCTCTCCTACTCATGCAGAGAGAGAGGACGGCAAGCATCATTACCTCTCTGGACCCTTCTAATCAGCTTTTAAAAAGAAAACAAACTAAAACTTTTTTTGGATCCCCCCACATTGCTTTCCAACTCCCCACTTTCTCTCCTCTACTTGAATGAACTACTTAAACTTGTTGCCTCCAATTCCCCTCCCCTTCCTTTTACCTGGGAGCTCTGGTGGCTAATGGTTGTGCATTGGGCCGCAAACTCTAAGGCCAGCAGTTCAAAATCACCAGCCTCTCTGCGGGAGAAAGAATGGACTCAGAGATGCGCAGAGGCAGTTGGACCCTGCCCTAGAGGTTCCATGGTCAACATGGACTGACTGGATGGCGGTGAGTTGGTTTTTGGTTTTCCTGTAAGCTGAGGAGCCCTGGTAGCATAGTGGGCCACACGCCAGGCTGCTAACCACAAGGTTAGCATTTCCAATTCCTAGCTGTTCCTTGGGAGATGTATGAGGGTTTCTACCCTTGTAAAAGATTCTACAGGGTTTTTTTGAATTGGAACCAACTCAATGATGGTGAATTGCGTCTTTTCTCTTTTTCCAATAAGACTTTCAGCACCACTTCCTTTCCAAAACCGGGCTTTTTAAAGGTCAAGAATAACCTCTTCACTGCCCCAGCCAAGATCAGTTTTATCCTCCATATTGGAAGAAACAGATAATCCTTCTTCTGGAAACACATCAATCCCTTGACTTCCATTACCTGCCTTTTCATGGGTTTTGTGACTTCACTAGCCATACCTTTTGTTATTTTTGTTAGTTTCTCATTTTCCCAAACTCTAAACTTTTAAATGGTTGGGACTCTGTCCTCAGATCTCTTCAGCCTAGACTCTTGAATTAAATTCATCCAATCTCCCAGTGAATGACTCTCAGATTTATGTCTCCAATCTGGACCTCTCCTTAACTTAGAGCTATCTACCCTGATAAGTAATCCTCCTCTTTATGTCAATGTCTAGAGGAAGCATCTCTAACTATGACATACCCCAAACTAAACTCTTCTGTTTGCTTTATTTTCACGTCATCAGCTGGCTCTTAACCATGTTCTTTCTCATCTCAGTAATGATACCTCCATTCCTCTACTTGCTTGGTTAAAAATCCAGCAAGAAAACAAATAAGAAAAATTTAAATTCTTCTTTCCCTAATGACTTATATCAAGTCCGTCAGTAAATTTGATCATCTCTTCCTTCAAAACCTATCTAGGAACTGATCACCACTGAAATACTACCTTAGTCTCTCACTCACTGCCTATGAGTCAATGCTGACTCAGAGTGACCCCCTGTGGATTTCACAGACTTTAACTGTTTAAGGGAGTAGAAAGCTAAGTCTTTCTCTCTTGGAGCTGCTGGTGGTTTTGAACTGCCGACCATGCAGATCACAGGTCAATGTATAACCATTTTACCAATGCTTCCCAACTTGTCTCCTTCTGTCCGCCTAGACCTGAGTTCTTCCAGTACCTTCTCATTTCATCCATTTCAAATTCTCTTCTTTCTCAAAGCATACAAGACTCTATATTATGCCAGCTTGATGCTCTTCTTTGACTAATTCCTATAAAGCTTCACTTACACACTGCATTTACACACCGTTCCCTGGTCATGCTCGTCCCTGTGCCCCTGGAAAGCATCAAGAGCTCAGGGACTTTGCACGTGATCTTTCCACACTGCCCGTCACCCTCTCCTCCCAGTTTTTCCATGCCCTTTCTCGCCTTTGCTTCAAGTGTCTGCTCAGATGGCACCTTATCAGAAAGGTCTTCCCTGATAACCTGATACATACGAGACACTTTGATAACTCCTGACTTCTGCTTTTCTTCTTTCATATTCTCCATGACACTTATTATGTCTACATTTAAACGCATACACACACACCAGGGGGGCTTCAAAAATTAGGGGAAAAGTGGAATGAAAAGATCGACATATACATTGATTGTTGTTAGATGCTGTTCATAGTGACCCCATGTGACAGAGCATAACTACTTCATAGGATCTCTTAGACTTTCATGAGAGCAGATGCCCAGGGGTGAGTTCACACGGTCCCCTTTCAGTTAGCAGAGCCCTTATCCACTGTGCCATTTTTGTTGTTGCTGCTTACTTATTGTCAGCCACCTTCCGTTCTAATGTAATTTGTTAAATTCAGGGGAAAATCCCATTTTTTTAAAAAAAACAATCTTTCCACAAACTTTTTGAAACACTTTCCGATTCTTAGTTACATAGTGAGTGCTTAATAACTAAATGCCAAAGGAATCAAAAGGTGATTGATAGTCACCAGTTATCTAACAGATGACATGTATTGATTTTACTAAGAACTCTACCTATATTACCTTGTTCATTCCTTATAACAAAACCTTGTTTTTATTCCTGCCTCATGGTTGAGAACACCATACCATTTTCCACAGGGATTGATTGTAGCATTTTATAGTCTCACTAGTAGCCTACGAGGGTTCTAGTCTGTCCACACACTTCTGTTAGCTGATTCACTCTTAGATAACACCTAATGGGGTGGCATGGGAGTTCTGGGACCCTGGCACCAGGCTACCTATGTTTTTTTGTTGTTGTTTTTTAAACAAAAGGCATAAAAAAAACCATGCTTCCCTCTATGGAGATGGGAAGGGTATAGGGATACAGAACTTTGAGTGGACCCTGCCACCATGGAGGAACCAACCTCGCTCCGTAAGCCCTTAATAAAGTCCCATATTACATACTGGACCTGCCAGATACTTTCTTTGGCCTCATGGTACCATTAGCGAATTGATAGTGACTGGTCAATGCCCAGTCGATTGGTGACTCCATTAACCCCCAAAGTAGCCGTCCTCCTTAGCAATTACCAGAAATTTCCTCACTCACTTACATCAGGGGTCAGTAACCTTTTGAGATTGAGAAGACCCAATCCTGTCCCTCACAATACTTTAAAAACTATTTGAGAGCCATAAATATGTTTTCGCAAACAAATGAAATCACCATTAATAGAGCCACATGTACCAACAGAGCTGCATATGGCTCTAGAGCCACAGGTTGCCAACCGTGACCTAGACATAGACCTAGAAAATAACTAACTTACTTTCTGGCTCTAGGGAGTGACCTGGTTTAGACATTTCATATAAATGTAACAATACAACATGTAGCCTTTTGCGTCTGCCTTCTTTGACTGAACCTAATAATTTTCAGATTATTTCATGGTGAAGATGATCAGTTTCATTTATTCCTTTGATCGATTGTATTCCTTTGTATGGCTAGATCACCCTTTATTTATGCACTTATCAGTTGATGGATATTTGTATCATTTCCACCTTTTAGCCATTTTGAATAGGGCTGGTGTGAGTACCAAGTTTCAGTACTTGAGGGCATATACATAAGTGTACAGTTGCGGAGACTTAATGTAATATTTGTTGAACGATTCGAGGAACTACCAGGTTAGTTTCTTTTTCTGTTCAAAAAATGTATTTTATTGTTGTTTTGGTAAAACATACTGCTTCCGAAATGCCTGTACTGTTTCTTTAGTTTTTGTTTTTTATCTTAACTTTTTATTGTGAAATGGGTGAAGGTTTACAGAACAAATCAAAGTCTTTCATTCAAACATTCATATGCATTTTGTTTCACACCATTGATTGCAGTCCCCATAAAGTCACCTCTCTTATCCCATTTCTTCCCGGTGTTCCCTTTGTCGTTCCTCCTTCCTTCACAACTCTTCTGAACTTTGTCTGTGGGTCATTATTGCCCTTTTAAAGTTCAAATGATTAACTACTCCAAGCCATACCTCATAGAGACCTATAAGATGGAGTACAACTGCCCCTGTGGGTTTCTGAGACTGTAAATCTTTCTGAGGCTCGAAAGCCTCATCTTTCTCTCATAAAGTGGTTAGTGGTTTCGAACTAATGACCATGTGGTCAGCAGCCCAATTTGGGATCCACTACACCACCATGGTTCCCCTTACAGACCTATCTATTTGGCTGAAAATTAGGTCTTGACTAGTAAGTCCTTGATTGACAACTATGTTGCCATCTTGGAACTGCCAGTCTTATTCCTGAGTCTTTTGACACCCGGCCCTCTCACCTTACTCCCTCGACCCTCACTGCTCCTGCCCTGCATATTTGGGAAGCAGAGTTGACTGGTGGCCAGACATCTGTTTTATTGAACTTTTCTGGAGCGAGATGAGATCTCATTGTTGCTTTGCTTGCCATCTAAGGGCTAATGATCAAGAACATTTGTCATGTGTTTGTTGGCCCCTTGGCTGTTTTCTTTGGTAAAGTGCCTGTTTATGTCCTCTGCCCATTTTTAAATTGGATTAACAACACAAACAATTTTGCATTGGACCTGTTGCATCAGCCCAAGCTCTTCAAAACACAACCAAATTAGACATGTTTAAAAGCAATAAAACATTTACAAGAAGTACAGTTATATCCAGAAGTACTGTAGAGAGACATAGGAGCTTTATTCCAAGTCTTGCCAATTTAGCTGCATAATACAAACAAATGTGAGGACTGATATTTATGGAATATTCGCCATGTGCCAGGTAATGATTTACATGATATATATATTTATGTATTTTTTTCACTCTCAAAACAAACCTAGAGAAAGATGCTGTTAAACCATTTTAAGACACCATTAAAGATAACACATGGATCCCAACTTTTAAATTTAAGCATACAATGTACTTTTCGAATGGAACTGAAAGCAAGTCATTTGACAGGTACTGATGCAGCTGACAACCCTCATGTTATGTTTGAAGAAATGAAACCCAAAGGAGAAAGTGACTTGTTTCAAATCATGTCATCCTGTTCTTGGAACTTTCATTCACCACTCTCTTGGCCATAACACTTAGTCTAAAGGACATTAGTGGACCACAGAAGATCAGCCAAATGCTGACTTAGCTGAGAAGAATAATTTATCTGGGGTTCACTCCCTTGGGTTTTGCTAGCTCTTAAATTGATAATACAACAAGGTTACATTTAAGAGTGTTGATAAATTAATGCATCATCAGTCTGTGGTTTCCTTTCTTTCAGGAGTTCCTGAAAGGCAGAGATACGAAAAGCAATGTCATTGGTCTGAGCTGGTACCATTTCCAAACCCCGCACACGGTTATGGAGTCAGAATTTCAGTAAAAGACTTGGGAGCCAGACATAGCTGACTTCCCTATTGCCACAAGATAGGATCCAGCAGGCCTTTACCCTCTGTCCTTTACTCTCTGCTGACAACACCCATCCTTCCCACAGTGGTCTACTTCTATGCTGGGCTCAGTAATTCATTGCAATGGGCACTCAGAACTCAAAGACAATGCCCATGATTAAGGGGGTGTATTAAACCAAACTCCAAACTCACTGCCAGCGGAGCTGATTCTGACTCTTAGTGACTCCATAGGATAGGGTAGAACAGCTCCTGTGAATTTCTAAGCCCTGTCTTTCTCCCCAGGTGAGCTTATTAGGGTAGTTAATCGGTTTACCTCAAGCCAAGATCAATGAACAGTAAGGAGACAGTCGTTGGTCCACAGCAACATCTCTCCCCAGCCAGCAGCCAAGTCTCTCTCCAGTCCTCAGCCTCTCAGGCCCAGGGTCCTTTGGCTTCTGCCTCTGTGGACCATGAAGCCAACGTGCCCGCCACTCTGTCTCTCAGCCCCGTATTCTGGAAAGTACCCCATAGTTTCAACACGGCTCCTCTGCATCCCTGGCCCAGTCTCTGATGCACCTGATCGGGTAGGTCTCCACCACTTCAGACAGAGATCCAGTGGTCCTGGAGTTTCTCTCTGGGTCCCAGGTGGCTCGTATACATCAAGCAAATGGCTATGATTGAGGTGTGGTGTTTGACTTTTAGTTGACCATACCTCCAAGGGTCTGTCATTTTGTAGTATTGTGGTAGCTTGTGCATAGCTGTAATGCTGGAAGGTGTGTCACTGTGTCAGCTGGGCTTTACCTCAAACCCTTTGACTCATTTTAAAGTTGTTTCAGTTTTTAAAAAAGTGAAGGAAAATAGAAGTGGATTAAGCCCCAAGTGAATCTCCTCTGAACATTGACCAGGGATATGAATAACCTTGTTATCATGCAGCATCCATTGCAGACCTTGATCTACTAACAGACGTTTTCTTTCTCCTCTTTTCGTTTTCTCTTTTCCCCCCAGCCTATCTGTTTGGTTTTTTTTTCCTTTTTCCTCTTCTTTTAAATTTTGTATGTCAGTAGCTCTATTGTTTGTTGGCTTGTCAGTGCTGCAGCCGTCGTCGCCAGGTTCTTATGAGCCGCTTTGGCGCTGTGCTGTCAAAGCCAATCCCAATTTTATTCACACATTGTTATGTCTGCACACCCACCTAGATAAGAGAGGTTGGACAAAAAAATATATATGAGAAGAAAATAAAGGGACCGGTGGCCCCGGAGGGACATGGGAGTGTGGGACGTAGGGGAAGGGAGGAGGGTTGGCCAACCTAGGGACAAGGGAACAACAAATGGTTCAAAACCAA
>NW_022103968.1:39088004-39092279 GCF_000313985.2 Echinops telfairi
ATGAGGGCAACAAATGTATAGATGTGCTTTACACAATTGATCTATGTATTGTGATGAATTGTATGAGCCCCAATAAATTGATTTAAAAAAATAAAATAAAGTCTAGGTGAAAGAAATGAAGCTAGAGGTCCCATGATAGAATTTTGCAAGACCAAGGACTTACTCATCACAAGTACCTTTCTTCAACAAGACAAACAGCAACTATACACAAGGACTTCTCCAGATGGAATGCTCAGAAATCAGATTGATTACATCTGTCTGAGGAAATGTGGAGAAGCTCTGTATCAGCAGCTTAAACAAGGTCAGGGTCTGACTGTGAGACTGACCAGTGATTCTTCCTATTGAAGGTTGAATTCCAGGTTGAAGCTGAAGAAAATGAAATCAAGCCCACAAGAGCCAAAATACATTCTTGAGTATATCCCACCTGAAATTCTAGAACATCTGAAGAACAGATTTGACCCCTTGAACCGTAACAACAGAAGACTTGATGCGCTGTGGAAAGACATCAAGAAAGAAAAGATCAAAGTGGATATGAGAGGACACTGTGAAATGTGTTTTCACTTTAGAATAGCTAAGGCAAATGGAAGAAATGATGAAGCCAACAAGCTGAACAGAGAATTTCAAAGAGCATTTTGAGAAGACAAAGTAAAATATTATAATGAAATATGCAAAGGCCATGAATTAGAAAACCAAAAATGAAGAAGCCACTCAGCATGTCTTAAACTGAAAATGTTATAGAAAAATATGTAAATCCTTGAGTTGCAATATTGAAAGATTCTATGGGACAAGTTTTTGAAAGATGCAGGAAACATCAAAAGAATATTCCAACTAATGGTGGCACCGCGCATACTCCTTGTAACTGGTGTATAGGAGTTTCAAGGTTATGACCTTTCAGAAGCACATCATGGGGCTTATGGAAGCAATTTTGGGAGGATTTGAGCCCCTAACCTTTTGAGTAGTAGTAGCAGCCCTTAACCATTTGCATCACCCAGGAATTCCTTAAATAAGAATATATGTTTATCATGGCCCTGCTGGATACTTGCTCTCACGAAGGTAACACAGAAGGTGTGGGCACTATAGCAAAGTGTGGTGAAAAAATTAGATGGTGTCTGATTATCAGATAAAATAGCGTCTGGGGACTTAAAGGCCGATTTCCAAATAGCTAGCCACGTGAAAGAAGCACACCATCATCAGTCACCAAAGGATTGTTTACCATATAATATGAAATCGAAGGAGGATTAGTATCCGGTCTAAATTGTGAGATTCTGGTTCGCACCGCGGAAGCCCAAAACATTTGTAAGATCTACACAGGAAATAAGCCTCTGGTACTTCCCTCTACCCATAGTAGAGGGATAGGAAGAAACTGGTTGTGTTAGGCAGGGTTCTCTAGAGAAACAAAACCAGGAAACTGGGAAATACATGTATACACAGCATGAAGGAATATAACAGCTAATAATTAGTCCACAGAGCAGTACAGAGGGCTTAGTTCAACTCAGGAGGACTGCTGGGTCCAAGGTCAAGGAAGCAGACAGCTGAGTCTTCCCTTGGGCAATGCAGGCAGTCTGCAAACAGCAGGAGGGCAGGTCACCAACAGTCAGCAGCTCTGGAGCTTAGTGAGGCAGGCCCCGATGGCATATCGAACTCAAGCAATGCAAGATGACAGAATCCACGAGCCTCAAGCTCAGCCAGTGTACACACCTGCAGGCAGTGGCGAGGCAGTTCTTGAAGGAACCTCAAGCTCTAGCATCATGGTCCATGGGTTGGCTGTCCCACAGCTGGAGTAGCTCACAAGTTGATGGAGAGAGCTAGCTAAAGCAGCTGCATGCTGGTCCCATCACGAGCAAGAGAGAGAGGGGCGGGCCTTGCCCAGTCATTTATCTCTTTGCCCTCCAATCAAACTGCGACCTTATTAATCCCACATGTTCCTATCCACCAGGTTGGTACAATAAACCTACCTATCACACTGGTTACCAAACATTGGAGAGATGACTATCAGAGCTCAAAATTATAAACCTGACTTGAACGTTTAAAACTTTGTCAGTTGATCCCCGCACTGATGCATGTTGGGCCTGATCTGGTTTTCAACATTTTGGTGTTTTTTTTTCTCTCATATTGGAGCTTATCTCAGATATATTTTGTCATTGGGGTTAACTGTGTTGAATTTTTGTTTTATGTTTTTTCAGTATGTTTTTTTAAGTGAGGAGGAGTAAAGGGGAGCTGATATAAAGGAGTTCAAGAAGGAAGACAATGTTTTAAAACTGATTGTAGTAGCAATTGTGCAATACTGCTTGATGTGATTGAACTATGGAACGGTGCATCTGTATTAGCTCCCAAAAAATAGTTTCAGGGAAAAAAAATTACTTTGCAGATCAAAAAAGGAGCACAAGTGAGACAAAAGGATCTATGTTTACAAACATATATTTAATGAATTTCAGTGGGACATGTTTTGGGTTGCTAACTTCAACATTGGCGGTTTAAATTCATCAGCTTTTCCATGGGAGAAAGATGAAGCTGTCTGCTCCCATGAAGATTTACAGCTTCAGAAACTCTACGTAGGGCAGGTATGAGTCAGAATTGACTGGTTGCAATGTGCTTTAGGTGGGTAAGTACCCAAGTTTTAGGTCAGCATTTCTCTGTGCAAGTTATTTGATTCTCTGGGTTCTCCGCCATACACTGATGAGGGAGCCCATAGTGTTTGCTGGTGTGGAGCGCTGGGTATAATGCTGTCAGGATTTATCTTGATGGTCCCTGAATTGAAAGTTGGAAAACAGTGATCTTAAATTCATTTCCCTCCAAATAAAACTCAAGCTTCACATTATAGTGAATGTGGGTCTCTCTGTTCAGTTGTCATCCAAGTGCTTATTTATTGTGTGACCTTGGGATGGTTTCTTGGCGTCTTCAATCCCCATTTTCCTTATCCAGAAACCACAAAAAGATTTACCTCATAGGACCGTTGAAATCAGAGAAAAACAGTCACAACAACACACGCGAGGTGCCATCGCGGTGTTTGGGGTGCAGTTTGTCATAAGGCCTCAGTGCTCTTTCCATAAATCACAGTCATTTTCATTTCAACACATGCCCTGAACGTGACAAAGTAAGTTCCCAGAAATAAAATAAATCTAGTAAGCAATTAACCATTACTTGTCGAGCCCTTTACCAGGGCAGCTCCCGAGTGTGACCCCGGAGAGAATGAATGGTTTTGATTTCTAATGATTGCTCACACCCAAACTCTAGGATGTTTGGGATTAGCACCTTGGCTCGCAGAATTTTACTTCACATCTTCTTTCTTTCCTTTTTTTAAGAGTGGTAAAATCCCTCACTTTATTTTATACACTAATAAAAGTATTATCTTTATATCTCTCTAGATTCAAGATCTTTTTTTAAAAACAAGTTTTGTTTCCCCCCCAACAGTTTTAATGGTATATAATTCACATATACAATTCAATAGTTCAATCACATCAAGAAGCGTTGTACAATCATTACCACAATGAGTTTTAGAACATTTTCCTCATTCTTGTTTGAATTCATTGTTAATAGCTTCCCATTTCCCCCCAACCTCCCCTAGCCACGGAAACATTAATCCAGTTACTGTCGCTATGTATTTGCCTACCCTGAATCTCATATACAAACAAACAAATAAAAAACTAAAAAGAATAACAAAATAGAACATATAAAAATCTCAACAAAAACAATTTAAAAAGTAGTGAAAATCTTTTTTTAATATATTGTATGATTTTATTGTATAGCAAAAAGTACATTTCATTTTTATTTTATTTTATTATTTTAATTTAAAAATTATTTTATTGGGGCTCATAGAGCCTTATCTTTTTAAAAATCAGTTTATTAGGGGCTCATATGACTCATCACAATCCATACATACATCAATTGTGTAAAGCACATTTGTACATTCATTGCCCTCGTCATTCTCAAAACTTTTGCTTTACACTTAAGGCCCCAGGATCAGATCCTCATTTTTCCCCTCCCTCCCCACTCCTCCCTCCCTCATGAGCCCTTGATAATTTGTAAATTGTTTATTTTGTCATATCCTACCCTGTCGGACATCTCCCTTCACCCACTCTTCTGTTGTCCGTCCCCCAGGGAGGAGGTCACATATAGATCCTTGTAATTGGTTCCCTCTTTCCAACCCACTCTCCCTCTACCCTTCCAGTATCACCACTCACACCACTGGTCCTTAAGGGATCATCCACCCTGGATTCCCTGTGTTTCCAGTTCCTATCTGTACCAGTGTACATCCTCTGGTCTAGCCAGACTTGC
>NW_022103968.1:39092642-39110556 GCF_000313985.2 Echinops telfairi
CTTTTGATAGCCGGGCACCATCAGCTTTCTTCACCACATTTGCTTATGCACCCATTTGTCTTCAGTGATCATATCATGGAGGTGAGCACACAATGATATGATTTTTTTGTTCTTTGACACCAGATAACTGACCCCTTCGACACCTCGTGATCACACAGGCTGATGTGCTCTTCCATGTGGGCTTTGTTTCTTCTGAGCTAGATGGCTGCTTGTTTACCTTCAAGCTTTTAAGACCCCAGATGCTATATCCTTTGATAGCGGGCACCATCAGCTTTCTTCACCACTTTTGCTTATTCATCCATGTTTTCTTCAGCAGTTGTGTCGGGAAGGTGAGCATCATAGAATGCCAATTTATGTGTGATTGGTTCTGGTTTTTGTTTTTGTTGTTGTCTAGTAATTAGAATTAATCTTCCCTGGGAGACAATTGGCATTTGTTTTTAGTGTGTTCAGTTCATCAATCTGTTTGAAACTCGCCCAAAAGCATGATCTCAGAGCAGCTCTCTTCCTCGCTCCAGACTCCCTCTTTCCTAATGAGAGCAGATGCCGTTGTTGTAATTGTTTATTCTTACTTTTCCCTGTCCATGTAAATCCTTGCTTAATAGTACAAGAAAACATGTGAGATGTGTTTGGGAAGGACAAGGTATATACGTGGACATTTCTTAAATCATCTTTCTTACCCTCAATGTCTCTGTGGAGGGTCTCCCCCCCCCCTGCCCCCCCGCCCCCAATTTAGTTTTAGCCTGCCCACACACCTCGAAGTCTTTCTTTTTTGCCTACCTCTCCACTTACTTTTATCCTCCCTTCTTACATGTAAATGTCATCCTGAGTTTTAATTAGGTGAATAATGCATAGACCATTCTTAGTATAAAAATTCACATAATGCAGATAAGTAAAAATTTCCCCTTGAGCACTAAATCCTAGTCCCAAGTCTCTTTTCCACTTTCAGGACAAAGCTGAAGAGCTTAGAACAGGAATAGAGGTGGACATTCTCAGGAGGCAAAACCAAGGAATATTGTGATAGCTGATTCGTTTCTTTCTGGATTCCGTACCATAAATTGTTCCCTCTAATGCTGCAACCCTTTCATACAGTTCCTCGTGTTGTGGGGACCCCCAGCCATAAAATTATTTTCGTTGCTACTTCATAACTTTAATTTTGCTACTGTTATGAATTGGCGACCCCTGGGGAAGGGGCATTCGACCTCCAAAGGGTTTGTGTCCCACAGATTTAGAACTGCTGCTCGCTCTACAGGCTCAGGATTTCATAGACAAGTATGCTTCAAGAAAGGAGCCATGACCCCATGGCTCAATGGTTAAAGCGCTTACAACCAACCGAAAGGTCAGTGGTTTGAACTCACAGAGCACCAGAGCTCTTTGGAAGAGAAGACCTGCTCCCATAAGAAACTGGATGTAAGTTGCCGTGAGTTGGAATTGACTGGAAAGCACACTAACATGTACTGGGAATACTGGAAGGGTAACCCCCTGTGAGAGGGGCAAATCTATCAAATGAGATAGGTGACTTAAAAGAGTAGCCAGAATTATGATTTTGACTCCTTAGCTTTCGTAGCATTTTGAACATTATTATAACTTGGCTTATTCCTTGGGCATGAGAGTCTCAGTAGGCACTTGAGGTCAATTCCTTAATTGAATGATGAAACAACCTAAAACCCCGTAAGGCAAGATGCTCTTGAGAAATATACCCTAGAAGAGTTCCAAAAAGATCCTCACCACATCCCATGTGAGGCGGGCAGCCCTTAGGGTTCGGCTGGCTGACTCAATGCTGAGAGTTGGGTGTGAAGGCCGTGTGGACTTGAGGTTGCAGGAATCTTGTGCTCATGATGCCCTGGGTAGAGAACGATAGCGATGGGTGGTTAGTTAAAAGATGAAGCCAAACACTCCAATTCTCAGCCTCGAATGCCAATTTTTGTTGTTGGTAAAGGTCCATGGCGTTGACTGTGATTCCAAATGAATCACAGGCCAGAGGAATCAGCTCTGAATCTCTGTCTGTAAACATGATAACTCTCCCTCCTTATTTTAGTGTTCTGTGAACAGCGTCTTACATCGTGTGAGGAAGATTGCCTAGAACGAGTGAAATAAGGGCCAGGCGAATAAGCTCTGGAGTCTGTCCTCAGATCGTCACAACTTGGCTGTGGGCTGACCCATGAACGATCCACTGTCCTTCCTGTAAGGCAAACTGAAAGGAGGCTACCGTGTTTCTAGAGTGTACAGCAAGAGGACTCTGTTCAGAGGAGGAGAATTACGGAGAGTTTTATATGGGAATGATTTGAAGAGTGAATAGGAAAAATTTTAAGTTAAAACAATTTTTTTCTCTGCATATAAGAAGGGAAGATCCACTCTGTCCTGTGGGATTATTATAAGTCAGAATCAACTCAACGACAGAGAGTCGGGTTGGGTTTTGTGTGCCCACTTTATATTTCGAAACTCTCAAAAATATAATGAAAAAGTTAAAATGATACTTCCAATGCTAAAAGGTGACCTGGTAGGGCTACCAAAGATGACAGACAAGTGGCTAACGACCATATGAAGAAATGTTCCTGATCATTAGCAACAAGAAAAACACAAATTTAAACAACCAGGAGATATCACCTCATGTTGATACTTCCGACAAAATTCAATAAAACAGAAAGTAACAAATGCTGGGGGGGATGTAGAGCGATCTGAACATGTTCACATTGTTGGTGGGACTCTAGAATTGGACAGCCGTCATGGAAATCAGCGTGGCATTGCCTTCAACAAATGTAAAGCCAAGGAGGTGCTCAGGCCTCAGTGATCTTCCACTGGGTACATGCCCCAAGAAGTTCAGAATATCACAGACCTGTGCACCCTATGTTGACTGCAGAAATTTCCACAAGAACAAGAACACGGAAACAACCAAAAACCCGCAACGCTGGAGGAATGGATGAACAAGCTCTGGTCTGTTCCCACTATGGAGTTTTATGCATCAATAAACCACGATGACAGCTCTCTTCAACACTGCAGGGCATGGAGAAAACTAGAGAACATCATGTTTAGCAAACTCAGTCTTACAAATGTAAACACTGCATACCACCATTGTTGTAAGGAGAAACAAAGAAGAAGAAGCATGGTTTATACACCAACAGACTTGACTTTGCCGACTATGAGAAGGCCAGGGACGGGGGTGAGAACAAGATGAGAGGGATAGGGGTGGGGGAGGGGCATTTACCCCCCGCCCCCCCCCCAAAAAGGAGGCTTTCACAAGAAAAAATAAAAGTTGCTTCATGGAGAAAAAACACCCTCCAGAATCCTTCCCCCGCAGATGGAAGTCTTGGTGTGCGTGGCTACACAAAGCAAAAGTAACATGGAAGTGGACTTAGAGTCTTTCATGACATACATTTCAAACAGAAATGAGATGCAGACCACCCCCCCAGGGCTGACAGACAGCCTTCTCCAGAGCTGACCCCTGAATTCCTATTGCTAGCCTCGTTTGTTCTAGCTATCCACGCAAGGCATTTCTGCTAAGTGGCACTTGATAACTAAGACACTCGTCTGTAGAAAGAAGTATATCCATAATCACTGACACATATACGTAAGTCATAGGATATGTGCATGAACTAAATTGGGCTTATAAAAGTAGTGTTCTTTTAGATGGAAAAACTACTGTATGCCTGGACTGAGTGCAATAAAGGAGAGGGAAAGGCGAGGAGTTCTGAACTTTCAGCCCAATGGGAATCCCTGGGTGATGCTACGGGTTAATGTGAAGCTGCTAACCAAAGTTTTGAGGTGCTCGTCTACCCAGAGGAGCCATGAAAGAAAAACTTGATCTACTTCCAGGAAATCAGTCATGGAGAACACTCTGGGACACAGTTCCATTCTTTGTTGGAATAGGCCCTGGGACAACTGCTTTACTCTTTAGTTTTCCATCCAGTGAGGTGTATCCCCGGCAAAGGCCGTCCTGGAGTGGGCCTGGAGCACAGGACAGAGGAGCAAGAGCCCTCGAGTTGCATGTGGTGGAAGTAGCCATCGAGTTGAGCTCCCCACGTGAGCAAGTGGATGAAGGCATTCTTAGCAAAGGGAGCAGCCCCTCAGAGCACAGGGGGAAAACAGCATGTGGTTCCAGGTAGAAGTAATTGTTGGTGGCTAGAGTGTCCACAGGTGTCCTGGTGAGAAGGTGGAAAGTCTTGAAGACAGTAGAATTTCTATGACTTCTGAGAACATAGCCACCTCATTACACTTCTGGCATTTCCTGTTATTGAGGACAGACTTTCTGTGTGCTTTCATTTAGTTTCCGCTCTGTCTCAGGCTAAATGGATCTTGTTGCTGAGCCCTGGGTGCTTAAGGTGCCTCTTCTTCTTCTAGTTTTTCCATGAATGAAATTTAGTGGTGACCCCAGAGTTACCTGCCTAGTTTATTGGATTCAGGAAAAGCAAAACAAGCTTTACGGAGCGCTTCCTTGGGAGGTCTTTGTACTTTCACATCTCTTATGCCAGTCACTCTTCACAAAAGTCCTGTAATGGGATCGTATTAATATGATCAATAAGAGGAAATATTTGTTGATATCTGATGACATAAAGTTTATCCCTTGGACTGCCAATTGCAAGGTCAGTTGTTTGAAACCACCTGCCACTCTGTGGAAGAAAGATGGGGTTTTCTCCTCCTGTGAAGAGTTACCATCTCAAAATTCACCGGGGCAGTTCTACCCTGTCTTGTAGCATTATCGAGTCAGCAATGCCTCAGCGGCGGTGAGTTTGGTTTTAGTTCTGTACTGACTGCTATCTTGTTGATTCTCACACTAACTTTTAGAAATGATCCTATTATTCCTGTTTTGCAGATGAGAGACACTGATGGCAAAGGAGAAGTGAAATTCAGTACTTGGTGGACTTATTCATATGACTCAGTTCCTCCTACCATCATTCACTCTACAGGCGTCTGTACTAGTTTCTGAAGTCCCAGTGTGAAAACTTCCGTTTTCCTTTCGCTCAGATCTGTGTTCTCCAATGTGTTCTCCTTGCAGCAGTCCCAGTCACAGTCTGACTCCTGAAGCATGACATGTGTTGGGAGATAAGGGGGAGGGGGCATGTCCAAGTCCCACAGTGGTCTCTTCTGGGTTGGTGTTTTCTAGAACGTACAAGGAGATTTCAAAAAAATTGTAGAACGCCAGTATTTTTCATTTCATTTTTCTATAAACATTAGGAAATGTGGTAGACAGAATAATGATCCTCTCCAAAATGTACATGTCTGAATCTCCATATCTGTAAATGTAACCTTATGTGACAGAAGGCATTTTGTAGGTATGATTAAGTATACAGGATTTTAACACAGGGAGATGATCTTGGATCATCCGGTTCAGTATAAATACAATCACAAAGGTCTTTAAAAGGTGGGAGAGGGGCAATTGGATATCCCCCCTCCCCCCCCAGAAGGGTTATAAGGAAGGGATGATTCAACCAAGGTTCAGTATAGCATCGACGGAACACATCATTCCTTTGGTTCCTTCAAACCCCCCTCCCCCACTCTCCCCCACTACCATGACCCAGTTCTACCTTACAAATCTGGCTAGACTGGAGAACACACATTGGGAAAGATAAGAGGTCTCGGCACATGGAATTCAGGAAAGACAAACCCCTCAGGAACAGTAGTGGAAGTAGCAATATCATGAGGTTGGGGGATAGTTCCAGAGGGGAAAGGGGGAGAAAGAAAGGGGAACCCATCACAAGATTGGATATATAGCGCCCCCCCCTGCTCAAAGGGGTCAAATAACAGAAATGTGGGTGAAAGGAGACAACGGACTGTGTAAGATACAAAATGATCATAACAATAAATAATTGATCAAAGATTCACGGCGGGGGGGGGGGGGGGGGGCGGGGCGGGGGAGAGGAGATTATATCAAAGGCTCAAGGAGGAAATGTTTTGGAAATGATGAGGGCAACGTATGTAAAAATATGCTTGATACAATTGATGTATGGAATGTTTTAAGAGCTGTAAGAGCCTCAAATAAAATGATTTTTTTTTTAAAAAGGTGGGAGAGGGAGGCAAGAAGGTACTTAAATGTACTTGAAATGGATTGCATCCATGCCATACTTCCCCCTACAACCAGTTTGGTAGATCCTTGAGTAGCACAAGTAGTTTATTTTTAACTATTAACAACAGGTTGGCGGTTTGAATCCACACATGACTCTGCAGGAGCTAGGCTTAGCATTCTGCTTCTGTAAGGATTACTGCCAAGGGAACCCACTGGAGCTTTGCTGCAGAGCAAGATGAAGCGTCAAATACAAACACCTTGTTTTCTTCGTTACTCTTCTGAATGTGTTGAGCTGTCTAGCTTTGGTCTTGGGTGCCTTGCTGAACCTTAAATTCTATTAAATGGTAACTGTCTGAGGTCTGATTAGGTCATACAATGAAATAGTTCCATGTCTGAAGAACTTTGATTCTAGTGTCTGAGTCTGAATGACTGCCTGGTTTGTGAACGAAGCCTCACAGCCAACATGGAGATAGAGTTTCTTGCTAGTGCGGATGTCAAAAGGCCTGCCACCAAAATAATTGTGCTCCTGTCTTTCTGAATTGATCACATCAGCCATGTGTTATCTCCAGGAAACCGAGTGGTAATTTTAGTGGGTCTCAGTGTTGATTTGCAAAATAACCCTACTTCATAGTGATTTTGCCAGTCTCAGTAGCAATTTCCCTATTTGAGATGATGTTCTGGTTACACCTGCTATTCCTCCTGCCCCCTTCCAAGTCCCTCCTCATGAAAAGTGCACCATTTTTGTTATTTTTATCTCATCAGTATTTTCACTGAAACCCAACATTTGTAGGGTTGAAACATGGACATACGATTTTCAATATTAATAGGACAAACCTCACTGAGATCAGTGTTATTTTCCAAATTCGTAAACATCGATGAAATAGAGGAAAAACTCTCCATCTGCTGACTGCCCAGAAATGGTTACAGGAACCACTTCCTCCGGGTGACTCATCGAGCTGCTTTGCTCAACTTTTATGAGCACCATTTGGGATCTCTCTGCCTGGTGAAAGGGAAGTAATTGCACAGACTGGCCTCTCAAGCTCGCTCCTTTTGAGACAACTTCGTCTCACCCCTCAGACAGTCTTCTACCATACACTTCCAGTGTTAGGAACGCATGTGATCAGTTTGGGCATATCGGGCTGATCAACTCATCCTCAGGTCTGTAGCTCTCAGCCCATTAGCAAAGTCTCATTTGCCATCGAAGGTGAAATGCCTGCAGGTTCTAGGGATCCGAATATGAACTTCTTTGGGGAGCCATTACTCTGCCTACCTTGGGAGGCCATGCTTTTACTTATTGTCTTTGTTTCTGCTCACATAGCACTCTTTAATATAAGGAGATTTTAAAAAATCGTAAAAATGAGAGTTAAAAGACAAAGGAACATTCCAATAAAAAATTTAAAGCTTCTTCATATATAAAAGGAACAGTTATGAACGTTCTGCCAGCTGTCACCATCAAGCAGAGTAAGATGGCACTCTATGAGATCTTTACTGATATTTTACATGTAATATTATGACCTGGTGTTAACAACATTTTAAAATATCATGAACATTTCATGTTTCCCACCATGTCTTAGGCACGTCTTTATTGAATTAACCTTGTTGTTGTTAGGTGCCATCGAGTTGGGTCTGACTCAGAGAGATCCAATGTACCCAAGCCTGCACCATCATCGCTACTGTTTTCATGTTTGAGCCCATGGCTGCAGTCATGGTGCCAATCTGTCTCATCAAGGGTCTTCCTCTTTTTCACTGTTCTGCTTTGCCAAGCATGATGTCCTTCTCCAGGGACTGATTTCTTGAGAGGAAGTCTTAGCTGTCCTGCCTCTAGGGAGCCCTCTGACTATACTTCTTCCAAGACTGAGCTGTCTGTTCTTTTGGCAGTCCATGGTACTTTCAATAGTCTTCGCTAGCACCACCGTTCAAATGGACCCATTCTTCTTCAATCTACCTTATTCAACGTCCAACGTCAACATGCATAGGAGGCAATTGGAAATCCAATTGCTTAGATCAGGCATACTTTAGTACTCAAAATAACTTGCTTACTTTTCAACATTCTTTTTTTTAAAAATCATTTTATTGGGGGCTGGTACAATTCTTACCACAATCCATACATATGTCCATTGTGTCAAGCACATTTGTACATTTGCTGCCATCATCATTCTCAAAACATTTTCTTTTTGCTTGAGCTCTTGGTATCAGCTCCTCATTTTCCCCCTCCCTCCCTCATGAACCCTTGATAATTTATAAATTATTATTATTTTTTTCACGTCTTACACTGACCGATAACTCCCTTCACTTACTTTTCTCTTGTCCACCCCCCAGGGAGGGGGTTATATGTAGATTGTTTTGATCGGTTTGCCCCCCACACACACCTTTCCCTTGCCCTCCTGGTATTGCTACTCTCATTATTGGTCCTAAGGGGTTTATCTGTCCTGGATTCCCTGTGTTTCCAGCTATTATCTGTACCACTGTACATGCTCTGGTCTACCCAGATTTATAAGGTAGAATTGGGATCATGGTAGTGTGGGGAGGAAGTCTGTATAGCAGATTTACCTAGTTCAATATATCCTTTGATCTCTTGACTGCTGCTTCCATGAGCATTCATTGTGGATCTAAGACAAAATCCCTGACAACTTTTATCTTTCCTCCATTTATCTTGATGCTACCTATTGGTCCAGTTATGAGGATATTGGTTTTCTTTACACTGAATTGTAATCCACACTGAAGCCTGCAGTCCTTGATCTTCATCAGCAAGTGCTTCAAGGCTTCCTCACTTTCAGCAAGCCAGGTTGTGCCATCTGCATATCGAAGGTTGTTAATAAGCCCTCCTCCAATCCAATGCAGCATTCGTTTTCATATAATCCAGCTCCTCTAATAATTTGCACATCATACAGAATGATTAGGTATGGTGAGATAATACAACCCTGATGCACACCTTCCCTGATTTGAAACCAGGCAGTATTGCCTCGATCTGGTGGCCATCTGCCTCTTGATTCATGTACAAGTTTCGCAGAAGCACAATGAAGTGCTCTGGAATTCTTATACTTTTCAAGACTATCCATAGTTTGTTATAATCCACACAGTCAAATGTCTTTGCATAGTCAATAAGACACAAGTAAACTTACAAAGGCAAGATCCATCTGACATCAGCAATGATAACCCTTATTCCATGTCCTCTTCTGAATCTAGCCTGAATCCTTCGAAGCTCCCTGTCAATGTACTTTTGCAACCTTTGTTGGATGATATTCAGCAAAAGTTTACATGCATGTGATATCAATACTATTCTATGATTTGAGCATTCTGTTGGGTCACCTTTCTTTGGAATGAGTACAAATATGAATCTCTTCCAGTCAATTGGGCAAGTCGCTGTCTTCCAAAATTCCTGGCATAGTTGAGTGCGTGCTTCTAGTGCTTCATCAGCTTGTTGAGCGATTTCAATTGGTATTCCATCAATCCCTAGTGCCTTGGTTTCGAATAATGCTTTCAGTGCAGCTTGAACTTCTTCCTTCAGAACCAGTGGTTCTTGCTCATACGCTACTTCCTGAAATGGTGGGATGTTGACTAGTTCTTTTCGGTACAGTGACTCTGTATTCTTTCCATCTTCTTTCGATGCTTCCTACATCATTCAATATTTTGCTAATAGAATCTTTCAATATTGTAACTCAAGGCTGGACTTTTTTCTTTAGTTCTCTCAGTTTAAAATAAACTGAGAATTATCTTCCTTTTTTGTTTTACGATGTTGCGTCTTCGCACAGTTCATCATAGTATTTGATTTTGTTTTCTCAAGCTGCTCTTGGAAGTTTTTATTCAGCTCTTTTCCTTCCTCCTTGCTGCCAGGTGCCTTAGCCACTCTGTGATTCAGAGCAAGTTTCAGAGTCTCTCCTGACATCACTGGGGTCTTTTCTTGGTTTAATTTAAAATATTCTTATTAAGAAAAAATAAATGGTGTAATGCAATACCTTGTGGAATCTCTTTGAACTACACAAAGGATGCAGAAGAAGGGAATAAATGAGGACTTTTTTTTCTCTCTCGCCTTCCTCAGAGCTTTCCCGCCCTGAGTAGTGGTTCCTTAAATTCTTTTCTGTGTATTTCTCCCTCTCTTCTGCTAGCATTCCTTGTTTCTGCCTGATTTTAATCCTTCTCAGTCCTCGCATCCACCCCGGTTTCTAACATAGCCTCTTAGTTCAGTTTCAGGAGTAGATTCCTTAGAATCACTGAGTCCTAATTCTACAGTTTTGATAGAAAGACTCTGGCTTGTGTTATGTCACCTGCTGCCATCACTTTAACTGTGGCTCTAAAGGCAGGGCCCGTAGGCGGCTGAATATTTGTCTTCTATACATTAATACGTGTTTTAAAGCTCAGTCTTACAACCTTCTCTGTCACTAACAAGGGTTGTTGAATACAGGTACCTTTTATTTGACCACCATTTTCTTTATATATAATACAAAATACAAAAATATTTCTACATAATACATAAAACAAAAACACTAGGCTTTACTGAAGTTTTGTGATGTAAAAACAGTATGAGATGAAAATTTTTAAAATTTTGAGGTTAGTAAACTTTATTTCTGTTGTCAGTAGGAGAGAAAACGCATGTTGCTTTGGTTTGAATAGTGATGAAGGTCATATTCTATATTTATATTTTATTTTCCATATCTCAAATTACGTTATAAGGTGATGAATGCACAGCAGTTCTTGAACAACCTGGCTTCATCACGATTTTATTTGGATTAACTCATTGCAGATTTTCTGGTATTAATCTTTTTTAGGCATTAATCTCTGTATTCCTAGGAATTCTCTTTGTAAATGCTATTCTTTTAAACTTAAAACCCATCCTAGAATCTGTTAATGCTTCGTCCCTGACTCACTCTTCTTTATCGCTAACGCGAGATATTTAATTGCCTATCGCCCTCACCCCATTGTTCTTTATTTTCAGCTAGGAAATGACAAAGGCGACCAGACTCTTTGGGAGCAGAGCTTTAAAGTAATTTCCTTTCAGACTTGACATCACTTTTGAGTCCCAAGTTCAGAGTATTTCCAATGATGCTATTTTCAGTGTGGCAAACAATGTGTTGACTTTCCCTACCCCACTTGTTAGGAGCCATTGCGCTGGCTCTGCGTTACAGCAACCCGATGTGCAACAGAAGGAGAGGCGGCCTGGCCCTATGCCATGCTCACGAGCCTTCCTGTGTGGGAGCCTGCTGTTGCAGCCACTGTGTCCGTCTGTCTCCCTGAAGTTCTTCCTCTTTGTCGCTGACCCTGTACTTTACAGAGCGTGATGTATTTCTCCAGGAACTGGTCCTTCAAGATAACATGATACTGGAAATGGTCTTTTCATCCTCGCCTCTAAGGAGCATGTTGGCTGTACTTCTTTCGGCATATCTTTGTTAATTTTTCTGACAATTCTTGCTCTTTTTGTTGTTAGGGGGCATCGAGTCATTTCTGACTCACAGCGACCCAATTCACAACAGAATGAAACACTGCTGGCCCTGCTCCTTCCCCACAATTGTCCAGCGTATAGTTACTATTCTTCACTAATGCCACATTCAGAGCCACCATTAGTGAATGAGTGCTATTGAGAACTTTCCCCTCTTTACAACCCCTCTTGTTGTGTAAATAATGTCCAGTTATTTATGTTTTTCCTGTGTACAAATCAAGCATCTGGAGTTTGGTCTAACAAAGCTACCCTCTAAATGCCCCAGACTCTTACTCAACAGTTGTTTTAAATTCTGTACCATTGATGAAATTGATGATACTTTCACTAGAATTAGGAGTCCTGGAGGTGTAACGGTTACATGTTGGGCTGTGATCCATAGGTCAGTAGTTTGAAACCACTAGCTGCTCTTTGGGAGAAAGAAGGGGCTTTTAGCTCCCATCAATAATTACAGTCTGGGAAACTCACGGGGGCAGTTCTGCTCTGCTCTGTAGGGTTGCTATGAGTTGGCATTGACTCGATAGCAGTGGACTTGATTTGATCAAAAGAATTCATACAAGCCCTGTGGGGATGATTTACAATGTTCTCAAAAAAAAAAAAAAAAAAAAAGAGAAGAAGATAATATCTCTAAAGTGAACCAGGCATATATGTCAACCATAAAGATATGAATGAATTTTGAGCTTCAACTTAATTGTAGTCTTTATCTAAGAAAAATTAGTTCTTATGACGTGGCTGTACTCTATACTTGCCCTCATGAAGAGATCGTTGAAAATATGGGTACTATCGCAAAGTGTGGGGAAGTAATCAGATGGTTCATGGCTTACTGGGAAGAATGTCATCTGGTGTCTAAAAAGCTTTTCTTCAAACAAGCAGCCATCTAAGTGAGCTGTCAGCTAAATCCACACAGAGGAAGTATGCCAGCCTCGGTGATCCAAAGATTGAAATAATAAAAATCCAAATCTAGACTAGGGAATGGTATTAGAGCTTAAATTGTGAGCACCCAGTTTGCAGAAAGTTATGGATGCCAGTGAAAGTCCAAAATTCATTTGCAGGGTCCAGATGTGGATTAAGCCTCCGGAGAACCCCTCTGATGATATATCAGGAACGTGAATAGCCTTGCTATCAGACAGCATGCACTATAAAGTGGATTATTGCAGATATAGTTAGGTTAAAATTTGCACCTTATTATTTTATATCCCTTTTGAGCCATTTTAAATTTGTTCCAGCTTTTAATATTTTCTTTCTTTTTGATTGAGGTTTTTCTCTGTTTCATTTTGTCATCATTGTTTTTTGTTGTTGTTGTTGTTTTGGATGGTTTTCTGCATATGAGACCCAGGATAGGTAAAACTATAGAGATAATAACTGGATTAATAGTTTCCTGGGAGCCCTGGTGCTGTAGTGCATTCAGCAGCTGACTGCAAGGCCAGCAGTTTGAAACCGTCAGCTGCTCCTTGGAAGAAAGGTGAGGCTTTCTACTCTCATAAACAGTTTCCATCTCCAAACTCACCCTGCCCTATAGTTTTGATATGAGTGGGCATTGACTATGGCAGTGGGTGAGGAGCATGGCAGGGGAGTTGGGAGGGGGGAAACAGGGAGCTAACAACATTGAGCACAGGAGAGAAGAAAATTTTCTAAAATTGACTGTGGTAATGATTGCACAACTCTTTTTAATATTCTTGAAGTCTTAAATTATCTGATATGTGAAAATTTTTGTCAGTAAAACTTTTTAAAAGGCACCAATTCTTTCTTGATCATCTTGTTCCTTGTCCAGTTTTGCATGAAGCCAAAGGAATTGAAAACACCATGGTTTGGTTTAGGTGCAAAGTAGTGTCTTCATGTTGGGAAATTTAAAAAGAGCTTTTGTAGTAGATTCCCCCAAAGCCATACATCATTTGATTTCCTGATTGCTGCTTTCATGGGTGGTTATAGATCAAGAAAATGATATCTTTGACAGCTTCAGTCTTTTATTGGTCCCATTATGAGGATTTTTGCTTGCTCTATGTTGAGGTATTTTACCTTCCTCACGTTAGTCCCTTTTTGTTTAACTTTTATTGTAAGTTGGGTGTGATCTTCTGGAATTACCAGAGGATCGCAAGTTTTTACATTGAACAATGTAAACACATTTTCTTTTTCAAATCATCCACGGCAACCTCAACATACCACCACTTATCCTACTTCCTTCTACGTTTCCACGTCTTCTTCTTTCCAAGCCCTCTGAACTTTGTCCTTGGGTAACCGCTGTCCTTTTTGATCTTAGAAGGTTGTTTATTTTGACATGGGGCAGGGATTCTGTTCTAGAAGTGAAGGGTCATTAAATCCATCATCTTGCAGGAGGGTGTCTGGCCAATTTCTATCCAACTAGGAAGCCTGAACTCTTCTGTGGTTTTGGGGTTTGTCCCATATTTTTCTTCCATTGTATCTAGGACCTTCTAATACGATCCTTTTCAGAGCAGCTGGACATTCTAGTTCTCTGGCATCAGGGTTGGGGAGACTGATTTTTTTGTTGTTCATTAGTCGATTGGACTAATTGTTTCCAGATGTCTTTTGCTTTCAATTACTCCTTATTTCTTCAAATGCAGAGAGAATAATAGTTGCACCTTACAGGACTGCTCAAGAGCTTTTAAGACACCCATTTGCTTCCCCCCAAAGGAGGATCTAGAACGTTCTATTTGTGTAGTATGATCTGTCAATGACCTTGGTGTTCCCTGAGACTATGCTCTGGTCCCCTTTGCCCAGCGACTTGATCCCTTAAGGTGTTTGCTCAACGTAAATAAAGTTTTCATAACTTTGCCCCTTGTATGCTCTACCACATGTGAGTTAGTTAATTGTGCCAGCCTAGCCGATAATCACATGTGGGGCTAATTGAAATTACAGGGATAAATGGATGGTGACCCTCGCCTTTCTAGTTCTCGGGTCTCTTGTTTTGTGATGGTTGCACCGGGTGCAGCTGCCTTAGCAGTTCCCTGCTTCAGCTTGCAAGATTGACTTCCTACAAGACATCCCCAAGGAGAAGCCACATGGACCTATCCCAATGCAGCCCTGGGTGCTGGAGCAGCTGTGTGGAGACCCCTGCTGGTGCTGAGATGCTTATTCGTTCACTGACTCAGCTTTCCTCCTGCAGTTGGCATCATTGCCTCTGTTTTGTGAGGTGGAGGACTTTGTGGACTGGTGTTGGGTTAATGGGTTAATGTTGGACTTGTGGGCTTGGGCAGCATAGGGTTGGGATGTTTTCGTGATGCACATTTTCTTTACATAAAACTCTCTCTTATACATGAGTTGCTGTGGATTTGTTTCTCCAAGTACCTAGACTAATACAACATGCGTGAATATATTTGCAGCAAATGTAAATCCACTTACACAAATATCCTCTGTCAAATCTGTATATATTTGTGGGTATACTCTGGTTCTATCTCCCAAGCCTATTCAATCTGCATGTCTGTTCAAGCATTTACTCATAGCTTGCGACTATTGCTGGATTGTGTGTATAATAGTACTTGCCTCTGTTGCCTTTAACTCATGCAAACCTCACAATGTCTTCTCCCTCCTCCATTTTTTTTGCCAAACTCCCTCTTATTACATATTGCCTCAACCTCCACACAAGTTAATACTTACCTACTCTTTAACCCATCTCTTTCCCTCCCTTTCTCTCCTATCCCTAGTGATGAGCAAATAATGTTTCTTTTATTGTGAAAATCTCTTTTGTTGTTGTTGACAGCTGAATGTTTTAACTGTACCACTTAGGACTCCACCTAATGCCTCGAAGCTTAAATAATCATCTCTCTAAAATGAATATAAACTAGTACTTGTTTCATGGAGTTCTTGGTAGAATTTAATGAGAGAATTTATGTAAAGAGCATTGGGCACTATCAGTCACTATGTATGTGCCCAATATTTATTTGATATTATCTTAGTCAATTTTTGTTAAAGTAGAGGTTTGCGAATGTAAGTATATTGGATACCAATCACATTCTACCTTCTGCACTAACCCACTGCCATTGAACTAATTGTGCCTCATAGCAACCCTATAGGACAGAGTACAACTGCCCCTTTGGGTTTGTGAGACTCTACATATTTATAGTAGTAAAAATTCTACTGTAGGTGTGGCTGATGGTTTCAAACTGCTGACTTTGTATTTGGTAGCCCAACATGTAAACCACTGTGCCATCAGCATATGTTAGCCTTCATCCTAACTTTCTTTCTTAGAGGGAAAGAAATTCACTCTTGGCAAGTTTTCATAAAACTGAAATCTTTGGGAATTTAAAAGTCCTATACCACAGAAATGAAATGCTTTTAAACAGATAAAAGGAATTTACCTCATTAAATGCTGTACATCTTTAGTATTCTTAAATTCTTGCTTCAGAATATTGTTTTAAAGTAATGAACTAAATTGAAATTTGAACACTTGGGCACTGACACTAAAAGAATTTCTTTCGCTATCTACAACTGGAAGAAATGATAACAAAGTCACACTTAGCACAAAAGCACCTGATGCCTGCTCAGGTTTGTCTTTGGAATTTCTAGAGAACTCATATATATATATATATATATAAAATAGTCACTTGCTCTTTTTATATAGCAGAGTCATTGACATATAATTCACATATCATACAATCCAGCAGTTCAGTCATATTAATGAGTTGTAAAATCATCACCACAATCGTTTCAGAGCATTGTCCTCTTTTGTGCTCATTGCTATTAGTTCCTCGTTTCCCTGCAACATCCCAAGAAACCACTAAGCCAATTCCTATCTCTACAGATTTACCTACCCAGGATTTCATATACAGAAAAATATACCAAACCCCCCCCCCCAAAACCCACCAATCCCAAACCAACAGCAAAACAAAATAAAAGAGAAAAACCTCACGGGAAAAACAGCTGAAAATGTTAAAAAGTAGAACGAAGTTAAAACGAGTCAGAAGATCAAATGATAAAGTGTTAAATTTTCACCTAACTGTATCTGCAATTATCCACTTTCCAAAAGACTATGTCTGATAGCAAGGCTAGTCACATCTCTTGACTGTGGTTAGAGGGCGTTCACCTGAGGCTTAACCCATGTGTGGACCCTACAAATGGAGTTTGGGGTTTCACTGTCATCAATAGCCTTCTGAAGGTGATCACAATTTAAGGATCATTTCCTCTTTCTGATTTGTATTTTATTATTTACAATCCTTGGATCAGAACAGCGGTCATGCTTCTTCCACGTGGACTTAGTTGATGCTTCACTTAGATGACTGCTTATTTCAAGACAGCATTTAAGACTCAGGATGCCCTTTTCTCTGGCAGCCAGGCACCTTCATCATACTTTGCTAGAACATCCATATCTTCAGTGATCTCTTCATGAATAGTAACTCACTCTTATTTAAAAAAAAATCATTTTTCTTAAATTGCTTCAAAATTTTATATGACAGGAGTTAAAAAGACTTGAAAGACTTTGCCCAGGACTGTAAAATGACCAACTACCCTGTTGTCAGGTGCCAAAAAGTGAATATATTTATGTGAGGAAACAGATCCAATAGAAAATAATCACACCTATGTACATCAAAGGATTTTACGAAAAGATAACATGTGGACTGGGGGGTGGGGAGGGTGGCGCAGATTGGCAATGACATATTGGACAAATCGCTCAAACTGATAGAAAACTTCAACACTTGAGCACAAAAACACAAACAAGTTCATTCGAAAACTGGCAGAGGACAGAACAGACACTTCACCGAAGAAGACATGCAGGTGACCCGCAAACACAGGAGATGCTGTGGTCAGTACTACCCACTGCTCTTTGCTCCATGCATTGAGTAGCTTTGGTTCAGCCTGACAGCAACCATATATACAAGAGATGAAACACTGCTTAGCAACTAACTGGTCCTCCAATTGTTTTCTTCGGAACTTCCAGAAGCTTCTTCTCACTAGGTTTCTGTGTGCTCCCTTTCTGCTTCTATAGCATTTGCTGACTGTCAAATTCTCTGGAACATACTTTTAAAATATCTCTGTGCTGCTGGGCACACTGGCACGAACTCACCATCGCTGTGATGGAGCTGCAGCTGCAGATGATTTCGTCATCTTGAAATCATCTTAAATATGATGTGTTCAAGCATCAATTTGATGGCCTGAAGCACTTTCTGATGAAGGTAAAATATTACAGCTTTCAAAAAACAAAAACAAAACCCCAAATCCTCACAACTGGACCCATAATAAGCATGACAAATGGAGAAAAGATTAACATTGTCCAGCATCTTACCTTGCTTGGATCCAAAATCAATGCTCATGGAAGCAGCAGTCAAGAGATTAAATGACACGTTGCATTGGGTAAGTCTGCTGCACCCACAGTGCCGCCAAGGTCTCTTGCTGCCAGTGAAGATGGAGGATGCATTGACATGATGCATTGACATGATGCATTGATCAAGCATGTAAAGATGCATTGACATGATGCATTGATCATGGATGTGAAGATGCATTGACATGATGCATTGATCATGGATGTGAAGATG
>NW_022103968.1:39110656-39137154 GCF_000313985.2 Echinops telfairi
AAAGATGCATTGACATGATGCATTGATCATGGATGTGAAGATGCATTGACATGATGCATTGATCATGGATGTGAAGATGCATTGACATGATGCATGGATCAAGCATGCGAAGATGCATTGACCAAGCATGCAAAGATGCATTGACATGCTGCATTGATCAAGCATGTAACGATGCATTGACAGGATGGAAAAAAATCCTCCATGCAACATTTTTCTCACCAATGTGGTTTTCAATTTTTTTAAAGCCTCTTTCTAATAAGCACTAGTGAACATTCTGTGCCCTATGAGAAAGATCTACCCTATCTACCTATTGGAATCCCTCCCAACTGGCCTCTCAAGCTTGAATTAAACTGGCCCAGCTACAGATTCACTTGCAAGCCACTGTTTCTCTTCTTCAGGTGGGGTGAGTTGGGGTAGGGAACCTGAACAGTCTTGCCTTGTTCATATTTTAAGTATGGGTATGAACACTGTAAGTACAGGAAGCCGCTTGAGCAGGCAAGTCACTGTTTTTTTTGGACCTGTTTTTGAAGTCACTCAAATGAGAGTGTAAGTGTCATACTGAAAAACTGCTCTGTAGCTAGTCACTGCTCACCAAGACATGTTTATACATGGTTTCTTTGCAATAATCCAACCCGTGGATGGAGGAACTGAACTCTGGTGCCAATATCTTTTTATTTCTGAATGATTATTTTATTATGATGATTAATCATTTTATTGGGGACTCTTACAGCTCTTATAACAATCCACATATCAATTGTATCATTCACATGTGTGCATATGTTGCCGTCATCATCATTTTCAAAGAATTTTCGTTCTACTTGAGCCCTGGTATCAGCTCCTCTTTTTTTTCCCTGTCCCCGCCTCCCACCTTCATGAACCCTTGATAAATTATAAATTAATCTTGTTTTCATATCCTTACACTGTCTACTGTCTCCCTTCACCCACATATCTGTTGTTTGTCTCAGGGGGTGGCATGGGGGTGTTATACATTGTTATTGTAGTCAGTTCCCCATTTCTCCCCCTTCTCCCCCCTGTACTTGCCCCCTGTTCCCATGGTATTGCTACCCCCATTACTGTTCCTGCGGGGTTTATCTGTCCTGGATTCTGTGTATGGAGAGCGCTTATCTGTACCAGTGTACATGATCCAGTCTAGCCTGATTTGTAAGGTTGAACTGGGGTCATGATAGTAGGAGGGAGGAAGCATTAAAGAACTAGAGGAATGTTGTATGTTGTATACAGCTCCCTGGCTGACTTGCCCCTTCCTTATGACTCTTCTATGAGGGGATATCCAATTGTCTACAGATGGACTTTGGGTCTCCACTCTGACACTCCTCATTTGTACCAATATGATTGTTTGCTTTGGATCTTCTGATGCCTGATACCTGATCCCGTCAACACCTCATGATCACCAGGTGGTTTGCTTTTTCCATGTGGGGTTTGTTGTTTCCCTGCTAAATGGCCGCTTGTTTAACTTCAAGCCTTTAAGACCCCAGATACTTTATCTTCTAGTAGCCAAGCACCATCAGCATTCTTCACCACATTTTCTTATGCACCCATTTTGTCTTCAGCGATCATGTCAGGAAGGTGAGCATCACAGAATGGGTGGTAATATCTGTTGACATAGTCAGAGGTTGAAAAGAGAAACAAGTTCCAACTTTATGTTGTCTGTAAGCAGCAAGCTTTTATTTCAGCATCACCAATACGGTGAAAGAAAAATAACGATGATCCCAGAGCGTAATGCCTCAGATTAGCGGTCAGGAACAGGCAGTAGCTGTAGGAAGAAAGACAACTTGTTGAAAATCTGAAAGAAAATCAGAAAGAAGCCCCATATAAGGAAGTGTGCAAAGTCAAAGGCCAGGTGAGTAACCCTTGGGCTTGCTTGCGGTGACTATGATGTACATAAACCAATTGCCAACAAAGGTATTCCCGAGGTGTGTCTCTCTTATCTGTTTCTATATTAATGATCTTGGCTATGAACTCATTTCAACCCTGTAATAAAAACACCATGAAAAAATAATAATAATTTATAAATTATCAAGGGTTCATGAGGGAGGGAGGGAGGTGGGCGAGGGAGGGGAAATGAGAAACTGACAGCAAGGACTCAAGTAGAAAGCAAATGTTTTGAAAATGATGATGGCAACAAATGTACAAATGTGCTTGACACAATGGATGGATGGATGGATGGACTGTGATAAGAGTTGTACGAGCCCCCAATAAAATGATTCAAAAAGAAAACCAACAATAACACACCAGACCAAGAAGGAATGTACCTTTCCTATGTTCTTATTTAAATAGTATTTTACTGTGTTTTTAGTGAAAGTCTACACAGCAAATGAGGTTCCCTTATAACCGTTTTTATACAAATGGTTACACGACACTGGTTGTCATTTTCATAGTGTGTCATCAGCTCATTATTTCGAGTCTCTTCTGTTCCCATTGACCTAGCTTCCTTTCGCCTTCTCATCTGTGTTTTTGGTTAAATGTTGACTATTTGGCCTCGGAAAGTTAATTGTTTATGAGAGCACATCAATCACAGGTGACAGTGCTTATTTTATAAGTGAATCTGCTCTTTGGCAGATGGGTGACCTTCAGAAATAACTTCGTTGAGTTAATGGATAGCTTGAGTGTTTCTCAGTCTGCTGGTCTAGTAGGTCTGGCCTTTGAAAAGTGAATATGAGTTTTGCTCTATATCTTTCTCTCATTCTGCCCAGGACCCTCTACTGTGTCCTGGGTCAGAAGGATCAGGAGTGGTAGTCAGGGAGTACCTTGTTCTCCAGGCTTCAGCTAGAAGAGGCGATGATTTAGAGGAGCTGTTGCTTGTACGGACTAGTTTCTTCTTTGAGCCTTTAATGTCCTTGCTTCCTTTTTGCTCCGTGCAATCAGAGACCAGCAGTTGTACCTTAAATTGCCATTTGCAAGCTTTTAAGATTCCAGTTGCTATACACCAAACAAGGATACAGAACATTATCCCCCAAAACTCTGGTTCCAATTTTTTTTGACGCAGTGAGTAAACCCATTCCATGAGTGTTGATCCGCTCCTCTGTTGGGATATGTCTGAGAAGGCCCTGTGATTGGCTTCTCTGTGCATCTTATAGTGTATATAGCTATGCATGCAGCAACCCAAACATTTATGTGCATAGGGTTATGGATACACCTGTGCACACTATACACATATATGCATCAGTGTCTACTTTTGCTACCACCCACATTTTAGTATTGATTTGTGGTTATTGAAAAATTATACATGTTATAGGATTTATTGCAATTATCCGTTTTCTATGTACTGCTTAGTGTCTTTATTTTCCTTGGTCGAGGTATGCTGACTTCATCCAATTTTGGGATTTGGGACCATCAGCATTAGTAACAAATGCCCACTATCTAGAAAGTGATTTCCCCTCCTTCTCGTTCTCTTCCCTGGTAACTATCAAAGAACTTTGCTTTTTTTTTTTTTTTTTGTAACTTTGCTTTTTGCATGTATATTTATTCTTAACTTTTTATCATAGTGAAATCATAAGAATATTTGAAATTTTATGATAGGCTGATCACTAAAAATCAATCACCCACTAATGACAAGTTTTTTAAATAACTGCAAATAGCTCTTCAGCCATCTATTCACATTCACTTCAGACTCTATTTAGAAACACTTCCAAGAGTGGAAGGGTCACTTGTGATTTTCTGTATTTCATGTAAAGGTGCAGAATGAAAAACAAAACAAACTTGCTGCCATCAAATCAAGGCTGACTCATAGAAACCGGCCCATGGGTTTCCATGACTGTAACTTTTTATGAGAATAGAAAGTCCAGTCTTTCTCCTGAGAAGCTGCTAGTGGTTTGAAACTGCTGACCAGGTAGATTTCAGCCCAACACATAACCACCGCACTTCCAGGGTTCCTAGTTCTATTGATAATAGGAAGATTGAAATTCTTGAACTAATAGTAGCCTTAAAGAACATACAACCATTTCATAAACTGAGGCCTGTTTAGTTTAGCTGCTTAGTTTACTGCTAAAAAATATTTTCCAGAAACAATTATAGCTACAATTATTAATGAATCACTATATAGAAGACACACGTGGTAAATGCATTGTCTATAAAATGTATTATTATTAAATTATCAAATCAATTTCACATATAAATACAAGAGCTTAGTAATAGGGAGTAAATCTCCAAATATGTAAAACTCAGAAAATCATAGAGCTGAAGGCTACACCCAGGTTGTGGTCTTGATGCCAATGTGATTCTTTAATCAACGTAATTGTTAGGCTTTGGTTGTATTTTATAATTGTGAAAGAACAGAAATGATGAAGATATATTTCAAGACTTTTTTGTGAATTCTCAAAACTAACTCCCCAATGGGAATTTTAACTTTTAAAATTCCTCCATCTGAGATTTGGGAAGTAGGAAGAGTGAAACAAATTGATTTCAACGTGGAAGACATGCTTCAACGAGATTTAGAGAGGAGAATTTGAAGACTATATTGCAAGAGTGGAAACTAAAACCAAACCAAACGAGTGGCTGCGGAGGCGATTCTGATTCATTTGAGACTCCACATAGTGTAGCGCAGGACTGTAGCTATTGACTGATTCGATATAGATATTAAGTAACTATAGGTATTGGATGACTATAACGATCAGATAACTATCAATATTGGATGATTAGCTATAGATATTAGGTAACTATAGATATTGGATGACTATAGATATTGGATAACTGGAGATATTGGGTTGGATAAGTATGAGTAAGAATCTATTTTGTTTTGTTTCTGGGAGAATTGATAGACTACTGATGATAAGAGCTATCAATTACCATTGGAAATCATACTCAAGGTTGCATGCTATCAGAAATCAGAGATATTTGGAGGATTAGATTACCTGATGCAGAATGGTTTGGGGTTGTATTTAGAACATGCCCGAGATCTGCCTGGGGTGTGTTTTAGTTGAGCACTCCAAAAATAGACATAGAGATAAGGATTAGGACGTAAAAACTATTTTGGGGAAGTGATCCTAGAAAGCACGCTAACAAGGGGGAAATGAGACAGGGAAGGAAAAAGAGCCCATTATAAATGAGTTAATGAGCAAATGACTTTTCAAGGCATCTAGGATTCAATCCCATTAGGAACCCCCTGAGATCCTAGATAGACCATATTTCAAAATGATCTGAAAAGAGGCAAAGAATCTCATGTTCATCGGTGGTTTAGGGTAACTTCTGGAGCCTTCCTTCCAGGTACATTTAGCGTGCCCTGTCCACAGGCCCAATGTAAGACTAACGTATGCTTCGAGGGAGAGAGCTGCAGGAAGCCATTGTTCAGAGTGGACCCTTCTGCAGATGTTCTTCCCTTTTTGCTTATGTGTTTGAAGGAGGAAGGGGCCAAAGGTCTATGAGTCATGTTCAAATAACATCTGCTATAGAGGACCTAGCCTTGGAGATGAGAAGCAAAGGCAGTTGTCTAGCCTTAATCGTTGACATGGTCGTGACCATGTAAGGTGCCATGCTATCAGAAATCAGAGATTGTGGCAGAAAATCGGGTACCACTTGAAAGAATACTAGTGAAGGGTATAACTAATGAGATTTAGATGTCAATTTGCAGACTACACCTCTGTGAAAGGGAAGACTTTCATACAATTGCTAAGACTCCCTACAAGTCTTAGCCACAAAGTGCAGTGAAGAGGCCTTTGGAAAATCAGATTCAACGAGAACTTGGATGGCTTGGCTGACTACTCCACCCTCTATGTTCCTGGTGATGTCACCGTGAATAAAAATAATGCAAGAGGAGGGAGAAAGGGGTAAGAAGCACACGACGAAACAAAACTGAAGAGGGAAATGAGGTTCAGAGATGCTGATTTAAATGTTAGAAACCGGAGCTCATGCAACTATAACGCAGCTCTCTGAGGGTCCCAGGAAGGGCTCACGAGGCTCCTCAAGATAAAGTGGCACTTATACTGTTTAATAAAATGTCATCTAAGCCCACTGAATGTAATTTAAAAGGAAAACAGTACATTCTCCAGAAGATTGTACCGCTCAGTATGTGTGGCAAGAAGACAAGAGAGAGTTTTGAAAAAGACAGCGAGCAAGAATTAAATGGGGAGACACACTCATCTAGTTGTTTGGTTTTGAAAGAGGAGAAATGAAACCCAAGCCAACCGAGTGGCTGGGGAGGCGATTCTGATTCATGGCGACCCCAGAAGTATCTAGTGGCAGCCTGTCCATAGGGAGGAAATGACTTTGTTTTGTCTCTTCAAAAGCAACTATGACATGCTTAAGGATCAAGCTGCTGTAGCTCCATGAGACAGTCAGAGTTGAGGTTGGAAGAACCCCCCAAAAGAATGCTCCTTCCAGATAAGAGGTGGAGTGACTAGGGGCCACACTTTAAATGGAAGGAACAGAAAATGTAGGAGAATCAATGTAAACTGCCTGCAGGTCACCTCAGAGCCTACTCTGCTACAGTGATGGACTAACAGCTTCCCATTCTCCAGATTCCCAGAGTCCACGACCAATAAGATTGGTGCTGCCAATCCCTTGTAAGGCTCAGTTAGGAGGGGGATTGGTCAGTTCAGGAAACAGAGAAGATACTGTCCCTTAGCTATCAGGCTGAGCCAGAAAACTCTATCCTTAAAGTCTGTGCAGATGCAGAAAGCTGAGATCGTTTCTGAGTTTTAAATGAACAATAGTTCAGAGGCTGTAAGACTCAGACCTGTCTGTCCATAAGGTGCTTCAACTTTATTGTTAAGTCTTTCTCCAAAGTATGTCACATGCTGGAAGGATCTCCATGTGTTCCTGGGCTGAAGCATCTGAATATAGACAAGAGGGTGAGTTTGGTAGACATCCAGCCAGAAAGATAGTCTGCAGTCAGCCTGGCTCTGTCTCTGAATAATTGGCATAATTTACTTTTCATAGCTTGGTTCACTGCTATTGAAGCATTCTGACTTATAGTGACTCCACAGAACAGAGTAAAACTACCCTTGTGGATTTGCAAGACTGTATCTCTTTATAGGAGTAGAGTCTCATCTTTCACCCAAAGAGTGACTGGTGGTTTTGAACTGCTGACTTTGCAATGCGTTCCTTCAGGTTTCCTACAAAACTGAAAAACGGGAGGCATCACTACAAGAATATAAGTAGATATCGTTTGTTGGGATAATTTTCTGATGTGTTCTTCTCCCCAGACAAGGAAGGTTCATCAGGTACCAACAAATTGGGCAGATAGCAGGGATCACAAAAGATGCCTGTGGATGAGTTCAATTGCTATACGTAGCCCACGTTCTTCTGCAGAGAAGTATATCTAAACGATCTGTACTTAGTGGGAAAAGAATTTGTTCCATTCTGGATAATGAGGGCGAAAGGTCACATCTTCTTGATTAAAGACACACTTTCTTGGTACAGAGGAAGTCCATACTCTTACACTTGTTCTGCTTTTTCTGTCCTGCTTTTCCCAGAATTGGAGAATAGAAGTGCCTGCAATTAAGTGTAAAAATGAAACAAAACAAAAAAACGCTTACTGGTGAATGAACTTGAATCTAGGCAGCTGACCAGCCTTAGACTCCTAAATGCAGACTCAGAGCCATCGGGAGGGGGTCTCTGTTTCAGAATTTTCTAAAACACTGAACTGGTTTATTTGATTTTCCAAAATGTAAGCGCACTGGCCCCACTTTCTAACCACCACCAGACCTAGAGGCCGAACACTTTGTGGTGTTGAGATAAATTGCGTATCTAAAAATGCAATCATTTGTATTTACACAGGGCCGCTGGCGGTTTCCTCCACGTGTTCTATTTCTTCACATCTCCCTGCTGGTCCTTCCACCAGAAGCAGCCTATCTTTCCAGCCTGACTATGGGGAACGTCTACTCATTCTTCAGGATTTGGTTTGCCTGAGACTACGGCAGTCGTTCTCTGAACGAGTTTCTGCTTTAGTGCCTACCCGTTCACTGGCTGCTGTGGTAACTCGTGGATTTCAGGATAGAAAATAGAACTTGAGTGGCCGTGGGCTTTGGGAAGCACAAGCCAGGTCTTTCTTCAAGGTCCTTCTGGGTGGGTTTGAACCACCAACCTTTAGGATAGCTTGCCAGATACCTAACCTTTTGCGTCACTTGGGAACTCCTGCTATAGCACCTATAAATTGTTGTTAGGTGCCATGGAGTTGATTCGGGCCCAAACAGTTCTTTGAGAATTTCTTTGGTGTGGGGAATACACCGGCTAACGCACATTTTGGTGGCTCAAACGTCAGACTCCTCTCTGAGGACATTTGGCCTGTTGATTCCAAAAATGGCATCCCTTTCCCCCTATCAGCTCTAGTTTATGAGAGACAGCACATACCATATTCTGATCTTCACCCTGTTCACCCATTAAAAAAATCAATATATTTTCATGGAGTGTTGGCTAACTTGGGGTAGAGGAAGTGCACACTGACTTTATTTACAGTAGTTTGTATTGCACTAAATATTTAGGTCAAGTTATACTTCACATGGTGTTCTCTGATCCCAAGATATATTTGAACTGTGCAAATTACATGAACTTGGAATTTCCCCCAAGTATCACTTCACCTTTATTAGGCACTGAATAGCAGGCAGGTCTAATTGTCACCTTGAAAGGGGGCCAGAAGTTAAGAGTCACTGTGCAATAAACAGGGAGTCCTGATGAGGAAGTGGGTTATGTGTGAGACTGCACACAACAAAGTCAGTTCTTTGAGCCCACCAGCACTCTGAAAAAGGAAGATGAGACTTTCTGCTGCATGAAGATTTACAGGCTCAGAAACCCACAGGAGAAATTCCACTCTGTCCTATGTACAGCGATGCTGTAAATCATAATCGAATGACTGGGAGTGAGTGTGGAACAATAAATAGAGATTCAAATGTTTTGAATCTTAAAATGCGTCTTTCGGGATTCAAGCTCCTTTATTAAAATCCAAATGTTCCAGACTGGTTATAAGACGGCACAACTTCTCCACCTGTGCACAGAAACTCGTAAAAGTAAGTTATATTTTTTCTTCTACAGAAGTTTGGAGTCAATCCCATCTCTGAAAAATTTAACATGAATTATCCATTGACTATGTATTAAGATGTGTTCTGAAATGTTTACTGCATAATTTGAAGAAGAAAACATTTGACTTTCAAAATATTTCTGACAATTGCTATAAAAGCTTACATTTTCGACATGGTAAATTACCCCCACTCCTTCCACATATGGACCTTTGGAATTTTCGTTTCACTTTCCACTCCTTTCTAGCTTGTCCTGGCTTTGCAGTATCCAACGTGCCATCTCTGTATGTACTGCACAGCTTCCCACACCAAAAAGAAACGCCCATTGCCATAGGATCAATACTAACTCATTGTGACCCTGGAGGCCAGAAAAGAACCTTCCCTTTGGGTTTCCAAACCTCTAAATGTTCTAGAGTTTGCACAGTGATTGGTGGGTTTGAACCACTGACCTTATGATTGACAGCTTATTGTGTAACCAACAAGCCACAATGGGCCCATATGCAGTTTCTCTTAGCAGTCTCAATACCTCTTTTTCAAATATTTCTTATATTTTGTCTTATCCTGTAATTTGTTCATCTGAGTTTTTCTCATATTTAAAACTAAGATGATAAGTGAATAAATTAGTATAACTTGATAGCTAAAAATATAGTGGAATACCATATGTAGAGTTAATGCAGTCTAGTCCATGGCATTTTCTGAGTCGGAACCACAAAAATAACCCCAGAAACAGGTCTAAAAATCAAGACAGCAAGAAAAAAAACCCTTTTTTTGTTAGGCTGTCTTATTGAACCATTTCTTCTAGACTAGGATTTCTAAAATTATAATTCTTGGACCAGTAGCGGAAGGGGGCAAGTCTTGTTAAAATACGTATTCCTGAGCTATACCCCAGTGCTCCTGGCATAGAATATCTGGGCTCTCTTGGAGATGAACACAAGATCCTATATTTTAATAAGCTCCCTAGGTTATTCTTAGACAAGGGAACATTTGAGAACATCTTCCATAAATCATAAAGACAATAAGAACTACTTTGTATCCACCTTTGGTCCTGGGATGTAGTCAGTTAAGATGGTTTTTCCAGCCATAATACTCTATGTGATGTATTATAAATTGCTATGCCTGTGGCTACAATCCTATTTTAGAGGGAGTTCTCTGGTAAACTGATGGACAGAATGAAGGAGGGATATATTCTGTGTCTCTACCAGACTCCAACTCAAACCCACCATCAAGTTGATGCTGACTCACAGCGACCCTACAGGACAGGGTAGAACTGCCCCCATGAGTTTCCAAGATGGTAACTGTTTACCAGGGTACAAAGCCCCACCTTTCTCCTGCAAAGAGGTTGGTGGTTTCTAACTGCTGACCTTGAGGATCTCATGGATGGCAGTCCAACAAGTAACTGCTCTGCCACCAGGGCCTCTCTTTCCACCACACTCGGGGGTATGACCTGTCACCAGCTTTGTTTCGTTGGGGGTATGGTCTACTGAAAGACAAACCACCACACCTCCATCGAAACCATTTTCCCACTGTATGAGGGCTATCTCAGAAGCAGACAGATAATCCCAAGGTTCATAAAGGAAAGAGAGTAAGAACTAAGTTTGAACAAAATTGTGCAAGTAGACAGACACACACACACACACACACACACACACACACACACACACACACCCCTTCCATTTGACTTGCTTTTATGTATAGCCAGAACAGATTATCCCAAGAGAAAAATGTAAAATAAAGTGAAAGTGATACTGTCTATTCTGTCATATAGTTTAAGTTTTCCTTTATTGGAATAAATTCTCATTTGACTTAGGAACTCTGTTTCATCTTGAATTGAGGTGCTTTCCCCAGCTGAGTATGAAACTGTAGGTGCCTTAGCATCATGAAAAACAAAAGACAACTTCACAATGTTCTGTCTTGCAATGCCTTCCATAAGTATTTATTGAATAACATAATGAATTTAAGCTGAATAATATAACCCCTAAACACACATGTAATCATCTTTTCTATCTATGTCATTGGTTATTGGCCTTGTACTTGAACCTACTCTCATTGAACTGTTTCTGATTCAATAGTTACCCTGTAGAGCACAGCAGAACTGTCCCATAGGGCTCCCGAGGCTGTGAATATCTATGGAAGGAGGCTGCCACCTCCATCTCTCACAGAGGGCCCTGTGAATTGGAACCACACAACTTTTCGGTTAGGAGCTGAGTACTTAACCACTGCACCCTCAGGGATCCCTATTGGCCTCCTACTGCAGTTTCCCAACTCTGCTGCACCTTAGAATCACCTGGGAAAATCCCACTGCACAGGCCACACCTTACGTTAATTAATAAGGCATGGGGGTGGCAAAGAGAATTGGCTAGGTTTCCCAGGTGACTACAATGTGCAGCAAAGTTTAGGAACTATTGTTTTAGTAGATGTTGATACACGATTGAGGAATTATCTACAGGATTATTCATTATAAGAAGTATTTTCTGTTGGGATACCTGATGCTTAATTTCTAAGAGAACAAGGTTTTATGCTTTGAGGGGCTCATCTCATGTTCACATGGATCAGTATTGAGTTCATTTCATATGTTTGAAAGGTAATTCCAAAAGAGTGAAGGATTGAAAAATGTTCAGGTGTGCAGTGTTAGGGTGTGGCTGTGATGTGATTCTTATTAGGGAGTTCTGGAAACTAGTATTCTCAAGAGTTTTTCTTTATATGACAAACACCACCTACCAGCAAGACAGGGAGAAGCAAAAGCAGTTGAGTAAGAGAGGAAATCTATCTACTGGAGAAAATTACACGTTAATCATAGTCTTAGGGCTATTGTAGCAGAATATAGTGCTTATGATCTGCACAACCCCAATCTCCAAGACATAACACTCATATAAGCCGAAAGAGAGCGAGCGAGCGCGAGCGTGCGATCAAGTCAATTTATAATCTAATCAGTTCTCATTATACACCAGGCATTTTATAAACGTCACCATAATTAATTCTGCCATGACCTCTTTAAAGTGTCACTCTTTCCATTTTCCAGATGGAAAAAGCAAGGTGCGTGTGTTCACATGAATCCTGAAATGATAAAGGGATCGTTAGGTAGCTAGAGACAAAATGAAGGGTTGTCTCTCTACTTGCCAAAGCCTCCCACCCCCATTACAGGAAGTCGGAAGCTGCTTAAGGCTGGAGGACATGCACACATGCAGTTCTCTGAGACAGGAAGCCCCCAAACCCGGGTGGACCCCATCCAGGCCAGGTGGGGTGGGGCGGGGCTTCTGAAAAGGCCAGAATTTTTCTTTCTGGCTCTCTCTCCCAGCGGCTGCTGTGTGGGGGTGAGTATCCCGAGGGTGCGTGTGTAAGACCTGAAACTCCTTCTACCCTTCATAAAAACGCACTTGGATCACAAATCAGGCTTCGGCGTGAATTCTTTTTCACGTGAGACCAAGGACCAAGGTAGAGAGAGAGACTTAACAGGATCAGTGTCAGAATCGGGCTTCAAGTTCAGCTACATCTTGCTGCATGTTTCATAGCCTTTTCATTGCGCAAAGCCCCATAAATCACCTCAAACTTTTAAAACGGGGCCAGTTCACTGTCCTTCAGACCCGTTGGAGGGCTGGAGTATAGTTAAAAAAACAAACAAACTATGAACAAATTCCTATGCACACTGCACATGTCTTATTTTGAAGTAAAAAAAACAAATGGGACAAAAATGCCTGGCGGGCTAGATAAATATCCTCGGTGGGCCACATGTGGCCCGCGGGCTGTAGTCTGAGGACCCCTGCACCACCCGTTCGCTTTGCTCCGGCCGTGTCGGGCCTCTGTGTTCTGCATCCACAGGCGGTATCTTTAAAGGAAAGGGGTATTAATAACTCATGCCAACAAAAGGGAACTGACAACATCCGGCCCTGAGGCAGCCTAGCACTGCTGGGTGGGGCCTAAGAGGAAAAACTTTGACTCCACTGTTGAAGGAAACTGGAAAATCTTAGACCGCTATCGCTGATAAGAGTGTGTTGTAATGTGCTTAGAAAATAAGTCTCTGAAAACGAAAAGGAGTGTAACTTTGGAATGTTCTTTTGGGGGAAAAGGGAATATGCTTGTTCTCCATTCCCAGGAACGCTTGGGAAAGGAGGCTGTAGCCTGTTACAAATGACACTGCCTTTAGGATTGTGTTCCCTGCTGGGTCATAGTTAGTATTCCAGAGAATCATGTCTGAGAGATCCGGTGGGCAAGTATGAAATGCGAATGTGATTCGTTGCGAAGCCCTTCGCCGACCGCTTGACGCATCACAGACTCAGCTCTTACCTTGTTGGCTCTGCGTGGCATCACCTTCGAAGAGTCATGCGGAGGCAGTTTCATCGCCTTCAGTGAAGCAGGTCCCTTCCACCACTGCAGCTGTCTGTGACAGGTAGGTGGCACCCTCCTGGTAGCATGAGTGGAGACTTCTTGTTATGAGTAGATAGGAAGGGAGTAGAGTTAGTCTTGCAGCTCCCTTGTTTCAAGTCTCTGTTAAACTCCGTTGTAATGGACTTTGCTTCCATTTTGCTCCGAGTCCTTAGGGCCACACTTATCCTTTTGACCAACTGAAAATGTTGTTTGGCAGAAACTGAAATGCCACTCGCTGATCATCGCCTTTTTTCCAGTTCATCTACCTATTCACTTCTTTTTCATCACATCGTTTTCTAGAACCTTCTGCAGTTGCCATTTGTCCCCACATACCATTCCCCTTCTGACTTCTTATTTAGGTCTGCAGGCTTTCTCTGTGCTCCATCACTCACTCATCCATGTGAGAGGCTTCAGTTTTCTGGACCTCATTGGCCATCTCCACTATTCAGTCTTCCAGCATCAACACCCACCCATCTGCATTCTGTCCTCCTGTAAATACTTATTGAAACACACACACCATTATGCAAGTTGGTATCATTAGAATTGCAGGCATTCAATTTCAACTGGATATCACTACCACTTGACAATCGTGTTGTGTATGTATCACTAATGAATGTCCTATCCTGTTCCTCAGAGTGCACGAGTAGTCTGAATCATTAACACTTTCTTCAAGTTCTCTGCATCTTTGGCCTCTTGAATAACAAAATTTATCAAATGGATACTCCTTTAACTCTCCCCTCTGCTGCCCCCTGAATGGCTTGCTCTCCTGCATTCGTTACCTTGCTTACTGGGGCCTCCAGCCAATGCTGACCTTCTTCGTACAGAGGAAGAAATCTCCCCCTACACGCTACGTCCCATTCCCACTGATTCCTCCCAGGACTTTTTTCGCCTCCTTTATTTTATTTCTTTTTTGTCGTGGTCAACCTTTTTCTCCAAAAGCTCCTACTCTAAAATAAAAAACCCCAACACACCCAACTTCCTTTACCATCCGTTCTATCAATAGCTAGAGGAGAAGCATGGTAGAGTTTTTGCTATAGAACACCTGACTGTGAAACGCATGAGGCATTTGTTTTGCGTCAGTCATTGTTCCAAGTGTCTTTCAACTCATTTGATACTCACAATGACACTACTAAATGGTAGGTTTCTGGAGTGGGGTGTACCTCGGTTCTCCCTACACGACACTGAAAGAATTCATGTTGCAGAAACACTTTTGTAATCCAAGTGAGTTTTTTGAAGGAAAGGGACAGTTTCAGGTTTTACTGTCTCACAAAAGTACACGCTATTTCTGGAGAGCGAGCCAAGCCCTGAGGAGGCTGCGCTGGGGTTCACAACTGGGCACGAAAAACCACTTTGAAAGGGTCACCCACGCGTGTGGAACTGGGGAACCCCCGGGAACAAGAGGTCAAGAGACCAAGAGCATGTGGGTACCCATCTGCCCTCTGCTGCTGAACGGGAGCAGAGTAAAAAGAAAGCTTGACCTTCCCACAGCCAGGGTATTTAGCACCTCTGGCTGGGAGGCGGGGCTGAAAATACTGGCTGATCTTATTGGCCGTGTTTAAATACACCCGGGTGATGTCATGGGGAAGGCTAGGTTTTAGGTTCCATCTGTGCATGCTCACTTTGGGTCTTCCCATGGGTGCCCAATTAGTGCCTGATTTCTTTCCAACCCCTCCATGTGGGCCTGTGCAGGCATTAGAGAGACACCCCCCTCTCGTCCCTAATCTAGCTACCCTTCATAAATATTACCTTTCCAAGTTTTTTTTTTAAATCAAGCAAATTTGTACAAATGTTGCCATTGTCATTTTCTTTTTCGTTTTGTGATAGCCAATTTTATTTTTCTTCGTTTATTGGGGACTCTTACAACTCTTGTTACAATCCATACATTGCTTGCATCAGGTGAATTTGTACATATGTTGCCTTCATTCTTTTCTAGACATTTACCTTCTATTGAGCCCTTGGAATCACTTTCCCTCCCCCCCACCCCGCTACCCTTACATTGTTATTCTTTTCCTATCTCACACCGACGACTGCCTCCCTTCCCCCATGTTTTCTGTTGTCCTTCCCCCTGTAGAGGGGTGTATGGTTATGTGTCCATCAGTGCGATCGGTTCCCCCTTTCTCCCTTCCTCTCCCCGTCTACTCCCTACCCTTCTGGGATCACTATTCTCCCTCCTGGTCCTAGAATCTGTGTGTCGTGAGCTCCCATCGCTTTCCAAGGTTTGCAGTCGTGGCCCCCAAGACACCGAGGATCTGGGTCCCCTGTCCAAGGTTCCTCAGTTAGCTGAGACCAGAAAGAAGAAAGTGATCGGTGTGGTCTAGTTTTGAGTTCCCAGGGAATTGTCCAACTAATAGTGAAAAAAAGGAAGAACTACTGTTATTTTCTGCATCGCACTCCATGGAAGCCGTCTTCTGATGATGACATCTGTTGACATTGCTGCTGAAGGGCAGGGGCGACCGACTTCCTGATTGCTTGATCCAAGAAACACATATTCTTCCACTCCCACTTCCTCCTCCCTTCCTCTGTTCATTCATTCATTCACTCATTTTGTAACCCATTATTTCATTCTTTAAAAAAAATCATTTTATTGGGGGCTTGTATAGCTTTTATCACAATCCATCCATTGTGTCAAGCATATGTGTACATATGTTGCCATCATCACATTCTTTCATTCTTTATTATTCCTTGATGTGCATAATGGTATTGATCATAATCCTTGGCTTTTTGCATATTCATCCTTGGTCCATGCCAGGCCTGCTTGTCTGTAGTTGAATATTTCAGAACTACATACCCTGGTGGTGAATGGGCTCAGCTGCTAACTGAAAGGTTAAGAGTGTGAGTGCACCCAGGAGCACCCCCATACTCTACTTCTGAAAAAGCAGCCAGTGAAGACTCTGTGGAGCACAGTTCTCCGCGGACTCACTGCAAGTCAGAACCGATGGATGACGATTGGTGGAAGTGGGCGAAGCCTAGTCACCTCTGGCTGCCCGAGTTCTCTAATGAAGGACATCATCTCTAGACTATCTCTATTTTTCAAGAGTGTCCGGAGCTGGGCACATAAACATGTTCCAGAATGATATCTTAATGTTGAGAGTTACAAAGCTGTTTGCTGTGTAATCATTAAAGTCCAGAATAAAATGGCATTTCAGTCACAGAGAAGATTTCACCTGTTCACTAAATTGAAGGAAAAAACAAACAAAAAAATCCCCCAAAAACCTCTTGCCTTCACAGTGCTTACCTTCTGGCCATAGTTCTAGCTCTAATTCTAACTATGGAGAAGAGCATATTAGTATAAATATATGTTACCAAACACTCTGTTTCCTCAACATCGCCTTTCAGAGAGGGTAGTCCATAACCTAGTATGGTGTTTGAAAGGTATATAGCTTTCACATTAGGTAGTTTGTAAAATGGGTTTAAAACAGAACCTATCTCACATATTGAAGATAACTAAAGTTATGGGTGGCAGTACCAGGATTGGAGGTAGGTTTATTAACAACCTTCCATATGAAGATGACAAAGCATTACTTGTTGAAAGGGAGGAGGACTTGAAGTACTTCCTGGTAAAGATCAAAATTGCAACATTCAATATGGATAACTGAATGTAATACCAATGAAATTACCACAATAGAATCCGTATTATAATTCCTCAATGTAAAACAAACAAAAATCTTTCCAACTGGGCCAATAGGTAACATCATCATAAATGGAGAAAAGATTGCAATTGTCAAGTATTTCATCTTGCTTGGATCCATAACTAATGCTCATGGAAGCCGTAGTCAAGAGATCAAATGACACATTGCATTAGGTAACTCTGCTGCACAAAACTTCTTTAGAGTGTTAAAAAGCAAGGATGTTACTTTGAGGGCTAAGGGTATGCCTGACCCAAGGCATGGTATTTTTAATTGTCTCATAAGCACGTGAAATTTGGACCTTGAATAATAAAGACCAAAGAAAAGTTGATGCACTTGAACTATGGCGTTTGGGAAGAATGTTGAAAGGGTCATGGACAGCCCAAAGCACACGCAGGTCTGTCTTGGAAGTATAGCCGTCATGCTCCTTCCAGGCAAGAATGGCAGGACGTTGTCCCGTGTACTTTGGACGTTATCAGGAGAGTCCAGCTCCTGGAGAAAGACATCACGCTTAGTAAAGAGGAGGGGCAGTGAAAGCAGAGAAAGGCCCTCAACCAGATGATTAACAATGGGTTCAAACATAAGAACAATTGTGAGGATTGTGCAGGACCAGGCAGCATTTTGTTCAACCCTACATGAGGTTGCTATGAATGACCACTCACTCAATGGCACCTCACCCAGCAGTAAATGCTATGAAGAGATCCCGTGGGGAGAGAGTGGGCGAGGAAGATGGAAAAGGAGAAAAAGGATGGGGAGTCCGTGGTCCAAAGGAGGCGTCTTTGCATTATACACTTGCACAGCAGCTGCAGAGACAGATGCGAGGGTGCTTCAAACAAAATGTGACTTGGTATTTTTAAAACAAAATTTATGTGTTGGCTCAATAATGAACCATCTACACTTAACGTTAAGCTTTCATGTTATTTATGACTCATATGAACATGTGACTTAAGAAGGAAAGTTTAATTTCTACACTCACAATGGTCATTCCTTAAATATTGTTAAAGTTGTTTTGGCTTCAATAGAATCTATTCCTCTAATATATTCTGTGGGTAATGGCGTTTGATAAATCAGATATGTTCTTTAATATAAATCAGAATCTTGATTCTAAAATTTTGTTTATAACTAGATATAAATGTAAGCAATCTGATCTCAAAAGACCCACTGTGTTATTGCAGCTGTCTAAGCAGCTATGGTAGGTGGACTGTACAGCTGGACTGCTAATTGCTGCAGGAAATAGGGTGGTTATATGACCAATCTGATATGTCAAATTTTCCACAATAAGTTTCTGTTTTATTTTGTGCACACTTAAAATTCAGACATATACAAAGGACTTGTCCTTGTATGAGGGTCTTGTTAAGACTAATGATTGGCCACTAGCACCAGCCACCGCCTTTCTGATAGTTTGCCTGATGATGCCAGTGGCTTGCGTGTTACTGAGATGCTGGAAATGATGCCGCCGACATTTCAAGTTCCAGCAGGTCATTCCTGATGGACAGACTGGGAAGACTGGGAAGAAAAGCCTGGTGTTTTACTTCCATACATTAGTTGAACAAACAAAGCTCTTATAGATACCGACAGAAAGTTATCCAGTCTATAGTGCTGGAAGACCGCCTCCACAGTCACTCATGGCAGCCATTGTGAGGCTGGTGCAAGACTGCACAAGGTTTTGTTCTGTTACAGTAAGGCTGTCATGAATTGGTGCCCATTCAATGGCATCCACCAATAACAACTAGGACTTAGACCCTAAACTTAATCCCTGAGATTGAATACCAGAGAGGCAAGGGACTTGCTTTTCAGAGACTTGTGGACTCTCCTTTTAAATAAAGGCCCTCCAGTCTTCTAGATGAAAGCCTGGGGCCTTTTCTATCTGGTGGGTCTGGAATTCAAGTTCCAGACCCACCAGACAGAACACTTGGGGCTTTTGCCCAGGCTTTTGACTCCAACAGTTCGTCTCCTTCCTTGCACCATTTAGAATTCAGCAAGTGCCTTGAGGAGAAAGCCAGAGGAGTATTGAGCTTAATGTTCCTCCCATTTCTGTTCCGAAGACTCTTTGGCCCTCTACTTCTCTGATTTATGTCACTCCCATCCAGTTAATTTGGCTAGAGCTCTGCTGCTCTCTCTGCTTCGTACAGTGGCCTGTGCCCTCTGCTTTTATCCTCAACTTCTTTCTGGAGCAAATGTGCTCAGGGAAAACAAAGATTCCGACTGTTTATCTCTGTCTCAGCAGTTTGTCCCTCTCTGGAGTTTTGTTTTCTTAAGTTTTGGTTACTTCAAGAGCAATCTCAGTCCATCTATTAGATGCTTTCTTCCATTTGATTTCTTTTCAAATCGCTTTCCGTGTCCGCATTGCAGCCATCAGGAGAAGACGTACGCCCCATTCCCCTTCTGTCTCATGTAAAACATTCCCAGCTTTTTTTGCTGATATACATTTTAACCCTTCACTCAACCCATCTGGAATTAATTTTGTTATAGGTCAAGAGGATTTATTTAGAAAAAAAAATGTTTTCCCAAGTATTTGAATTTCCCAATGTGTTTTTCCCTTTGAGCCCAGCTGTAAGCTATATTGTTCAAGTTCTATTATAGAAGGTTTTCATTAGCATTCTTTTCTATATACATATGTTTTGTCATTTCTGCTTGTATCTTTATTTTCATCTGAGATTTATGTAAGAAAGACTTTGTTGTTGTTTATTTCCAGGTGATAATAATTTTTCTAGTTTTGTGATTATGTTTGAATTTGATTGTGTTATGGAAATTTGTTGAGTGTCAGTTGTAGTTTAACATGTGGCCCATTACTGTGGCTTTTCCATATTCACTTGAAAGAACATATGCCGTACTCCCTATTATAGGGAGAGTGTGTATGTGTGAAAGTCTATGAACATGTGGTTTGTTTTATTAATTGACATTTTGGTCTTCTCTATTCTTACATTTTGTGTTTCATCTGTCCTGGGCCAAGAAATGTAAATTAATATCTTCAACTGTGGATATATTTTTATTTGCTATTTGCTGACATTTTTTGGTTATATTAGTTTTAGTGCTGTTACTCATCAATATTTCCAATTCTTAATCATTATATATAAAAGTAAGGAAAAGCAAAGAGCTCACAAATAGACCAAAGGCGACAATGTGCAGTTAAGTAAGGAACATGATGACCTCACTTCCAGTCTTAAGATCCAAAACCCAAAGAAATTAACACACAAAAATAGAGGAAAATCTCATGTCTTTCTCTATATTGGGAATTCTCCTGCAAAATAGTTTGGCTGTTTGTGAGTCATATAATTCACATTCTGCTGGAGAAAATCATATCATTTGAGTTATTTTTTAGTATACATCAAAATTCAAACATTTTAACACAAGCTATCCAGAGAAATAATTTTAATTTTAGAATTGCCAAATCTTGACTCTTCAAGTAGAATAAAGGGACTAGTGTCAAATGTATGCTCTTCTGCCTAAATTTTAAGAAGAGAAATTCTTATCAAACATTTCTCCTCAGCCTTGTTTTGATGTCCAGGAGCTAGGAGAAATATTGCAAAAAGAAAAAGAAAACACACACACACACACACACACACACACACACACACACACACACACAAACCCCGCAACTGAGTTCAAGGCAGAGATCAAGGATGTTTAACGTAAATCTTGCTTCCCCATCTGGTGCTTTGGTAAAGTGCAAGCCTATAAAACACTGAGCGTTCAGTCCAGCTAAGACCTCATCCATTGGTGGTTTAAAATTTCATATCTGTACAAACCAAATTTGTCCCAGGGGGAACTCAGTTCTGGAGAATCTCTTCTCTTGGCCTGACGTGTAAGACAAATTATTAGTTCCATTCACCACTGTTATTTTCTTGCATCCTAACTAAAAACATGCACTTTCCCAATGGTCTTTTCACTGTGGATGCTTGTAGGGACAGCTCCGTGACGGACACGTGTGGCTACTTGCTGAGCTTGTGGTGTCCCCACTAGCACTCAGAGGAGAGTCCACCAATGTGCGTCTGAGAACGCAGCCATGGAAACCTCTATAGAGTGCAGCTCTACTCCGACACACATGGAGTTCCCATGAGGGGCAGTCATGGCAGCAACTGGTCTAGTCTGGACCCTGAGAACAAATGAAAAGGTTAATATTTATTTCAATTGGCAACTGGCGATAAGGCCATGCAGATGCATAAAATGGTGTGTAGAAAAGATTATAATTGGTACTGCGTCTATAGCAGGTTGGCATTTGCTCAGGGATCGTTGAATCCATTTGCTACAGCTAATCAGCAAGCAGTGCAGGAGAGCAATTTGAATTAATCCCCCTGTGCTAGAATCCTTGGTGTCAAAAGCAGTATGGGAGGAAACAGAATAGCTTAGAAAGGCATGAGCGCAGGGAGCACTAGAACTGATTGTGATCACGCGACTCATTTTAAGGCGATTTAACCACGGGGCAGGGTGGTGGGGTGAGTGTTTTAAAGTTGATTGTGGTAATGATTGTATAATTCTTCTCGATATGATTGAACCATTGAACGATTGAATTGTATGATATGTGGATTAGATGCCAATAAAGATGTAACAAGGGAAAAGGCATGAACATGGTCTTTCTAAGCTTGTCTGCAGCCACATCCTTCTGTGTAAGGACGCAGGTTTCCTCCTGTGGAATTTGAGGGCCCGATTTTCACCGAAGATCCTAGTGGAAAGAGAAAAGCAGCTGTGTTTGGGTTTAATTATACATCCCAAGATTATAGGAGATTGTGAAAAACTATACGAGCAATTCCAGGAGAACGTTGGGACTAAAAGCCACAGCTGTAACACAACAGTCGGTGCACTTGATGGTATGTTTTGCTGTGAGCTTCATTTGGAAGTGTGATGGTTAGTAGAGACCAGGAATTTGGCGTAAAAGAACTGCTGGGGAGGTGGAGAAGCCACACATGCCATGTGGCCCTTCCAAACCCTAACCCTTTGAAGTGCCTGTTCCCCTCTCTGCGGCTTACTTCCTCTTTTCTCAAAAAGGCCAGGATAAGCCAAAAAAAGAATTGTCTAATGTTCAGAAGCACACATCTTAAAAATGTGAGAAACCAGCTAAGGGCAAGAGGGCCAAGGATGCCGCCTTCGGAGAAATGCGCTGGCAACTGCTCACCAAGAAAAGGGCAGAGCTGAGCCCGTCTAGTCTCACACGCTTCTCCTGAATGGGACAATCATAAAAAGTTAAGAATCGTAACTCGTAAAAGGTTGGCAAGTCAAGATAGACTTTTCTCCTTATTCCTTCCCGATCAAGGCTGGAGTTGGAGCACATGGGAGAAAAGACGCAGGAAGATGTCTGCCAGAAAACCAAGGGTGCGGGCTCCTGGGAGTTTGCCCCACTGCAGTCAGGCAGAGCCTGAGAGTGCAGGCAGTCCCTGTCCTGATGGTAGCCCTCAGCCAGGAGTGGGGGGCAACTCAAACTCCAACTCACTGAGTCAATCCTGACTCACAGCGACCCCTGAAAGCCTAGTCTGTCTACAATGGAACGGCTGGTGGTTTCAAACTGCCAACCATGAGGATCACAGCCCAAAGCATAACCACTACACCACCAGAACTCCTGACAAATGCTTCAGCCTCCTCACTCACCAGGGGTACAATTTTTTTAATTAGTTAGGATTTAATACATATAACATTCTAAATTTCAATCACGGCAAGTAGAATGTACAATTGCTACCACAATGAGTCTCCAAACATTCTTTTTTCTACATGGACTTGTCTCCCTTTTACCCCACCTCCACCACTGCACCTCCTCTCCCCTCTTACCTTTCTCTTGCTTACTCTTCCGGGAATCACACCTTCACAGAAATAGATCATCAGCACCCTGAAGTCTGGGTGTCAGGGACTACTTTGGGGGCAACCCAAAGTAATAGGGTTTATAGCATAAAAGGATAGCTATTGTATGTTCCTACTTATATAAACTATCTGGAGGTGGAGAGAAAAACGTATTAGGGGTTAAGATGAATGAAAAGAAGGGGAATAGGGAGTCATTAATTGAAGGCACTAAGCATCTGTTAAGGGTGATGGAAAAATCTGGAAATGTATGGTGGTGATGGCTACTCAACATGACAACTGTAATTCATCCCATTGAACAGGATATGTAAAAAATATTGCAATGGTAGGTAAATGCTTCAGTTTATATCTACAGTGATACCTCGGTTGTTGAACGCAATTCGTTTCAAATTCATGTTCGAACACTGGAAAATCGAGAATGGAACATATTTTTCCCATTAGAAGTAAAAGAAAACAAAATAATTGGTTGAGACCCCAAAATTATGATTTCATTTTCCCAGGACTTTAAATCACTATGGAGGCTTTTAGCCTTCTTACATCACTGCCTCAGATACGCTGTCACCATCGAGTTGTTTGTGCTTTATCCAAGCGAAATAGTAACTTTTCAACCTCTTCCCTAGTCTGGGTTCTTTGTTTCATGGTTAACAATTTCACATCCATCACTACTGTGGTAGATATATAATCATTTGTCAATTTGAGGTTTAAAAATGTAGAAGTGGAGTCTAGCCTGTCAATCAGATCATAGCCAATGAGCCCTCTGAGTGAGCATGGCCTTCTCCTGAGAATTCTGGGAACTCCATTACTTCCTCCCCGGAGGCAGAAGAGACTCTTTTTCACTACTTCACTCCCTGGGAGGCATTGCAGCTGACAAGACACATGGAACTACCATAGTACCCTAAGCTGGAGAAGCAACATGGACCTACCCTGATGCAACCAGACCTCTGAAGCCAGAGAAGCCACGTAGAGACCCCAGTCAGCGCTGAGATGCTCACAGTGCCACTGGATCCTAAGACTTTCCACCCACTGGCCTGTGATCGTCCTGCATTCGGCATCATTGCATGTGTTACGTGAGTCTGAAGAGGACTTTATAGATTGGTATCAGACAAATGGGCTAGTATTGGACTTATGGAATTGGACTGGACTGGGCTGGGATGCGTTCTCAACATTCACTTCCTCTTGTATATAAACCTCTCCCTTATATACATATGAGTGTTTCCATAAATTTGTTTCTCTAGTCTACCCAGACTGACACTTACATTAGCCGCTTTAATCATACTTAAAAAAAAAAAAGGTCTATAATGTCAATTATGTTGTTGTGTTCAGCTGCCAAATCAGACAAGTGGTGGCCCAATTCAAATGTGAGTCACTCTCTCGTGACTCTCACAGTTTCCCTTTGAGCTTTGCTCCTCTCACTAACTTTCATTGGTGACATGGTTACACCATTTTACGCAATTAAAGCAGAAAAAAGCAAAGTGATGAATGTTTGACTGCACTAACATGAGCACTGTATGTTGTCTGAGTGAGAGCAGCGCTTGGACTGACGACACCCCTCTGTGCCCACCGGGGAGATGTGACTCATGACTCACCTTGGCCCATACAGGTTTTTTTCAAGTCAGATTTTTGGTTAGACTCTCAAGTGAAGTTACAAACACCAAGCAGAATGTTTTAGAACTTTACTGTTCAAGTTCAAGTAGTGGAAAGTTCGAACTTGGAGCCTCTGGAAAGCCATGGTATCACTGTATATACTTAACACATTTTTAGAAATGGCCAAAAGTAAACACAAAAGAAAACAATACACGGTAAACCAATAGCTTTTGGAATTAAACTCAAAGCACACCTAAGTCATTTATGATTTCTCATTTTTCTCTAGTGCGTCCTCCTTTTCCCTTTGTTCACATTCCAAACAAACCACCCATGTGACATTTCGTCTCTCTAACAGTGAGGAGCCAAACTGTGATCTGGTCTCCGATATAATCCATTTTCAGGGATCGATCTTTCACAAGCAGTGCCAGAGCCTACAGAAACTGTTCCCATTAACTGGGGACTTTCCGTGAGAATTTTGTCTACCCCCAGGAGTCAACTAGTTCTCTGTGATCTAGCAAAAGAGGAGTGGTCATAAAGATTTGGGTTTCCATAGAGTTTCTTTCTTTCTTTTTTTTTTAAACTCATTTTATTGGGGGCTCATACGGCTCTTATCACAATCCATCTATCCATCCATTGTGTCAAGCACATGTGTACATTTGTTGCCATCATCATTCGCAAAACATTTTCTTTCTATTTGAGCACTTGGTATCATCTCCTCCGTTTTCCCCCTCCCTCCCTCCCCGCCCATCCTCCCTCCCTCCCCTTTGAAAATTTATAAATTAAATTTTTTTTCATGTCTTACACTGACTGATGTCTCCCTTCACCCACTTTTCTGTTGTCCAACCCCCAGGGAGGGTGTTATATGTAGATCATTGTGATCACTTCCCCCTTTCTCCCCCTACCTTCCCTTTACCCTCCTGGTATCGCTGCTCTCATTATTGGTTCTGAGGGGTTTATCTGTCCTGGATTCCCTGTGTTTCCAGCTCTTATCTGTACCAGTGTACATTCTCTGGTCTAGCTGGATTTGTAAGGTAGAATTGGAATCATGATAATGGGTGGATGGGTGGGTGGGTGGGTCATTAAAGAACTAGAGGAAAGCTGTATTTCATCGGTGCTATATTGCACCCTGACTGGTTTGTCTCCTCCCTGTGACCCTTCTGTAAGGGGATGTCCAGGTGCCTACAGACGGGCTTTGGGTCTGCACTCCACACTCCCCCTCATTCACAATGATATGATTTTTTTGTCCTTTGATGCCTGATACCTGATCCTGTTGACACCTTGTGATCACACAGGCTGGTGTGTTTCTTCCATGTGGGTTTTGTTGCTTCTCAGCTAGATGGACGCTTGTTTATCTTCAAGCCTTAAAGACCCCAGACACTATATCTGTTGATAGCCTAGCACCACCAGCTTTCTTCACCACATTTGTTTATGCACCCACTTTATCTTCAGCAATTTTATTAGGAAGGTGAGCATCATGGAATGCCAGGTTAATAGGACAAAGTGTTCTTGCATTGAGGGAGCCCTGAGTAAAGGCCCAATGTCCATCTGCTAGCTTAATACTAACCCTATATACATAGATCTATTTCCCCATTGTCATTTATAAATATATTTACATATGTACATGTCTATATTTAGACTTCCATAAATGCCCTTTGTCTCCTAGTTCTTTCCTCTATTTCCTTTTACTTTCCTCCTGTCCCACTATCATATTCAACCTTCATTTGGGTTTCAGTAATTCCTCTCAGTTACATTCCTTTGATCAAGCCCTACCAGGCCTCCTATACCTTCCTCACTATTGATTTTAGATCACTTGTTGTTCCCTTATCCCTGGGTTTGTTGACACCCACTCTTCCGCGCCCCCCCCTTCTCCCATGTACCCCCTGTCGGTCCATTGTTTTCTCCTCCAGATTGTTTATCCCACCTTATCTAGATAGACCTGCAGGGATAATAATATGCGCAAAAATCAAGACAGAGCAAAATAAAACAACAAAAGAAAACAAAACAACAACAACAAAAACCAATAACAACAAAAAAAGAGAAAACCCTGTAAATCAGTGGTTCTCAACCTTCCTAATGCCGTGACCCTTTAATACAGTTCCTCATGTTGTGGTGACCCCCCCCAACCATAAAATTATTTTCATTGCTACTTCATAACTGTCATTTTGCTACTGTT
>NW_022103968.1:39137971-39153479 GCF_000313985.2 Echinops telfairi
AAATGTTTTGGAAATGATAATGGCAACATATATATATAAACGTGCATGATACAATTGATGTACAGATTGTTATAAGAGCGGTAAGAGCCCCCAATAAAGTGATTTACTAAAATAAAATTAAAAGTTGATCAGCTTTCCAACCAAGACCATTAATTCCTTGTTCTGGGTTACTGATCAAGGGGTAATTTGTGGCATACAGTGGGGAAAAAACCAGAGTTTTGAATCAGATAGATTTGAGAATAAATTCTAGCTCTGTCTCTGGCCATGTTACTTGGTTTTTGGTTTTGGTTTTAGGTTCCCTTGTATGTGTATAATTTAAATAAAATTGAACTCTTTTCCTTGTTCCATCTCAGTACAGAGAAATACTCCAATAATTTTTTGGATTCCCTTAAAAGAAAGTTTAAAGAAGGGTGCCATTCATAGCCTAAAGCAAAACATTTATAAGTTCCTTTTCTTGCATCATTTTTTTCTCACAAATTTCTTAATCTCTAAACTGTTCTGGAATCCCTGTTCTTCGATTCACTGAAACTCGTAACCACAAGCCCTCTCTCTAAACCCTTTCCTGCATTCCTCTTGAATCCCTGAGTTCCTCCTTCTCTTGTTTAGATCTCCTCCATCTTCCTCCCTCTCCAGACAGCAATCCCTTCTCTTCCCAAGTGAAACCCTTGCACCACTCTTTGATCCTCAGACTTCATCAGGTGTTTCTACCCCTCACCCATATTCTGTCCAAGGGTGAAGCATTAGTATCTCGTATCACAAGCACAGGAAGGTGAAATATCAAGTGGAAAATACAAAGTTCTTTGTAGCAGACAGATAGAAGGATTGTATGTTAAGATTTAGAATTATAGAAAAATTAAAAAGTTTTAATCCCTGTTAAATATAAAATGGGGACAATAATCCATAGCTCGAATGTTGTTGAGGTTATTGTATGCCCAGAATAATATCAGTTTCTAATGGAACCCATGACATTTCAGTTCCCCTTCCCCCTGAAGGAAGTAGACCGAATATTAGAGCAAAATTGTCCACACTCACGAAGTTTGTTCAATTCTTCAAGTACCACTGGTTACCTACCTGAAGATGTGCAATCGTTTTCCCCATTTGCTTCGTTTGTTTATATTTCCCCTAGACCATATTGCATGGTATATATTTGCCATATATTTAGTATGTCCTTCTAATTAGACTTGTCAAGCATTTGGTTTTTTTCTTCAACAACTGTCATCTGTAAGTTAGAATCAGGCAGCTCTAAATTGAGGTTTTCAGAATCACTTGTCATAGGAATTGAACTTCATTTATATTTAGGTCAACAAATATGTTGACTAATTTGAAGGAGAGAAAGTTCTGAAATTATTTAGACATTTGATTTTTTGAGAATGGAAAACATCCACGAGTTTATGAAATGGTGTCTTGGAATGCTCACCCAGTTCTCTTGCAATTGTACAGAAATGCTGGGTGAGAGTGACACCTGTCTTTCTTATACCAAAGATAGATTTGTGTTAATTAATCAACCTTCTGTCATCTCGAAACCACTGGCTAAAGTTGAGCTTTTCTAAGTTCCGGACAGGTGTTGAAGCTAGAGTCTCTGTCCATGGGAAAGGAATTTTTTTCTAGTGAAAATTATTTGTCTTTTTTGAAGTTTAGATTTAATGTAAGCCTTAGCTCTATATCCCCATCCACTCATAAACAGAATCAGTCCACCCAAATGATAGGTTGTTTTCCTCTTACCTACGGAACTGAAAAATAGATGTTGATTTAATGACTTCTACTACTCATGCTGAGCTCCACAGCCCCAGGGAGTAGATGTTGGAGCTTTCCTTTGACAAGTTATAGGACTAAAGCTTTTTCTCCAGCCACTGTATTATCAAAGTGATATGAATATAAAAAAATGCCAGCCTGGATCTGGGCTTTCAATGCTTCAGCCCTTCATGTAGGCCTAGAAATGAATAACCAGGGTCCAATTGTACAAGGGTGATTTTCAATCTTTCTACACGTAATCAATCTAAACGGATTGACTGATTGTTTGATTGGTTATCACGTACTATCCTTTGGGTAGGGAGAAAAATAGGGACTTCCACCTTCCATAGAGAGCTACAGTCTCAGAAACCCACAGGGGCAGTTCTATCCTGTTTTCTAGCATTGCTATGAGTTGGCATCAACTGTAGGGCAATGAGTCTGGTATGTGTTTTTATCCCTGGGGTGTAATAGTGTCTTTACAGATACACGTACATACTACCTGTTATGACAGGCAGTTGTCTTTTATTTCATTTGTCCCCAGTGACTGGTAATTACTGTGCCCTATAAAATGTATTCTTTGTTCTCTCGGACGAGGTCTTGAGAGCTTTGTCTAATGATGCCGTTTGATTGTAGCTGGATCATCCATGTTCCTGTGTCAGCCTTTTGCACAGCATTGCTCATGGCCAGTTCTTTGAAGCTTCCAGTGCTTACCTGGGCTAATATTTGAAGTTTTATTTAGAGAAATAGATGCTCTTCACATTATCCATCTCCTTTGTGGGTTTAAAAAAATTATTTATTTGTTTTTTTCTTCTTTGTGGTTTTTTTTTTTTTTTTTAATAAACCAAGGTCATGTCTCTCTGGCTTTATCTGTCTAAAACAGAAACCTTTTTGTTTGAGTATTTGCTGTTTTGTTTTAGGCTATCCTTAAAACCCTTGATTCTAAATTTATTTTCTTAACTAAAAAATAGTAATAAAATTGGTACTTGACTTATATGGCTGTGGTACTTATTAAAGTTAGATGCGTTAAACGTGCTTATATATTGCTCTCTCCTCCTTCCCTGGGAGACATTGCAGCTGACAAGACACATGGAACTACACTAGTGCCCTGAGCTGGAGAAGCCACATGGACCTGCCCTGATGCAACCAGACCTCTGGAGCCAGAGAAGCCACATAGAGACCCCAGCCAGCGCTGAGATGCTTTCAATGCCACAGTGCTCTTCTTCACCCTGACATGTCACACCAGAGATGTATTCAGCCAAGAAGATGAGTGAGAGCCAAAATCCCTTGCAATTCTGCTTCTCAGCGTCTACCTTAAGAATTCAGCCAGATCCCAGAGTAAAGAATTTCCCCTTTGTGTGTGACTGTTGGAATGTTCTGAAAGAACAGACCCAGCCGATCCTGAAGAAACATAGACTGCTGACCAGTGCCTATGAATGGCACATACCTCAAGTTCAGTATCTCCCTTGCTCCCCTTAATATAGAACAGATTAGGAAGTATTTCTACTCATCTATGACCGATGTAAGCAGGAAGTAGCTACCGAAGGAGAGACTTCTGCCTCTGACCCCATAAAGAATTATGTTTATGAAATCGCTCAAGGGGGAAATGAGATCACACAAGGGAGCGAGGTGGCATTTGGACAGAACTTGTATGGAATTTCTATAATATCTTTGGACTACATTTCCCAGAATCCCTTTTTACTTCCTGCAGAAGTTCCCCAACCAGAGGAAGTTTCCTAAGAATTTCTTATGCAAAAATGCTTAAAAGACTGTGAGAAATAAGAAATACCAAGACTGGACATGCTGCCTTGTGTGGGGAAACCAGCCTCTCACACTATCACAGGTCTGGTAGTGTAATTGTACAGCTATAATATATAAAGATTATAGTAAAGTTATAGAGAATAAGAGAGATAGAAGAAAGAGTAAAATAAAGGAATCAGACACACACACACAAAGTGCTTATATATCATAGTGCCTAGCATAGATGGTCATTAAATAACAACAAAAAAAACCTTGCCACCAGTTGATTCCCACACAGTGACCCTATAGGGCAGAGAAGAACGGCACATAGGGCTTCCAAGGTTGCAAACTGCAAATTGACTGCTGTATCTTTCTCCTGTGGAGTCGCTGCTGAGTTCTAATTAGGGCCCCTGCCCTTTCAATTAGCATCTGAATATGGATCCCTCTGTCCTACCAGAGGGCCTTGTAGCAGTTAGTTAGTATTAATGAATATTAACTATTATTATTAGATTAATTAGGGAGTTTCTGAGCGGTGCAAATGTTTAAGTGCTCAGCTACTAACTGAAAGGATGGCAGTTCAAATGACCAAGAGATGCTTTGGAAAAAGGACTTATTGTTCTGTTCCCAAAAGATTGCAACCATTGAAAACCCAATAGAACAGCTTTGGGTTCTTCTGTGTCTACAACTTAACAGCAACTGGTTTTATTATATCAAGAAGCAATCTATCTTTCAATTGATCAAATAGGTTTTAAGGCTATATTACATGCAAGATGTTGTGTTAGCTAGGCCCTCTGTATGCAGATGAGGCTCACTTCCTCTCCCAATCCTTAAAGAGGGAACCTTACAGATGAAAGGGACCCCAGATGTTATACTGGTTATCATGGTCAACTCCAGACTCCTCCGAAGACTAGTAGCAGCACCTCCTTTGTCCTCAGGCTTTTCTGGAAGCCAGACTTCTGATGCCAGACTTCAAAGACTATTAGAAAATATTCTGAAGTGATGTAGCATAAACTTATGGTAAGGAATTATATAATGTTTATCATGAGTTAAGCCATGTTCTGAGTAGTTTATATAACAAATTTAACTTACACATAATTTTCATAAAATCACCTTTAGGAAGGTACTATTATTATCTACATTTTACAGATGAAAAACAAAAAGAGTAATAGAGAGGTCACGAAACTTGGGCACGTTCAGATAGCTAGAAAGTGGTAGACCAGGATTCTAATCTAGGAAGTTTAATTCTAAAAATGCTTTTAATAAATAAATTATTCTAGTGAATGGAATTTTTGAAGATTCTTATAATCTATATAAAGATTATTTTCATCAAATAATCTTTATATAAATTATATACTATACATATTATATATGCTATATCTGTATAATTATATCTATATAAAGATTTATTTTCATCAACGTACCAACATCAATTGGTACAACATAGTTCAAAAAGACAATGTTCTATATCTTACTCACTTTGGTGAGTAGTAAAGAGGTCTTAAAGAGACTCTATTGGTCTCTTCCCACATAAACATCATTCTCCATAACCCTGAGACCAGAAGAACTAGATGGTGCCTGGTGACCATTATCGACTGCTCTGAAAAGTATCACATTAAAAGAACCTGGACAGAGTGGGAGACAAACATGGAACAAAACTCAAAATCATAAGGGAGACTATACTTTCTGTTTAGGTAGAGACTAGTAACCCCCCAGGACTGTGGCCCTTTTTAAACCTTTCAGGTCTGGAACTGAATTTACCTCCATGTTAGACTAATCAACTATTTAGAATGAAAAGGACAGTATTTACCCAAGGCCAAAATTTGGCTTGTCCAGGTATGATTCTGACTCCAAATCTAGAAACCGTCCATCATACTATGTAAAGCTCAGAGACTATCTTATTCTCTCATTCAATGTCATTGACATGATGCTGACTCACAGTGACCCTATAGGTCAGAGTAGAACTGCCCTGCTAGTTTCCTAAACTCTAACTCTTTATGGGAATAGGAGCAGCTAGTAATTTTGAATCTCTGGCCTCGCAGTTAGCAATTTAATGCATAACACTACACCGGCAGAGCTCCTTTTCCTACTCTGGAGACTGGCCTTGCTAAGACATCTAGTAGAGTTTTCTAAATTGGATGACACCACCCCCTGGAAGGTGCTAGAATGACCCAAAGGTGCTGGAAAAGCAGAGACCTACACTTGATCCTGGATTATGGGCTACTGTATAAAAGTTCTGAAGGACCCAAACCAACAAAAGAAGCAAACTCACAGCTATTGAGTCAACTCCAATTCATAGCAACCCTGTAGGACAGGATAGAACTGCCCCTGTGGGTTTAGCTCTATTTATTTATATTTTCTTTCCCTAAAATGGTGTGGTAGGCAAATAAGGTTGGGAATCTGTGATCTAGAAAAGTGGAGCCTTGTGCTGTGCTCACCGATCTGTGGACACCGTCTTTTGCCCATGGATCAATGGCAATGAGGCCAGCATAAGCAGGCATGGAGAAGAGAATATGAGTTGTGGAAGATTGAAAGCAGGCAGGGATAATTTGTCAAGCATTTTAATTCCTCTCTATTGAGGGAAGAGGTATCCCTGGCTGTTGCAAAAGGTGAACATGATCAGCTGCCAGCTGCAATGTTAGAGTTTCGAGTACTTCTGAAAAGATTAGCCATTGAAAGGTTGGTAGAGCAGAATCATATTTTGACACACACGAAGTCACCCTGTGTTGGAACTGGAAACTACTGAGGATGAGGGCTGGGCCAGCAACATTCAGCCAACGGTTCTTCCTGTATCAGACACAGTTTTTACTCCTTTTAAACAGCAACGTGTAGTAGTCCTTTTTCATCAGTACCAAATGTTAATAAGAAGGAGCAAACCACAGGACTCCTCTGTCCCATGATCTTGACCTTAGAGTTGCCAAAGAATGTGTTTATTTTTCTTCCTTGTCAGAAACTTCATTGGAACTAAAGAGAAAAGGAATTGCGTTCTGTAAACGAAGCTCAGCAAGAGGAATGCTGGTTCCAGGAAAGGATGCACACTTTGGCCCTGACTCAATGTGGAGCCACTTGGCAGCTCCAGCATCTTCTTTTGGGAAGCCCCGAGGAGCTTGAAGAAGCAGTGTTGCATGAAAGGACTAATACTGTTTGGGTTTTCTTGTTAATATTGTCAGAAGAAAAATGTTCATTAAAGATTGGCCTGAACACGTAAGGAAAAATTAGACCCTTGAGACGTTAAAAATAAATAAATAAAAAAGAGTACTGAACTAAATTCCCCCCTTAAGGAGAGGAGCCCAAAAGGACTGCTTTGGTAATTTATGTTTGACTCTTTGTGCTTCTCCCTTTAAAACAAAAATCAACTAGGAAGTGGACTAGCAGAGCCACTCAGACTCTTGGATCTCTGAGGGACCTTATCCCTGTTTATTTTTGTTTTCAAATGTCATTGTATATGAATTAGTTTATTAACTGCTTTTGTCTAGGGAGCCTTCCCCTTATCTTGTATCTAGCTTGCCTTTCAATGGAGCAATGACAAGAGTTTGATTTGAAAGGCCAGACTTCAGAGGTTTTTAATCTCCCTCTCGATTCCACACTTAAATCCCTGAGTAGCTACCATTAAACTAGTGCAAAAAAAAAAACCCTTCCCACGAAGAGATCTGGGTTTCTGAATATCAAGTCATTTGAAAAAAAGTCTCTTGATTTGTGAATTTGCTTATGTTTAGTTGTCCATTAGAAAAGAACTACAGAATTTCAATCAAACTAAATTATAGTACACCTAGAGTGAAAAGTAGTTGCTTACTCAAAATATGTTTGTTGGGTGAATGAAAGAATGAGTGTATAGGCTTATCTCCCTGAACCTCATTCTCTCTCTCAATCTGAGAAAAACAGTGGCTATTGACTCCCTGGATTAAATTTTGTACCTGCAACATATGTGTCGACTTGCCTGTCAGGATTCTCAGTTAATGATCTTATGAATGGTATATATTAACCTCTATGTTGTTAGTGAGACAGGATTAGAGACAATTATATTAGCGTGGTGGCATACAATCTATGGGATAAGGATGTATTTTGGGTCAATCTCTTGGAATTCGAGCCTCTGAAACTGTGAGAGAATAAATTTCTGTGTGCTAAAGCCATCTACTCTTGATATTTCTTTGATAGCAGCACTAGATCCCGAAGACAGTCTACTACCTGTCTGCAACACTGGTTATTTTCATCAGTAGAAATCAAGGTCACCTCTGGGATTCTTTTATGGAAGGACCTTGAACATGTAGCCAGTTCTTAGGAGAGAGTGTACACTTATGGCCCATAGGCCAAACCTAGCTACACGCACGCTTAGTTTGACTTGTATAGTCCTTCAAAAGATTTTAGTAAAAATCTGCAAGTTCGGAGATGATCACACATAAAACTACAGCCCTTTCTCGCACTGTCTTCATTTCTCCAGAACAGGACACAGATGGAACTGAATGGCCCCTGTGGCTTTGACAAGGTAGGGGAGCTAGCTTTTATTTTTTACCGGATGTGTCCACCCCGCAATTGTCTCCCTGGCGCCTACAAGGAGTTGCCAATGATTTTATTTGTGCTGCTTTGGTTTTCTGGTTAACATTAGTTAATAGTTTTCTTGTAGTAAATACATATTTCTCTGTACCACTTCCTTAGAATGGATATTTCTTTGAAATGAAGATAACAGGTTTTTTATTTTCATAGGAAAAGAAATGTTTAAAATTTAGTCATTTGGTTAAATGATTCAATGATTGAGTTAACTACTGCCCTATTGTCTTTTTGTACGATAGAACAATTGCTTTCTTTGTTTCTGAAGCCAGAATCACATGACAACAAAATATATCTATAAAATATATCACCCCTATTTATTTTTTCCCTCCAATCAGTGCTTATCTGGGTGGTTATTTCATCAACCTAGGGGTAGAAATCAAAGGCAACATTCAAGGAAATGGAGTCATAGGTCAATGTAGACTGCGGGTCAGTCTTTGGGGTTGGGACCCTGAGTCACAAGCTAGGGACCCAGCCAAGCTGGATTCAGACAGGCAGCCAAGGAAAGGAGCCATCAATACTACCAAGAGGGGCCAAGTAAAAATGTATGGGAAAAGCCAAATCAGAAGTCAGAAAACTTGAACTGGAAAGCATGCATGAAACCCATGTTCTATCTAGATCGTAAGACTTCTGCTTACAGTTCATACATACACCTTTGAGGCCAAGTCGGTTTTCTTGGTAAGTAGATTGAGCTGAACTTTCTTGTTTTAAAATCACTTCAGCTCTCCTTTCCACACGGCGGTGGCTGCTGTTAGTTCCCCTTCATAGTGACCCGGAGGGACTGGGCCAGCTTCACAGGGGTTCTTGTGTTTGAGCCCATTGCCGCAGCCACTGTGTCAATCCATCTCGCCGCCGAAGGTCTTCCTCTCTACTCATCTTAAATCGATTCCTTTTTCTCCTTGCTCCTCTATTTACCAAGCATGGTGTCCTTTTCCAGGGACTGATCTCTTCTGACAACATGTCCCTAGAACGTCAGATATAGTGTCGCCACTAAGTTACCACAAGTTTATGGTACTATAAACATGCAGCTACGATGATCCCATGCCTTGCACATAAACATTCAGAACACAAATATTGAATGAACTTTAAAATTTGCATCAAAAGGGTAGTTTCTGATGATGTTTGTGTGCTTTATGAGGCTGGGGAAGGACATAACCATATTTTCACACACTGATTTTTATCTACTCCTCACCACCCATCTTGTTACCTGTTTTATGAATTAATGATATATGTCTGATAACAGCAAACGTATAAGTGTGAGTGAAGGGTTACACTAACTGTGATGGCTAAATGTAGGTGCCCGCTGGGCTGGGCCATGATTCTCAGTGGCTTGGCAGTTCTCATATAGTGTAGCAATGATGTGATCATCCTCCATTTTCACATAATGCTAATCTTTGCATAATGACCTGGTCTTTGGACCCTAACCACCTCCTTAAGTAAGGAGTAGATGCTTATCTTTTTATATGTTTGTCATGAATGCAACGGTCATAGACACTTTTATAGAATAAACATTGAGGTTAAACGTATATATATATATACATACAAATGAGTTCTTTAGCACCTTCCTTAAAGTATACATTTTATTAGTAGAAGTGTTTAACTTAATGAATTTTACAAGCAAACATACCACATAAGTGGCACTGAAATAAAAAAAACACACCATAAAACATTGTCAGTATTTATATGCCCCTTTCCAGACATTATCTTTCCAAGAATAACCACTATCCTAGTATATAATAATAAACTTTCTGCATTTTATACAAATGAAACAAAATAGTACACACTTGTACTTGACTTCTTAGAGTCAATATTTTATTTGTGAAAATCATTAAGTTAGTTGAATGTAGCATTTGCTATTGAATACTATTTCAACATCTAGAATTTATTAACTTATCCATTCATTCTATACTTGATGGACATTTGAGTTATTTTTAGTTTGAGCTATTATAAATTGGCCTGTCATGCACGTTATTATTAACCTTTTATGAATACTATGAGGGTAAATGGAAAATTGCTATAAAGGAATAGAAACTTTTATTTTAAAAGTTTTAAAATAGAAGCTGTGTTTCTTGCCATGTGCACTATCCAAGTCTAACCACAGCTGAAGAGGTGTCCAACTTTTCCTGAAGAGTTCAGGTACATTGTCAAAGTGAAGTTCAAGCATTCTCCAGGGACACAAACTGTGCTCCTGTTCGATATTCTTTAAGTTCGGGGAACAAAAATGAATTCCGAAGGGGTCAAAATAGGACTATCAAGTGGGTGGGGTAAGGTTTCCCAATGAAAAATTTTAGGGCAGCTATTGCTACTCTTGAGGAATGAGCTGCTGTGTTGTCATGATGGGAAAAAAATTCTACAGCGCAACTTTTTTCTGAACTTTTGTCCCCAAACACTGTCATCAAGTGATTTCTGACTCAAAGCAATCCTATAGGACCTTTCTGGTTAGCAGCCCAATATCTACTACTACACCACACCATCAGGGCTCCTTTCTCCCTGTGATAGTTATATAATCACTTGTCAACTTAAGAGGATTAAGAGTGAAGGGGTGGAGTCTAGCCGATCAATCAGGCCTCTGTCAATCAGGCGGTCAAATCATGCCAATGAGGCCTGTGTGGGCATGGCCTTCTCCTGAGGATTCTGGAACTCTGGTATTCCTCCTTGGAGGTGGGAGACTCTAGCTCTCCCCTCACTCCATGTGAGACATCCCTGTTGAGAAGACACATGGAGAGAGGCCGATGAAGCCAGAGCTCTGGAGCCGGAATAACCACATGGAAACCTCTGCCAGTGTTGAGATGCTTACATTATCATTGGGTCCACAAGAACGTCTACCCACTGGCCTGTGTTCTTCCTATAGTTGGCATTATTGCATGTGTTTCATGAGTCTGAAGAGGACTTTATAGATTGGTATCAGACATAGGAGCTAATATTAGACTTATGGACTTCATCTGGACTAGGCTGGGATTTTTTCTCAATATTCAACTACTCTTGTATGTAAAGCTCTTTGCTATACACATGTAAGTGTCTATGAATTTGTTTATCTAGTCTCCCTGGACTAACACACTCTCCAATATAATTTTCAGTTTTCTTCAAATGTTTAGTTTTTTGGTTTTTAAATGTTTCCCTAAATTTAGGTGATAATCCTATATCCTCTGAGAGAATCCATCAAGATGATCCCATTGAAACTCCCCCCAACAGTCACTATAATGTTCTAAGGTGACCTTTCTGCCTGGAATTAAACTGGAGAAGCAAATCCCCTCAAGGCTGATATTGTGATCGGAGCTTTATTCCCGAATTAGTTGAAGGCAAGTGTGTCAGTGAGAGAAGTTGTCTGTAGTTATCTACTGGATGCAGTGACACATTTAAACACATTTTGTTTGGGATAAACCCATGCATATGTAAACTAGAACCCTACCAACAATAATTTTGACTCACACTCATGTATGCTTGAGCTTTTTCTGGACATATCCTCAGAATTGGAACTAGTGGATCATGGTGGGCATTTATGTTCTGGACACTTCCAAATAATATTCCAAACTATTAGTACCAACATATGAGTTTTCCTATTTCGCGGTGTATCCCCTTGCACACTCCCTAATAGTGTGGAAGAGTTAGTTTTTATTGATCCACAGAACTTGTGGTTACTAAACATTTCCATTTAATCCTTCATGTAATTTTGAATGGTTTTTCCATTGCTTTTAATTGGTATTTCCCTAATAACCTATAAATTGGGCAGATTTTTCCTATTTTAGTATCTTCTTTTGTTAAATATCCTTTGCTTAGTTTTTTCTATGCCACTGTCATATTTTTAATATTGATTTATAAGAGGTTTTTGAAATTTCTGTATTACAAGGATCTACTCTGTGACTGGTCTTTTCACTATCTTTATGATATGTTTTAGTGAACTAACCTTCGTAATTGTAATATAGTCCAATTTATCTTTTTTCTGGTTAGTGTATCCTATTTAAGGAATTGTTCCCAATTTCATAGTTGTTAAGACATTCTTTTATGTTTTTATTAAAAAGTCTTATTATTTTATCTGTCTTATTTTGATATATCACCTAGCCATATGTAATTAACTTTCATTTGCAGTGAGAAATAGAGGCCAAGGTTTATTTATTTTTCCATATGAATATCCACGTCACCTAGAATAATTTATCAGAAGACCATCCCTTTCCCCACTGCACTGCAGTAATGAAGTAACTATGTAATTTTTGCACTATAAAAATGATATAGGCTAATGATAAAATTTTATTAATTATCTCAACTATGTATATAATTACTATGAATATTTTGGTGGAAATATGTCCCACATATTCCATAATGTGGGGATCACATATTCTGAGAGATGAAATTTCCATCTAAAATATATTTGGAAAAATAACAAATAGCATTATTATAATATATAGACATCCAATGATTTTTTTGGCCAAGCCCCTATTAACTTATTTAGGTTCTTTCAGGTTCTTCTACTTTAAGTAATACTGTAATAAATATCTTTATAAATAAGAGTTTTAGATCTGTATATACAATGCCAAAATATCTAGGACATTGCTTATTATTTTGCAAAATATTAATATATGTTTTTAATCATAAGGAGCATTTGCTCTGAGCCAATAACAGAAAAAAAATTTAAAGTACTAATAAATACATTGATTATATGAATTACAAAAACCAGTTCACACAATCAAGCAATATATACTTATTAAAGATTTACATTGTAGATAACTTCCTAGATCACTATGAGCTCTGGGGCTCTAAAATTATAACAAGACACACACTGTTATTAAAGAATTTTACAACCCTGTTGGTGGGATTAGATATTGCATAATACAATGATTAATGATAAGACTGAATTGTATTATGGAATTAAATAGACCACTCAGTTGTCTAGATTAAAGAGTATGACAGAGAGATCATTATTTAGACAATGAGAGCCAAAAGAATTAAAAGTAAAGTAAATTTGGCTTCTTCATGATTACAGAAGTTCCAAGAAGAAAAACAATAGGAGTGTGTGTGCACACTCATTGGTGATTTTCCAGGAACGGTTGATTCAAGGTTGAGTCTCAGTCTTTCTGTATTCTTTTGAAGTAAATAATTTCCTGACATCCTAAGAGGAAACTCATATATTTTGCCCTTCTCTTTAAAGCACAGATTTCTATTAAGTTCCTATTTCTCTGAAATTTGCACTGTAATATCATTGTTCTTTTCTAGAGTCTGTAAAACTTCTATTTGATTTAAAGCTCAATGACTAGTTCTTGGAATGCACTTTTTCATTTTATAATTTTTATTCTGGGCATGTATTTTTAATTTATTTCTTTCACAAAGTGTAAACAGATATGATGAACTGCTAATATTTATTACAAATGAGTAGTGAGTACATGAATTTTATTGTATTGTATTTAACTATTTAAAAAATAGAAAAAGACTTTTCCCCCCAGATTATTCCAAACCTTCATTGTCATCAAATTGACGCCTATTCACAGTGACCCTGAAAGACAAATAGAACTGCTCCGTAAAGTTCCCAGGGCTGTAAATCTTTATAGAAGCAGACTACTTCCTCTTCCTCCTGTCGAGTGGCTGGTGGGTTTAAACCATGAACTTTCTGGTTAGCACCCAAGTACTTTAACCACTGAGCCTCCAAGCCTCTTTCCAAGTTACCCAGCCATGGCCATGAATATAATTTTGACTTATAGTAATCCTATATAGGGTTTCTGAAGCCATAAATCTTTACATGATCAGTCTCTGTCTCCCACAGAGTGGTTCGTGTGTATGAACCACTAACCTTGTTGTGAACAGTCAAGTACTTACCTGCATTACCACCAGGGCTCCTTTCCTAGCCAAACTTTACAACAACATCCAATAGGAAAATTGCAAATGAAGCAAACTCCAGGATCACTTAACTCCAATACAGCAAAGAGAAGAATATGAAAAAGATTCACTGGGACTGACACACAAAAAAGTGTTTTAATATAACAGAAAATGCATGACTCTACCTACCATTAAACCAAATCAAATCATTATAGAGTAAAATGCACCATTCAGAGAACATAGAAGGAAGCAAGTATAACTTAAACCCGTTAGGTCTTTTGTCCCCTCGCTCACCCTCAAAAGAAACCACAGTGCACAGTAATTAGGTGATTGACTGCTTACTGCAAGGCTGGCGGTTCACATCCACGAGGTGCTCCACGAGTGAAAGGTAAGATTTATAGCGTTAGAAAACCTTAAGGAGCAGTTCTAGTCTGTCCTTTAAGGTCACTGCAAGCCCAAAGTGCTTACATGACAATGAAATCTCCCACTAACGCTTCCAAATCCTGATGGAGGGATTTCCATTTCAAGTTCGTAAAAATCTTTAAGAGATCAAAAAACAAAGCGACAGGCTTCTGAACAATAATTTTGGGGCACTGGCTCCCTAGGGGGTCATAGAACATAGGTTCTCCTCTTGTTCAAGTGGATGGACCTGGGCTTCCATCAGAATTTTGATGAATGTGCTTCAATATTTGGAACTTAAAAAAAAAAAAGGTATCTTTGTAAGAGGCCCCAGTAAAATGATCTAAAAAAAGTTTTATATTTGCAGAAAAGTTGTGAAAATAGTAAGGTGCATTTGTTTCAATTAATGAACCAATATCCATACATCACACCCATTCCTCACTTTTTGACATGCTTAGGCTCCAAAATCAAACTGTTAGAGTATATAAAAATCAGCTTTAAGGACGACATCAGGACACAAAATGGAGGGAGACTACATCATTACATAGCTGCCAAATTACATCCCTACACAATGACCAAATTGTTACATTACATAACTACCAAACCACAGAGAATATGGCTGAGCCAAGTTGACACACAATCTTAGCCTTTACAGTCAGCATTACTCTGATCAAGCACCTCAGTCTTTGTTACTACTAGATGTTAATGCCCCAAATAGTCAGACGGTAGCTTTAACAAACACCCCCTCCAAACCTACCTTCATAAATGCACATGTCAGATAACGAGATAGTCAACAAATGAGGCGTTGGCATATTATTAACCATAATCAATACTTTATGCGGTGTCCTCAGTTTTTAGCTGCTGTCATTATTCTATTCCAGAACTCCTTCCAGGAAACCACATTACATTTCATGGCCAAGTCTCATTAAATCTCCTGGGCTGGGGCACTTTCCCGGACCTTTATATTTTCTTATCCTTCCCTTTTCTGTGTAACGATCTCGAGAGCTTTGCAGAAAAATGCTCAGATATTTTGTAAGATGTTGACCGATTGGCATTTGCCTGATGTTTTTTTGTCATGAGACTGGGGCTATTGGTTTGTGGGACAGTGATCACAGGGCTAATGTGACATTTTCTCCCCTATGAAACATAGGCACCATCAATGTCACTTAACATTGCTGTCAGAAATGATTGTGAGTACGAGGCTGAGGTTTTGCCCCTGAAAAGTGTTTTCTCAACCTCTACTCCACCACTACACACACACACACACACACACACACACACACACACACACACA
>NW_022103968.1:39154339-39216284 GCF_000313985.2 Echinops telfairi
GAAGTAGCAATGAAAATAATTTTATGGTTGGGGGGTCACCACAACATGAGGAACTGTATTAAAGAGTCGTGGCATTGGGAAGGTTGAGAACCACTGCTCTAGATAACCCTGCCTAACACAAATCCAAACCTATTATTTTGGTTTCCAAGTTTCCCAGTTTGGGACTTCAGGAACTCTTTTAGCTAGAATCAACAGCAGTGAGTTTGATTTACTTTGTTTTTGGTTATTGTAAGGGAAGGCTTAAACTCTTTTCAGTTACTTAACACCTTTTCAGTTACTTAACAGCAAATGAAGGTGACTGTGGTGAAGGGTTTATTTCACCTGGTGGGTGTAGTGGGTTTCACCTGAGCTTCTAACTGCAAGGTCAGTGATTGAACCCACCATTTGCTCAGAGAGAAAGAGGAGGCTCTCTCTCTACTGCAGTAATCATTTAAAGTTTTTGAAACACAAATGGATTGGTTCTATTCTGGGTTGTTTTGAGTATGAATTGATTTGATAGCGGTAAGTTTGCTTTCGGTCTGGAGGGTTTAGTTCAATAATTTCAAACTTAGAGTAAACCTTTTTTCTTTTTGTTATTAAGATCATTTTATTGGGGACTCTTACAGTCTTATAACAATCCATACATCAACTATCAAACACAATTGTACATATCTAACATTGTCCTCTGTCCCCCTTCGTCCACGTTTCTGTTGTTTGCTCCCCTGGGAGGAAGGGGTTAAATATCCATCATTGCAGTCAGTTTCCCATTTCTTCCCCTTCTCCCTCTCTTTCCCCTACCCTCATGGTATTGCAACTCCCATTATGTTCCTGAGGGGTTTATCTGTCCTGAATTCTGTGTGTCAAGAGCTCTTACCTGTACCAGCGTACATGCTTCTGTCTAGCCAGATTTGTAAGGTAGAACTGGGGTGATGGGAGTGAGGGGAAGGAAGCATTAAAGAACCAGAGGAGTGTTGTGTGTTCTGTCGGTGCCATGCTGCACCCTGGCTGCCTCATTCCTTCCTTGTGACCCTTCTGTGAGAGAATGTCTAGTTGTCTACAGATGGGCTTTGGTTCTCCACTGTGACTCCCATCATTTACATCGATATATATGTTTGTTTGGGGTCTTCAGATGCTCGATACTTGAACCTGTCAACACCTCGTGATCACACAGGCTGATGCGCTTCTTTCATGTGGGCTTTGTTGCTTCCCTGCTAGATGGGCGCTTGTTTAACTTCAAGCCTTTCAGACCCCAGATCCTGTGTTGGTCTGGATAAAGTAGAGAAACAAATTCATGGACATTCTCATATGTATAAGAAAGAGCTTTATATACAAGAACAATTGAATACTGAGAAAACATCCCAGCCCAGTCCAGACCAAGTTCATGAATCCAATATTAGCCTATATGTCCGATACCAATCTATAAAATCTTCTTCAGACTCATGAAACACATGCAATGATGCCAAATGCAGGAAGATCACAGACCAGTGGGTGCAAAGTCTTGTGGATCCAGTAGTGGTAGAAGCATCTCAGCACTGGCAGGGGTCTCCACATGGCTCCTCTAGTTCTTAGGGCACAGGGTCTATCAGTGTAGTGCCATGTATCTTGTCAGTAGAGCATCTCTAGGGAGTGAGTCCTGAGTCTTGTCAATTGAGAGTCTCCAAGGGAGTGAGCCAAGAGAGAGTGTCTCCCACCTCCAATGAGGAAATACAGGAGTTCCCAGAATTCTCAAGAGAAGGCCATGCCTTGGCTATACAATGATTGACAGGCTAGACTCCACCCCCTTCACTTGCAATCCTCTCAAATTGACAATAGATTACATAACTACCACAGCCGCTATATCTTTTAATAGTGGGACACCATCAGCTTTCTTCTCCACTTTTGCTTATGCACCCATTTTGACTTCAGGAATTGTCAGGAAGGTGAGCATGGCTGAATGCCAGGTTTTTAGAACAAAGTGTTTTTATAACAAATGCCCATCTGCTCCGTTAATATGAGAGTAAACTTACATAATATTAAAGCATTCTTATGAGAAGTCATATGCCCTAACACAGGGATTTATTGTACTATCCTCCCTCAAGGAGGAGCAAGATCCCACGAAAAGCCACAAAAAGCACAGTGCTATTGTTGTAGCTATTGTCCAAATCCATCTTATTGAGAATTTCTTTTCTTTTCACTGAAACTTTACCAAACCTTAAACAGTTTATGATGAGTCTTTGTGGCGTAGTGATGGCATGTTGGGCTTTGATCTCCAAGGTTAGCAGTTTAAAACCACTAGCAGCTTTTTCAGAGAAAACAGAGCTTTCTAGTCCTGTAAACAGTTACAATCTGGGAAACTTACAAGGGCAGTTCTATCTGCCCTATAGGGTTACTATGAGTCAGTATTGACTTGATGGCAATGAATTTTTTTTTAAATGACGTTTTCTAGCAATTGATCTTTCCTCATGATTTGTCCAAAGTACGCCAGCTAATACCTTACCTTATTCATTTCTAAGGAGTCCCCTGGCTGTACTTCTTCTAAGACAGATTCATTTGTTTTTCTGACAGTTCATTTTACTTTCAATTTTCTTCATCAGCATCATAAGTCAAATACATCAGTTTTTCTTGAGTTTTCCTTATTCACTGTCAAACTCTCATATGCATATAAAGCTATTGAAATTACCCAGGCTTGGATCAGACACACCAAAGTCCTCCAAGGGACATCCTTGTTCTTTAACACTTTAAAGAGGTTTTGTACAGCGTATTTGTTCAATGCACTGTACCCTTTGGTTTCTTGACTGCTGCTTCTAAGAGCATTGATTATGGACTCAAGCAAAATGAAATATTTTACAGCAGCAACCTTTTCTCCATTTGTCATGACATTATCTATTGGTCCAGTTGTTAGGATTTTGGTTTCATGTACATTGAGTTGCAATTCATCCTGAAGACTGCAATCCTTGATCTCCATATGCAAGTGCTTCACGCCCTCCTTGCTTTCAGCAAGCAACGTTGTGTGTTGTGTTATCTTCATATCACAGGGTGTTAATAAGCCTCCCTCCAATTCTGATATGGTGTTCTTCCTCATGTAGTCCATCTCCTAAAATTATTTATTCAGTATACAGGTGGAGTAATGACTGTGAGAGGACACAACCCTGAGCACACCTTTCCTGATTTTTAAACCAGGCACCTATTTCCCATGTTCTATAGAAAAATTGCCTCTTGGTTCATGTACAGGTGCCACATGCGCATTCTTCTCAATGTTATCCATAGTTGGTCATGATCGACACAGTTCACTACCTTTGCATAGTCAACAAAGCACAACTAAGCATCTTTCTAGTATGCTCTGATTTCAGCCAAGGTCCATTTGATGCCAACAATGTCTTCCTGCATGCCATGTCCTCTTTTGAATCTGGCTTGAATTTTGGCAGCTCCCTGTTGATGTACCACTACAACCACTTTTGTATGATAACCAGCAACATTTACTTGCATGTGCTATGAATGATACTGTTGGAAAATCTCCACATTCTTTTGGGTCACCTTTCTTTGGAATGGGTACAAATATGTATCTCTTCCAAGTAGTTAGCCCACGTAGCTGCCTTCCAAATTTTTTGATATAGACAAGTGAATGTTTCCAATGTTTTATCTGCTTGTGGTACCATTTCAATTGGCATTATGTTGATTCCTGGAACCTTATTTGAGTAAGTTTATTGTGCCAACCTGGCCGATAAATACATGTGGAGTTAATTGAAGGGCGGAGAGATATATGGCTCCGTCAGCCTTGCCTTTCTAGTTCTTGTGTCTCTTGCTTTGTGATGGTCAGACCAGGGTGCAGCTGCCTTAGCCAGTTCCCTGCTTTAGCTTGCAAGGCTCACTTCCTGCAGGACATCCCCGAGGAGAAACCACATGGACCTACCCCGATGCAGCCCTGGATGCTGGAGCAGCTGTGTAGAGAGACCCCTGCCAGTGCTGAGATGCTTACACATTCACTGATTTGGGTTTTCTCCTGCAGTTGGCATCATTGTGTGTGTTTTGTGAGATGGAGGAGGACTTTGTGGATTGGTGGTGGACATATGGGTTAATGGGTTAATGTTGGACTTGTGAGCTTGGCAGCACTGGGTTGGGATGTTTTCTTGATGCACACTTAACCTTTATATAAAACTCTCTCTTATACATTAGTTTCTGTGGATTTGTTTCTCTAATGTACCCAGACTAACACATTATGGTACCTTGGGGGTGGGGTAATGGAGAAACAAATCATAGGATGGAGAGTGGATGTTTGTTTGACCTCTCCCTCATGGAAGTTTTTCTTCTTTGTCTAGCCAGAGGTCAGATAAAGCCACAGTGTTTACTCAGTTGTTTTCTGCGGAAAATAAGGGAAATATGAAAATAGAAAGCTTGTAAGCCCACTTGTTTTCAGCCATTAAAATTTGGTCTTTAGATGGGTTTAGGCCATGCCTATAAAGAAAGCTTTGAAAAGATATGCCCTACCCAGTGCTTTGGAGTACTCGGGAACCAATGGTCTTTGTCAGAAGCTGGAAAGAATTCTGGAACCACGAAGAAAACTCCTCTCTGGGACTGAAAATTAAAGAGAGCCTGAGGGCAGGCTGCAATGCTTGCTAGGTGACCACCTAGATCTACCTGTTGAGTGGAAGTGAGAGAAATGCAGCAATAAAGAGATGGGTTGAGTTTGGCCACTGACACGTGTGGACTTGGTTTACAGGGAAAAGTTTTCACTAATTCCATCAGTGTTTCTTGGATTTTCTCCTTAATGCCATTAGTTCTTGATCAACCCCTTGAAGTCATTGGATATCAACTAATTCTATTTGGCACTGTGATACTAGGTTGTTTTTCCATCTTGTTTTGTGGTTTCGGTCAATACTGTGTCCACAGAATCCTTCAATATTTCAACTTGAGGCTTGAATTCTTTCTTCATCTTGAGATATGCTCAGGATGTTTTCCCTTTCTGGTTTTCTAACTAGTGCCAGCAGACATGTTGGCACTAGTATTTGAAACACCAAACCAAGAAAAAAGTTTCAGACTATGAAATGAGTGGAAAACCAAAGAAACTGGGAATTTTCACCCTAAACTTTATATTTAAAAAAATTTTTTAAAACAAAAAACCACTTTATCACCTTCAAAGGACTCTCTTTCCACCACACTTAATACATTCATCAAATCTGTGATTCCATTCTTGGAAACATTTTTCAGAGTCATCTGTTTGGATGGCAGAAGCACCTCTCTTGTTTTTTCTTCACCTCTTGTTTGCCATCAAATCACTGTCATTTCACGGCCCTCTTCATTTGTGGAAACAAGAACAAGCGGCACGGGGTGCTCCTTGGTTGTCTCCAACTTCGGGGTCCCTGACCCTTGTGAGGCCTTAGCCTGCTAGTCCATCATACTTTCCACCCTTTGTAGCCACGTCATTGTGACTTCAGCACCATCTTCGAGGCGCGCCTAGTCCAGGTTCCATCCTGAAGAAAGTGCTGGAGGCTCTGAAGGATCTCATCAATGAGGCCTGCTGGGACATCAGCACGAGTGGCGTGAACCTGCAGAGCATGGATTTGTCCCACGTCTCCCCGGTGAAACTCACTCTGCGCTCCGAGGGCTTTGATACCTACCGCTGCGACCGCCACCTGGCCGTGGTCGTGAGCCTCACCAGCGTGTCCAAAGCACTAATGTGTGCTGGCAATGAAGACATCATCACACTGAGGGCAGACAATAGCGCAGACATGTTGGCACTAGTATTTGAAGCACCAAACCAAGAAAAAGTTTCAGACTATGAAACGAAGTTGATGGATTTAGATGCTGAGCAACTTGGAATTCCAGAGCAGGAGTATAGCTGTGTAGTAAAGATGCCTTCTGGTGAAGTCACCGTATCTGCCGAGATCTCAGTCATATTGGAGATGCTGTTGTCATGTCCTGTGCGAAAGATGGAGTGAACATTTCTGCAAGTGGAGCACTCGGAAATGGAAATATTAAGTTGTCGCAAACGAGTAATGTTGAAGACGAGGAGGAGGCTGTTGCCATAGAGATGAATGAGCAGTTCAACTAACTTTTGCATTGAACGTCTTTACACAATCCCCTCCTCTCTTCTACAGTAAGACTCAGTGTGTCTGCAGACGGACCCCTCGTTGCGGAACACAAAATTGCTGACATGGGATACTTAAAGTACTGTTTGACTCCCAAGATTGAGGATGAAGACGGATCTTAGACCCACTTAAAATCCAAAATCCAAGAAAATAAAACTTTTTGAGGGCTGTTTCTGAGGTGCCAGCATGTACTGAGGTCTTCATCTCCAAGCCTGTGCCACTGAGTGCATAGGTAGACAATGTTTTCTGTAAATACTCTAGTTTTCACCACGCTTGTAAAATGTGTTGAACATTTCCAAAGTCCCGTCTATTAACCTAGAAATACTACTTTCTATCCTACCTAGAAGTACTCTGACACTTTTTTTTATAACAAAGGATCTAAGATTTTTTTCAGTGCAAATAAAGTTATCTGATAATTTCAAATATCATAAAACAGTGCCTTGATTTGGACCACACCACTGATATATAAGTAATCCAGAGACTGTTTTAGCTGAAGCTACTATTCTGCACGGTAAATGTTTTTGTCTAGAGCAGCCTAATAAAAATTTATGATGGAGATAGCAATAAAAACTAATAGAGCTTAAACCTATGGTACATATCTGGGATTTATATACCAAACTTAATTTTGGCGTTCTAATGAACAAGAAATGAATAGAAGTGAGAACAAATGTATACTTTATTTTAGTTGAGAAAAATGAACGCTTTAGAAGCTTAGTGTACCCCAAGTTGTTTGAGTTTTATAATTGTCCACCAGACAGTGTCTTCCGCCTGGCAAATCTTGAGTTCTAGAAGTTTGGGAAAACTGTGATAGGACTTAAATAATTTCTTTTTGTCAGCTCTGGGACTCATTCACTGAGGGATAAAGAAGACTTTAAATTCTGTGGTTTGATCCAACCAAGAATGTGGGAAAGTCTAGCCGTTGTGAAGGGTTAGTAAAATTCTCAAAATGCTATGCTTCAAGTCACAAACAGCACGCTGTGTATTATGGCTTCTATCCTTTTTTCCCCAGTTAGTTTTGTGTTAGGTAGCTTTTAAATGACTGTTTCTTTGTTGTGCTTGGACTGAGTTGTAAAGACATGGAAACATCCAGTAAGGCACTAAAATTGTGCTGCAAGGGGCCTGGTGAACTTGATGGTGCTGGATTGTCCCGGATGATGCATTTGTTAAAACTCAGCTAACTGTACGTAATTGTATGTAAGTTATGTAAGTATGTAAGCTAAACCTTAATAAACCTGACGTAAAACAGTAAAAAAAAAAAAAAAGTGACACGGAACGATGTCAGGAGAGTCAGGTGTGTGGGGCAATAGAAGCATACTGTTTTTTGGCCCCAAACTGGCACATTGATATGGCTGTGTGAGCAGGTGCATTGTAATGGTGGCAAAACCAGTCCTCCATCTGCCACAAATCAGGCCTTGTTTATTGCACACTGCTATGCAAACTTTTCAGAATCTCTAAGTAGAAAGCTTGATTAACAGTCTGACCTGGTGGAACAAATTTAAATTCACTACGAGTTGACATTTTCTTGTGTTCATGAAGCTGACAGATGTCCAGAATGAGGTTTGTCATCAACAGACATTTCACCTTTTTTGAAATGAGAACACTGCCCACACACTTGAATTGTTCACATAGTGCTGTCCTTATAAGCTGGGTTCAACATCACAACAGTTTCTGCAGCATTTTTCCTAAGCAGGAAACAAAATTTCACAGCTTCACACTGCTGGTCTCTTAAATTAACCATCAAGAAAACGAGGGCTGAGCAAAACTGTGTTTACAAAAAAATTGACTATGCCCAGAGAGAAATTTCTCAGGGGATGCCACTGAATGCACTTACTCAGAGCAAGTTGCTTGATGCTTGCCTCATGGGGGAAATGCATACTACAAAAGCTCTGCCCAGCAGGGTTTCTTTCTGTGTTTTCCCCCCCCCCCCGGGGGTGGGAGGAGTGGTATCCCTACATATGTGCATTATAATACTCCTAATACTGTACTTTGTCTTTTCAAGCTGCCTTTTGAAATGTTTCATTCTTTCATTTATTTCTTCCATTTGCTTCAGCTACTCCACGTTCAAGAACAAGTTTCAGAGCCTCTTTTGACATGCAATTGAATCTTATTTCTTGTCTTTTTAATGATTTTTTGCTCTTTTTGCATCTGATGTCTTGATATCATCTTGCAGTGCTTCAGTTCGGGTTGTCTATGATTAGTGTTCAATGCATCAAATCTATTCATGAGATAGTTTCAAAATTTAGGTGGGATATACTCAAGGTTGTACTCTGGCACTTAGGAACTTGTTTTATTTTTCTTCAGCTTCAGTGTGAACTTACATATGGGCAATTGGTGATCTGCCCCACAGTCAGCCCCTTGACTTGCTCTGGTTGCTGACATTGAGTTTTTCTACTGTTCCTTCCCAGAGATAGAGACAATTTGATTCTTGAGAATTTCAGCTGATAAGGTCCACATGTATAACTGCCATTTATGTTGTTGAAAACAAAGATATTCGCCATGAAGATGTTGTTGGTCTTATAATATCCCATGGATCACAACAGCCTGGCCCATAACCCAGCAGGACCAGGCAATATATTGTTTCATTTTACGTATATTTCTTATGAGTTTGTGGTTACCATGTGTCTCGGGTCACCACTGGGGATCCGTTTATGGTACCTAGCAACTACTGTGCAGCTGGCCATCTGAGGCAGAGGCTCTAACACGCACAGATCAAGTTACTAAGTGATGCCAGACCCTAGAAAATGAGAGACTCTGGTCTCCATGGGTGGAGCAAATGGTCCAGTGTTCCAGTACAAGCTGAAAGACTGGCTGTTTAAACTCACCTAGAGAGTCCTTGGAAGATAGATCTGGTGATCCGTTTCCAAAAGGTCACCTTGAAAACCCTGAGGTGCACAGTTCAACGCTGCGGACATGGAGTGCCGTGAGTGGGAATGGACTTGGTGGTGAGTGACAACAATAGCGGGCAGAGTGCAGGGAGCAGGAGGGACTGAGATGAGGCAGCCATTGGTGGCTAAAAGAGAGGTCGATCTGAGGTTATCTACAGACATGCTTACAATCTGTGTCCTATCCTTTTTCTCTAAGTCATTATGTATGTGATCTAATCTTCCTAAGATCTCTACGCACAGTTTACATGTAAGGAAAGGAAAGCTCAAAGAGATTCTATGTTTGGGCCAAAGTCACACCACTAGTAAGTGTTGGAGCTAGGATTTGGGCCCAGATTTGCCTAGCTCCCTAATCTGAATTCCTTCTATTAGTTCATATTGATTCAACAGAAAATTGAAAGTTGTTTTCTCTGTGGGGCTCAAATTTATCTATTTTTATTTTCTTTTAGGCTGTGTTATAAAATTCTTGCTACATGTTAAAATTATTGTGTCAGAACATTTAGTTACTAGCTCTTACCTATCTCCTATTTTATTTTCAAAGTAAGTAGAAATCTACATGTTATGCATGAAAGAAATACAGTGCCCATGTAATGATTCTTAACTTTCATAACGTCCTATCTAAACACAGCTACCATTATACCTAGAGAAATGTGATATTAATGGCTATATTTATGATTGTGAGTATTAAAGGCAGGTTATTTTTATTTGCCTACATTATATTAACTTTCCACATTGCACTATACTTCTTAATATTGTCAAATCAAATTTGACTTTGATTATCTGATCGATGCCTTGGTCTAAATAACAGCAGCTTGATTGAAAACTTCCGGTTAAGGGTCGATATTATAGTGCCCAATGATGGCTGTCAGTCATAGTCACACCCTCGTGTGCTAACAATATGGTGTGACCAATAGAAGGCCTTTTACTCACAAGGTAAGGTTATACAAAGGCTGCCGCTTCTGTTATAGGGGTTCTCACTTTTCCCTTTGTCTCGAGGACACCAGCTGCCGTGTCGCAGGGTTACTCCAGCAGCTGGTGAAGAGGTCCACACAGTGAGGGACTGGAGTCTCTGACAACAGCCACAGACCAACAATCAGGGAGGGACTCAAACCCACTCACAGCCATGTGAGTTAGCTTAAAGATGAGAGACTCTGTACCTGGATACTCCAGGTAACCGACTTCCAGTTTCCTGACTGTAACAGACCGTGTGAGGCAAAAAGTGCTTCGCTGCTTTAAGCTACTAAGTTTGGCATTTGCACAGCAATATGCAACTGTTATTGTGCACTAATAAACTAATACATGTATGCTAGTTCAAGGTAATATAAAAAGGACTGAGGCACAAATTAATTGGTAAATGATATTTCTTGAATGACTAACTGAATAAATGTTAAGTGAAATCAACACTCTCAAAGAAAGTACTTAGATTCTGAAACATATTTCTAATTGATTGTATTACTTGGTTTCACCTATCCTTGTCTCTGACACTGTTTGTCACCTCTGGAGGGGTTCTATTATTGTGCGTGCTAGTTATGGAGAAATGAAATTACTTGATATGGCTTTTCTACTCATAATTTTTGTAACTGTCTCTCAGGAACTGTGTGGGAACACACAAATAAGGTATAAAGAACTCTAACTCAGGGATTGGTCAGTGTTGCCATTCTTCTGGGCATAAAAGTGAGTCATTTCAGAGGTAGAAATAGAGAATATCGTGACCATTAAGTAAGAAAATACTCAGTGTGAGATACCTGCATGGAGTGGTGGTGCAGCCGAGGGACCAAGAGGCTGTAGCAACAAGTCTGAGACAGAACCGAGGAAGAGCATTGAGACCATAAAACAAAGTATACACTTCCCAGCCCACTGCACCAGCAGAACTGAGTGCCATTGGGCAGGACGCTGGCTTGCAGAGTGGGCTAGGAATCTGTCTCATGACTGGCAGGCTGCGGACCAGAGAGAGAGGTGCCTGCTGGCATGACTGAGGTGAGGCGCTTCGGCAGACAAAAGGACGGTATCTTTAATGCTTTCTGGTCCTGGATTGTGGTAGCCTGGTACCATCCCTTTTAAACTCCCATAATCATGGCCATTATCTGTGAGTTGTGTGGCCATTGCAATGGATTATCAAACCCAGAAAAAAAAAAGTAGAGTGCTATGTGAATGATGGTCTTTAAATGATGGTTGGTGTCAGAATCAGACAAAGAAGGATGGAGGGTGGAGAAATATCTGATTTCTGCCTTACAGAAAGTCTTCTGCCAACTTCCCTTGGGCAGAAATAAACTTGAAGCTTCTTCTCCCTTGTGCCGCAGGAGGTCAGACATGATGATCATGACGTTTTCTCAGTAGCTGGGAAGGTAGATTTGATAATTAATGTTCATCTACCAATCTGCCTGCCTATATCCAGAATCTATCATCATAGTCATTTGAATTATTGTTGGGAGAACAACAATTTTAGACATAGATTAATACTCTTTTTACTTTGAGAGAACTCAGATTTAAATAACTGCTGTACTTACAGTTCTATCACCCTTTATAGTTGTGCTTTCTGTCCATGTGTTGGATTAGAAGGAAATTTCTAAATTTCTCAAAACTGGAGTGATTTTCCCTTTGTCTAAATGTATAATCTCTGGCAACTGCCCACGTTGGTAAACCTTACTGACATAAATCACTTTAGTTTATGTTGGGAGGGTGTCGCTGGAGGGAAGCTAGAAAAAGGAAAGAGCAGGGCACGGTGAAAGGACAGAATGTGCTTAGGGAAGTTTTCAGTTTAGGAAATAGACATGTAAATCAGCATGACATTGTGATTTATCTTTCCTAATCAATTTTACTAAAGATCAGAGCACGATGTGATTCAAACATGGAGTAACAAGTGCTTAATAAATGTATAAATTATATATATATATGTATATGTATATATACATATATATATATATATTAAGTGCACATCAAGAAAACATCCAAACTCAGTGCTGTTCAAGCCCACAAGTCCAACATTAACCCATTAACCCATATGTCCAACACCAATCCACAAAGTCCTCCTCCATCTCACAAAACAGATGCAATGATGCCAACTGCAGGAGGAAAGCTGAGTCAGTGAGCGTGTAAGCATCTCAGCGCTAGCAGGGGTCTCCACACGGCTGCTCCAGCACCCAAGGCTGCATCGGGGTAGGTCCATGTGGCTTCTCCTCAAGGATGTCTTGCAGGAAGTCAGCCTTGCAAGCTGAAGCAGGGAACTGCTAAGACATCTTCACCCTGGTGCGACCATCAGAAAACAAGAGACCCAAGAACTGAAAAGGAGAGGCTCACTGAGCCATTTGTCCCTCCACCCTTCAATTAACCCCACATGTGCTTATCGGCCAGATTGGTACAATAAACTAACTCACATGGATACAATTGTGTAATTAAACTCAAGATTTTTATAACATTTTCCAAACCACTGGAAATAGACATTCCATATGATGTAGCAATACCTCTGCCAGGTGTGCACCCTATAAAAGTAAGATAGCATGAACAGCCAAACGCACTCCCACATTCAGCTCACTGCTGTGCACAGCAGCATGAAGTGGCAAACTGCCCAAATGCCCATCAAGAGATGAATAGATAAAGAAACGCTGGGACATGCCCACAGTGGGAAAGAACGCTTCACTAAAAGCAATGATGAAACCACAGAGCACCGCATGACATGGATGAGCCTGGAGATACTGGGCTGAGTGAAGTTAGTCAATCACAAATGGGTAAGTACTCTATGAGGTCACTACTATAACGATCAAAACCCAGGCAAAGGCTTGCCTACCAAAGGGAACAGACTTTGGAGTTTCCCAAGGGAGAGGGCAAGGGAGGGAAGACACAATGAATATAGGGGAGAAAGGAAATCGGGGAGCAGAGTGCCAGAGTGGGGGTGGGGCTTATGAGTCATTGAATGCTGCGGTGATGGTCTAAAATGTAAATCCCCTACTCAATTCACAATTTTTCAAAAGATTTATACTAAAATGTTTTATAAAGACTTGTGTTTGACCTATTAGGAGTATTTTCTGTTCAGGGGGGGGTGGGTATCTTTCAGTGGAAAAATTCAAGAAAAAGTGTCCCATTTCCTCTATTTGCTCCCATCCTGGGGTGGGGGGAAGGGCATGAACATGCGTTTACTCTGGACTAGGGGCGTCTAATATTGCCAATCACTCCTTTGAGGAGAAAAAAAATACCCCAAATAAATATTGTTCAGAAAAAGAAGAGGATGGTAAAGAAGTAGAAGGAACCATTTGAAACAGGTGGTTGCTACTTACATTGATATTTTATTTGGTTTTCTTTTCAAAATCCCCACACACTGCTTGCCTTTTCAGTCTGGTTGGAAAGAGAATTCAAGGGCAAAAGACTGTGTTGTTAAACACACACACATGCACGCACACAGCCCAGCTTAAATGCCATACCTGCAAGGGTGGCAGTAATGAAAATTATTAGTACTCAAAATCAAGAGAAGAATATATATTAAGGAAGATCTGAAAACTAGATCCTTTGCTTATTGATAGTAGATATGTAAAATAATGCAGTTATTTTTACAAGCATTTTAACTGTCTCTCCAATAGGTTAACATCGAGTTATTATACAACCCAGTAGTACTACTCCTAGGTAAACACATATGAGACATGAAAGCATATTCATATGACCACATCAAAATGTGTGCAATACTTACTCAATGCAAGAACACGTTGTTCTATTAAATTGGCATTCCAGGATGCACACCTTCCCGACACGATTGCTGAAGAAAAATGTGTGCATAAGCAAATGTGGTGAAGAAAGCTGATGGTGCCCAGATATCAAAAGATATAGCGTCTGCAGTCTTAAAGGCTTGAAGATAAACAAGCGGCCATCTAGCTCAGGATCAACAAAGCCCACATGGAAGAAGCACACCAGCCTGTGGGACCATGAGCTGTCGAAGGGATCAGGTATCAAGCATCAAAGAACAAAAAGTCATATCATTGTGAAGGTGGGTGAGTGCAGAGTGAAGACTCAAAGCCCATCGGTAGGCAACTGGACATCCCCTTACTGAAGGGTTGTGGGGAGGAGATGAGCCAGTCAGGGTGCAGGGTAGCAATGATGAAACATATAACGTTCCTCTAGTTCTTAAATGCTTCCTCCCCCAACTATCATGATTCCAATTCTAGCTTACAAATCTGGCTAGACCAGAGGATGTACATTGGTACAGATAGCAACTGGAAACACAGGGAATTCAGGATAGATGACTCCTTTGGGACCAGTGGTGAGAGTGGCGATGCCTGAAGGGTGGAGGGAATGTGGGGTAGAAAGGGGAAACGGACTACAAGAATCTATGTATAGCCTCCTCCCTGGGGGATGGACAGCAGAGAAAGGGCAGGAGAGTCGTCAGATAGTGTAACATATGACAAAATAATAATAATTTGTGAATTATGAAGGGTACATGAGGGAGGGGGGAGTGAGGAGGGATGGGGGAAAATGAACAGCCGATATTAAGGGCTCAGGTGGAAGGCAAGTGTTTTGAGAATGATGATGGCAACAAATGTGTATATGTGCTTGACAAAATGGATGTATGTATGGTTTGTGATGGGAATTGTATGAGCCCCCAATAAAATGATTTTTTTTAATGTGTGCAGTAATATTCACAGCAATGCGATTGCACCCAAGTCAAGTCAACTCATATTTCCATTAACTGACACACGGACAAATGAAAGAATTGGTGCATACAGACAGCGGCGTACTATTCAGCACCAAAACAATGAAGTGCTGGTATGTGCTACAGCACAGAGCAACATTAGAAACATTGTGCTAAATGAAAGCCAGCCTCAAGAGACCACAAACAGTGTGATTCCATTACCATGAGATGTACAGAAGAAGTAAATTATTAGGGGCCGAAGTAGAATAGTGGTTGTCTAGGGAGCCCTGGTGACCTAGTAGCTTCAACCACATGGTCAGCCGTTCAAAACTCCCAGGAGCTCTGCAGGAGAAAGACAGGGATTTCTGCTCCCATAAACAATTACCCGTCTCAGAAATTCAAAGTGACAGTTCTACCCTGTGAGGTTGCTGTGAGTCAGCATGGACTCAATGACAGTGAGTTTGAATGCTCCAGAGGGAGATATGGGGTAAAACATTTATTTATTTCTAGGGCAATGAAAATACTCCAAATGTATGTTATGGTGCCTGTTACACACTTCTGTGTCTATTAATGACCACTGAATCATACTCTTTACAGAGCTGAATTTTATGGTATGTGAATTTATCTCAAGGATGTTAGAACAACAACAAAAACTTCCCCCTCTCTTACACAAACACATGCACACTCACATGCTCACACACTTTTGAGCTGTATGACCCATTGCCATCAAATCACTTCTGACTTCTAACAATCCCATGTGTTGCAGAAACAAATTAAGACATGTAGAGTTACAGATGTAAATTTGCTAGGCTTTTCTTCCAAGGCTCTATTGGGTGGGTTTGAACTGCTGACTTTAGGTTAGTGTTAAACGCAAATTTTTTGTGCCACCCAGGGATCTGGGGAAGCTAAGAGGGACATTGAACTCCTCTGAGGCTCAGTTTTATGATTTGTCAAATAGGGACATCAATATTTAGGACACAGGTTGTTGTTGGTGTAAAGCAATATACACGAAGAGTTCATCTCAGGACTGGGCAAACAGCGACAATATTTACTCTCCAATGAGGTTGTTTTATTTTTTATTTTTCTATATCATTTAAAAAATCATTTTATTGGGGGCTCCTACAACTCCTCATTTTCCCCCTTCCTCCCCGCTCCACCCTCTCTCATGAACCCTTGATAATCTATAAATTATTATTATTTTGTCATATCTTATACTGTCAGCTGTCTCCCTTCCCCCACTTTTATGTTGTCTATCCCCTAGGGAGGAGGTTATATGTAGATCCTTGTAATCGGTTCTCCCTTTCTATGCCACCTTCCCTCCAACATCCTGGTATCACCACTCACCACTGGTCCTGAAGAGATCATCTGTCCTGGATTCCCTGTGTTTCCAGTTCCCATCTGTACCAGTGTACATCATTTTATTGGTGGCTCTTACAGCACTTATAACAATCCATACATCAATTTTATCAAGCACATGGGAACATAGGTTGTCATCATCATTTCCAAAACATTTTCTTTCTACTTGAGCCCTTGGTATCATCTCCTCTTTTACCTCTCCCACCCTCATGAACTCTTGATAAATTATAAATTATTTTCATGTCTCACACCGTCTGCTGTCTCCCTTCACCCACGTTTGGGTTGCTAGCCCCCTGAGGTGGGGGTAGAGCAAGTTGTATGTCGATTCTTGTGATTGGTGCCACCTTTCTTCCCCTTCTCTCCCACTTCCCCCACCCTCATGCTGTCGCTGTTCCCATTATTGGTCTTGAGGGGTTTATCTGTCCTGGACTCCAGGTGTTGAGAGACCTCACCTGTACCAGTGTACATGATCCGGTCTAGCTGGATTTGTAAGGTAGAACTTGGGGTCATGATAGTGGGGGCAGGGTGGAGGAAGCCTTTAAAAAACTAGAGCAGTGGTTCTCAACCTGTGGGTCACAACCCCTTTGGAGGTCAAATGACCCTTTCACAGGGGTCACCCAATTCATAACAGTAGCAAAATGACAGTGATGAAGTAGCAACGAAAATAATTTTATGGTTGGGGTCACCACAACATGAGGAACTGTATTAAAGGGTTGTGGCATTAGGAAAGTTGAGAACCACTGAACGAGAGGAATGTTGTGTGTTTAGTCGGTGCTATACTGCTCACTGGCTGACTCATCCCTTCCTTGTGACACTTCTGGGAGGGGATGCCTAATTGTCTGCAAATGGGCTTTGGTTCTCCACTCCAACCCCCTTCGTTTGCATCAATATAATTGTTTGTTATGGGTCTTCTGATGCCTAATACCTGATCCCATCAACACCTCATGATTACATAGGCTAATGTGCTTCTTCCACGTGGGCTTTGTTGCTTCCCTGCTAGATGGCCACTTGTTTAACTTCAAGACTTTAAGACCCCAGATGCTGTATCTTCTAATAGCTGAGCACCATCAGCTTTCTTCAACATATTTGCTTATGCACCCATTTTGTCTTCAGCGATCATGTTGGGAAGGTGAGCATCACAGAATGCGAGGTTGTTAGAACAAAGTGTTCTTGCATTGAGGAAGGGCTTGAGTAGAGACCCGATGTCCATCTGCTACTTTGATACTTCACATATAAATATATGTGCTTAGACCTATATCCCTATAATGATATATTTATATATTTACATACATATACCCATATTTATACCTCTGTAAAAGTCTTTTGCCTCCTAGTTCTTTCTATTTTCCTTTTACTTTCCTCCTGTCCCACTATCACGCTCCACCTTTATTCAGCTCTCAATAATACCTCTTGGCTACACTGCAGTTGATCAAACCCCAGCAGACATTCTATACCCTCCTCACCATTGATTTTAGATCTCTTGCTGTTCCCTTGTCCCTGGGTTTGGCTCCCTTCTCCCTTTCCCCACCTCCTCCTTTCTTCTTCCCCCACAACTGTCAGTCCCGTTGTTTCTCTTTGCGATCCTTTATTTTGCCTATCTTGTATAGATAGACGTGGAAAAGAAGGAGAAGGAAGAGGAGGAGGAGAAGCATAAAAGGGCCTATAAATAGTTCAGCTGACTCTTAGGAATGTTTTCTTATTGAATCTGATGTGGTGCCAAGCCCTGCCCTCCAACTCTGAAGTCTATTTTCAGGATTCCTCGGGGACTTCGTTGCTGTCCTCCCCTTGCTGCTCTGTTGTGCTCCCTTTGTGTTTCCCTGCGGTATGGGTGGGGGGCCATACCTGTATGGGCATGGGGTGGGGTGGAGTTCCATTTGACCGGGCACAATTCCCACACTGTGTCTTCAGTGCTGTCCCCTCCATTGCTGTGGGTCAGTGCAAGGGGACTTCGTGTCTTGGGGTGAGACTGGCTCTAAGGCATTCTCTGTGCCTTGGATCCTCCCAGTAGGGGTGTCTTCCTAGGGGCTTGGTGGGCCTGGTTGGAGGTCTCTCTCTCCCTCTTTCTATCTCTCTTAGTTTGCTCTCCAGTGTACTGGGGAGTCCGGCAACCCTTGCCAGGTTGTATCTTCAGTGATGTCCTCTGTAGTGGAAGGGGAGGGGTTGACGTATCTGGGGTTGGGGCCAGCCCTGCAAACCCAAAGAGGTAATGTCTAATCCATTTTCAATATGGATTTTAGAGAATCTGACCAACAAAATGGACTGCTTCTTAGACAGTTGGATAACAGAATGAAATGGTGCCTGGTCCTGTAGTTCTTTGAGCTATTGTGTCAATCCATCTCATCGAGGGCTTCCTCATTTTGCTGACCCTGAACTTTACGAGACCCTGATAGGTCTTTCTCAATCACATGTTGAGAAGAGATGAAGTCCCACCGTCCTCGCTTTGAGGAAACTCGCTGGGTGCATTTCTTCTCAGACTGACTTGCTCACTTTTCTGGCAGTCCACTGTGAATGCTCTCCATGAAGATTAATGGTCTAGTGTCACAGGAAATTAGCTTCATGGATGGTTTCCATCAGGACCCAGCAGATGATCTCTGGATTCAATCTATTCTTCAGGAAAGAGAAACAACGAGTATTTTTGAAATCTCTCTGTAACTATATAAATAGTTCCTTATTGAGTCAAAGATGCAAAATCCTCATAGTTGAACCCAGCTGTGACTTTTTAGCAATGGTGCTTCAATTGAACTTTTAACGAATGTCCAGATACCTTTCCTGCATAGTAAATGCCTTTAAAAATAAATACGGATGTATTTATACGTATAATTCTTCTACCCGGAGACAATCCCATTCAAGTTTTCATGAATATATTCATTTGTATCTATATTTGTATGTATACAGGAATGTTTCTATATGGGGGGAATGTAATTCAAGATAATTTCTTGTGAAATTATCTTTTTCTTATCTTCCATCCTACCTTAGTGTAGATTAGGTTTTCTTTTGACCAGTTTAGAATGCCTTTTCTTTCTTCCTTTTTTTTTATGAATAAGAAAGCTTTATAGCAAGAAGTAATTCTGTATCAAGAAGGCATCCCAGGCCAGTCCAGACCAAATCCATAAGTCTGGTGCTAGTCCACAAGGCCTTCTTCAGACTCGTGAAGCCACATGCCAGTGACACAGAATAATGAATCAGGGGCGCAGGAAGATTCACAGGGTGTGAATAGCGTGATCCAAAGTTCTGGAAACATGGAAGGGGGCTGCTCTCAGTGCTGGCGGCAAAGTCCCAGGAGGCAGGAAGGCCATGTGGCAGAGAGAGATAAGTTCTCGGTTTCCCCTGCGTATAAGAAGGTCCAAGGAGGCATCCTTGGGCTGTGACCTGGAAAGGTTGGGCTCCACCCCTACACGTTCTTACACCTTCAAGTTGACATAATATCATCTACGTACAACTCCAACCCCTGCGGGCAACAGATTCTTCAGCACAGCCTCCTTCACTTGCTACACTTGCTGGGTTCAAGAGCATTGAAAATTCTCTAGGCCTTTTCTAACATTAAAACCAGCCACTGCTATCAAATTGATTCAGCCTCATTAGTGACTCTAGAGGACAGATTAGAACCGTTCCTTTGGGGTTTGAACTGTGAGCCTTTATGGGAGCAGACAGCCTCATTTGTCTGCCTCAGAGCGGTTAGTGGATCTGAACCATCAATCTTCTGCAGCCCAGCACTTAATCAATGACACCACGGAGGCTCCTTTCTAGCACTCTAGTAAAGCCATACATGGATTGTAGATACCTGTTCTGACTCACCCACAAATTGTAAGAAATGGATCCTGTGCATAGCTCTGAGACTTCCTGTGTTTCTTGTTCCTTATAATCTGCTTTCTGCTCCCAAATGACTCTATTGAATGCCTACAGATTGTTCAACACTTATTTATTTATTCATTTCTTTCCATTTGTTGTCTCTTCCCTTTGAAATTTCTCTCCTTTCTTGCCTTCTGATCCTATGTGATCCTCAAACTCCTTCTACCATTTTAACTTCTCTGTTTTGCCTTCCTCACCACATCCCTCTTGTTCTCTCAACACGACTTCCTCAATGTTGTGTCCTTAGCCAGCTGGTTTTCTTTCTCTATACTCTTTCCCTTAAAAATTATTCATTCCTACTGCTTCAATTAGTTTTTTTAAAGAATTGGGGGCTCTTACAGCTCTTATAGCATTCCATACATAAATTGTATCAAGCATATTTGTACATACCTTACCATCATCATTTCCAAAACATTTTCTACTTGATATAAACTCCTCTGTTTTCTCCTCCTTCCCCTCCCCTCCCACCTTCATGTATCCTTGATTAATTACATATTGTTATTGTTATTTTGTATCTTACCCTGTCCATTGTCTCCCTGCACCCATATTTCTGTTTTTTCATCCCCTTTGGGGGAGCTATATAGCCAATCTTGTGATGGGTTCCCCCTTCCTCACCCTTCCGCCTCCCTGACCATCCCTTTCCCTCATGATATCACTACTCCCGTTACTGTTCCTGAAGGGCTTATCTTTCCTGAATTCCATGTGTCCAGGGCTCTTATCTGTACCAATGTGTGTTCTAGGGTCTAGCCAGATTTGTAAGGTAGAACTGGGTCATGGTAGTGGGAGGAGGGGGAAGTATTCCTGAACTAGAGGAATGATGTGTGATTTGTCAGTGCTGTATTATGCCTTGGTTGAGTCATCCCTTCCTTCTACCACTCCTGTGGGGAGATATCCAATGATCTACAGATGGGCTTTGGGTCTCCACTCCAAACCCCATCTCAATACAGTTGTTTGTTTTGGATCTTTTGATATCTGATGCCTGATCCCATCAACACCTCATAATAACACAAGCTGGTGTGCTTCTTCCATGTGGACTTATTTGCTTCCCTCCTAGATGGTCCCTTGTTTGACTTCAAGCCTTTAAAACCCCAGACACTATATTTTTGGATAGCGGGGCACCATCCGCTCTCTTCTCTGCATTTGCTTATGCACCCATTTTGTCTTCAGCAATCATATTGGGAAGGTGATGATAAGTAGTAAGACAACAGACAGACTTTGAGCTTCTACTCAAGGCCTCTCTTAACACAAGAACGCTTTGTTCTGATAACTTTTATTTTTCTTGAAACCTCTAATTTGTTGTTTGTCATCGGTGACATCAAGTTTATTTTCAACTCATGTCGATCTCATGTGACACAACCGAACTGCCCCATAGGGTGTTCTAGGCTATAATGCTTATGGGAACAGAATGCTCTTGGAGCTGATGGCTGAGTTCGATTTACCAATCCTTCTGTTAGCAGCTGAGCACTGAGTTGCTTTGCCACAGGGCTCCTTGATACCACATATTATAGGGATAGATTTTTCCTGCTCTATGCCTTATTATGAGCTAGACTCAAATTCAATGTGTTGCAAATGAACGGTATCTTTCACATTCCTTGTTACAGTCCCAGCACTTAACTGAGTGCAGGAATTAAATTGGATACGTATTTGTTGAGTTAGCAAATTACAATATTAAAAGTCTATGTATGCGTGTTTCTAAAGTCAGTTAGCTGCTGTCTCAATAATATTGCCACAATTAACCCAGGTGATGAAGTGAGTTACCCATTGGGCTTCTGAGCACAAAGCAAAATAACACCCCCACCCCCAGTACTTTATTGATATAAGAAGCAAAATTTGATCCTTTCGTCAGTATGTTTGTTTTTGTGCACACACATAAATGTATACACGCACACAGGCATCCCTTGTTTTATTGTGTTTCGCTTTATCAAATTTCACAGATAACGCACTTGTATAAATTGAAGGTTTGTGGCAACCCTGCTACAGCACAATGTGCAGGCACCATTTTCCCAAAAGCTGTGCTCACTTCATGTCTTTAATTATATTTTGATAGTTCTTACCGTTTTTTCAGGCTTCTTCAGAATGCTGGTACACAGTTAGTGGAGTATATTATCGTGTAATAAGCATACTATATTATCGTGTAATAAGCATAGCTCCTCCATGCACGGGAAAGCCACAAAATGCATGTGACTTGGTTTGGGGATGGTCTGGAACAAAAGTGATTATATCTATCAGTGGGCTGTGTGTGCATGTGTGCGTGCACGTGTGTGTGAGTGTGTATGTGTACGTGTGTGTAAATGTATCAACCCACTCACTGCCACGGAGTCGATTCTGACTCATAGTGATCCTATAGGACAAAGTGAAACTGCCCTTGTGCGTTTATTTCTGGGAGTAGAAAGTGTCATCTGCTGCTTTTGCACGGCCGACCTTGAGGTTGACAGCCCCTCTAGTCACCCATGAGGCACCACGACTCCTGCCGATGCAGATGGCATCAGCACCAGCTTAGACTGTGACGTCACCTCACACTTCCTGAGTTTGGTGTCCTTACCATCTGTGTGAGCAAGAGTTCCGTTGGGGAGATTTACTTTGCTAGGTTCTTGTTTATTTATCTGTTTGCTTTTGAGAGGAACTCAAGAATAGAAAGTGTTGAGGTCCTATTTTCCTTTCGTTTATGATGTATTATCCTCATGAATTCCTTAAAAATCATATTTAATTTCCATGAATGCATTTAATTCTCAGACTCCACTCCCAACCTTATCTGGAAGAAACAATCCATCTAACATAATTAATGTGCATCTTTTTCTTTGTATGTGGTCTTACAAAATGATTGCCACTCTCTTGTATACCTGGGCTTTTAAGTTATGTAAATGATAATATATTTCCTAGCTTATGGTTTTACTCTGGATTGCCTATTGTGGATCAATCCGCATGTGTGTGTGGATAGGTATCATGTATATGTGCGTGCCTATTTACATATGCATTAACGGGCTAATGATTCTCATATGCCATAAACCAAAGGATAAAAGGACCTCAACCTTCTACACGAGTTCCTCTTTCCACATCCCCAAAAAACAAATAAATGAAAAAATGTACAAACAGGAAACCATACAATGAATCTCTCTATTTGAATGCTTGTTCTTACAGACAGAAAGGACAAAAACCTCAGGTCACGATAGGAGATGATCTCGCTGTCAAATCTATTGCCGATGCCATCCGCATCTGGATCTCTATCCAAAGCAAAGTGGCCCCAGGAAATAGACGTCTGGCAAGGTTCCAAACGTTTCATTTTCCACCACCTGCACTCTTCCGACACTGACAGGTTCTGAAACGCCTGGGATTGTTCTCTCAGAGGGTAACTCACTGCTACTGCGTTTCCTCTCTGCTTCCTCTCCGCTGGCCAGTGGCTTCAGCCTGCAGCCTCGCTAGACCGTTTTCACTGGGAAGAAAGGGACTTTCCACATTTCCATTTCTCGAGAAAGTGCTTGGCAGTGAGAAGATGAGTGAGGTGTGATGCACAGGTCACCCCTGCCACGCGGGGCGGGTGGAGAGAATGCCCAGAGCAGAGCCGCGTTCTGTCCAAGAAGGACTTGGCGGACGCAGTGCGGGAAGGCTGACTCAGATTTCCGTTCATCCCACAAATGGGTTTTGCTGACCTTCCAGTGCGGCGAAGTCTCCATTCACACCCGTTCCTCCTTTTCCCCAAGGGTTAATTCTTGTTAATTCATTCCCTGACGCTGAGTTCTCTCTCCTCTTCCTCAGGTTTCCAGAAGCTGTCCCGCATGTGGTGGGGTGGGGGTGGTGTGTGTGTGGGGTGGGGGTGGGGGATTGACTCAGACTCGTGGCGACCCGTGTGTGACGCGTGCAACTGCTCCACGGGACTGTCAAGACTGTGGCCTCTCAGGTGCAAATCAACCCAGCTTTATTTTTAAAAATTGTGAATTAGGTGCAAGTTTACATTTCAAACCATCAATGTTATAGTCAACCGTTTAAACAACTTAGCAACCCCACTAACTAACTAAACGTATCACCCCACCCCCTTTGCTTTCTCTCTTGTCTCCTGTGGATTCGTGTCCTCTCCCTCACCAAGTTAATGCCTCTCAACCCTCTGGTCTCTTGTTTCATCTTCCCTCCCCGCCCCCCCCCATAACCTCCAAAATCTGCATCCTTTGGCATAAAAGTCTTTGTCTTCATTGCTAGATTCACAGTGCTCTAGTATAATGTGCGTCCTTTTGTGATTGACTAATTTCACTCAGCACTGTTCGTGACTGATTCGTAGTACTCCATTGTATGTCTGCACCCACGTATCTGTATCGCTTCTCCTACTGATGGGCATGTAGTCTAGCCAGAGACACTCACGTGTTTAGTTACCTCAGGGGTGTTCCGTTAACTTCTCAGCAAGGAGCCCTAGTGGCATGGTTGGGTAAGTGATGGACTATAAAACTCAAGGTTGGTAGTTCAAAACCTCAGGAGAAAGAGGCTATCTGTTGCCATAAAAATTTGCAACCTCACAACCTTCTGTAAGGTCCCTGTGAATCAAAATCAACCCCAAGGCCGTGGGTTTTGTTTTGGGATTCGTTGTTATTGAATGCTTTACTGTCTAGTGCATGGCACCCAGGGACTCCTTTGAAGTCACTCAATTTGAGGACCTAGTAGACGCAAAACATTGCATTTGCCATTAAAGATACAAAGGTGACTTAATCAAGATCTTTGTCCTTCAGTAAAAGCAAATTGATGGGGTCTGTGCCCACCTCTACTCTGTGTCTCCCTGACTTCCTCACCCATCTGTCCCCCTCCCTTACCCCACTACACCCACACTCACCTCTGTGCTCAACCTCCGTGGGCTCAATGTGCTCTGACCCTAGAGCTTAGCTTTAGTTCTTCACTCTGCTTGGAACCTGTTTCTCCAATCTTTATCCAAGTGTGACTGAGCCCCATCCTACTCACTGTTTAATAATTCTCCTGGCCTTTTCTCCTCACTTCTTGCTCCTCCAACTCGCTATACTCTGCTTTGTTTGCCAGCAATGATCATTTGCTAACATGTAACGATGAGCCATTGTGGCTCAATGATAGGTCTTGCAGCTTTCATAATGGAGACCCAAGTTTGATTTCCAGACGCTGCACCTCCTGTTCAGCCAAATTCAGTTTGTCAGTGGGGGCCGGTGTGTTGCTATGATCCTGGGCCTGTTTCAGTGGAAATTCCAGATGAAGGCTTGGCCGTCGACTTCTGAAATTCAGCCAACGGGAAAAAACAACCGTATGGATCACAATCAGATAGGCAGTCAATTGTGGATCATCATCTCATTCTTTTGTGTACGGGGCACCATGAGCGGGGAGCCAAGTCAGCACCGGCTGACAACTGCTCATAGCAATCGACACAGTCATTGTGTTTCTTGTGAATTATCTTGTTCTGCTGCTGACATCGGAGATCTGCAATAGTGTTTGGGAATTTTGAAAAATTGGGCAGTTGTATTGGATTTGGGGGTATTTTAGTCATTAATGTCTAGAATGCATTAAGAGTATATAAGATAACATGGCACAATAAATATTTCCTGAAAGACTAAAATCATGCCCTACAAATTAAATACCTTCTTCTGTCTTTTAATGTGAAGTCTGAACACAGTCCCCATTAATCACATTCTTGCAGCTATTTCTGAACATTTTCTAGTCTTGACTACTGCTACAAATGAATAGCCACATCCAGGTTCTATAGACATGAGACCCGGGTACTTGCCTTCTGACCATGGGCCAGCATGCCTGTCTCACCTGCTGTCATCACCTTTGGAACCAGATCTTCCTTTGGGGGACAAAAGCCCAGCAATTGAGCACCCACTGAAGAATGGTAGGTAGCATGAGACAGAATCTCTGCTTAAAGAGCATGAAAACTCTGCCAATACAGGTCGACACCCCTTGGTGGTTCGTTGGTAACATGGAGAGAAGACCTTCATCAAACTTCATTGCCAAACCTTCTGCGCAACAGCCCATTTCCATGGGGTGTAGCCCCATTCAGCCATTAACAGAAGGTGTGGCTAGGTTACTTATTTGGAAGCAAATATAGTCCGTGGGGGCCCAAAATCAAAGCCCAAGATAATTCTACGGAGTCAGCCAAGTCTTGTTCCTCAGATAGATATAGAGAGGGGGAGACGCTGCCGGGGATGCTCCACAGACCTTGCACTGTTGCTTTGTGATGACTGACCTACAAATACTTCCAACTATTTGCTATGAACTTAAGAGGAGGAGCAAAGATATAGGTTTCTTCCCTCAACGAATTAACCTAAAACTGGAAGGCAAGATGGATTGACACACAGGGGTCACACATAGAGCACTTGTGAGGGTGGTACAGAATGAGGCAGTGTTTGATTTTGTTGTCAGGATCAACTCGATGGCACCAAAAAACCAATATCAGTGGACATTTTGACAAGCTCTTGATTTTGATGAAAAAGTCTTTGGTTACTAGCCAAAAGATTGGTGGTTTAAATCCACCCAAAGTCTTGCGCTAGACCTCTGAAAAACCTCAGCCTCTGAAGCCCCTAGGAGTATATATTGTTCTACTCTCAGTAATGTGGCGTCCCCGAGTTGCAATCAACTGCACAGTGATTGGCTTCTTCTTTTTTTTTAAATTAAGGGAAGCAAAGAATAGCTTCTGTGCCCTAGCGTCTCTCCTTCCATAACGTACTTGTATAGTGCAGTTCTCTGCCTGGGGACAAAGGACCATCCACAGCACAACACTCAAGGATGCTTGTTACAACGCAGCTTCCCAGAGATGGTGCTGGACTTAATGAAACGTGGGTGGTTGTTGAGTCTGGGAATATATATTTAAATTTTTATCAGTCGCATCTCATGCATCTGGAAAGTCAAGAGCCAGTGTCACCATGCATACTACCCTTGCAAATAGACATTCTTACTTGTGCCTTGGAATTAGGCACTGGATGAAGCGGGCAAGGGAAGTATGTCTTCATTTTACAGATGAGAAAATGCAAACACAGTGATGGTAAATGCAAGGTAGCACAATTCATTCACAGCAGAGCTTGAATTTGCACCTGCATTTGTGGGACACCAGATGCAACCTTTGCCCTCTCCCCTGCTGTGTGTGCTGCTTCCTGGCTGGAACAAACAAACAAACAAACAAACAAACAGACAGACTGAGAATACAGTGGCTGGGACATGCTTGCATCAGAATAAGAGCCTTTCTGGCGCAGAGGCTGCGACGTGTGTCTTCCAAACTCACAGGCACGAGTCCATTTCCAGTCACAGCTGCTTAATAGGACAGAGGCGAACTGCCCCTGTGAGTCTCGGGGGAGTAAGTTTCCTGGGAAAGTCTCCCGACTTTCTCTTCTTTCGGATGATCCAGCAGTTAGCCACCCAGCAAGCCTTCTTCTGAGGCACTTAGCGGAGACGCGAGTCATCAACCTTAACCACCAAATTTTCAGTTTGAACCCACCAGCTGCCCCAGGGGAGAAATATGAAGAGGTCTATACTTGCAGAGACCTGCAGTGTCTGGAAACCACAGGGACAGTTCTGTTCTATTTTCTAGGATCAGTAACTAACTCCCTGGCAGTGAGTTCCCTTTGGGGTTAGTTAGTAGCCCAGCTCCTACCAGTTTGCACCACCCAGCGGCTCTTGTCCAAATAGGTGCAAATTTAAAAATAGGAGAAACACTGCCATCTTGTGGCTGACCACGAGGACTGACGTGTATCCTTGTCATTGAACTGGAGATGGTAACTCAGCTAGATGCACTCACTGGGCAGGCCCATCTCTTTGCAGCACTTGACATAGAATTAGGATGCCTTGAGCCATTCTCATTAGCCACCAATCTCTTGCCTTTTGAGGGGGGGGTGTCTTGTTTACAAAATATTCCAGAGTGGGCCAAGGCTTTATCTCAGGATTTGGGAGTCCCCACCCCGATATCCAGGAGTGTGCAGAGAGGAGAAAACCCCTTTCCTCCCTCAGCATCACCACACTGGCCTCTGCAGATTCCCGCTAACATTGAGAAGATGTGGCACAGGTCGTCCATCAACCCCCACGTGGCCGCCGGTCTGACAGAAAACCATCCGCCCTCACACGCTGCCCACATCTGTCTTAGGCGTCCCTGGTGTCTGTGGCAATCACGACTTACTGAGCAGACCTTGGGTCCAGAGCTGTTCTTGTCCCGTCTCAGTGAAACATGCCCCAAGCTGCTGCAGAGAGAGCACCCCAGTCACCCCCCGACCACCACCACCAGCACACGATCCCAGGTCTGTCTGTCCCTGGCCCCCCTGCTCCCGCCTGCAGTGGAGACTTGGGCCTGCTGTCCTTCCCTCAGTTTCAGACCACTGGTCAGTTTCCCGTCCTGACACAGGAAGTCAATTCTCCTGGCATGTGACCATCTGTCTTTTCTCGAAACACCATCTGTCACTTTTGTGACTGGACAGTGGAGCGTGTCACCATTTCATGATGTGTCTCTCCCGACTGACGCTCAGGAAGTCAATGACAAGGGCATCCAAATAGTATCCGGGAAACGTGACACTCAGAGTGGAATTTTCCATGAGCTCTTTGAAGCCCCTCATGAGACCCCATGCTTCGCACAGTGCCTGGCACACACGAGATGTGCAATCAGCAGTCACTGAATGAGCAACGAACGAGCATGCTGCGGAGGCTGATCCACATTCAACAACCTCATCATGGCTCACTGTGAACCATGTCCCCCAACCCTGATCTTGGATGAACTGCCTGATGCAGCCTCCGAAGGGAAGCCGAGCACATGTGGTGTCAGCCATCTCACAGTGGTGCTTGTGGGAGGTCACCCCAGCCTCAGGGAAGGAGCTGGTTAGGTGCACTTTAGAATCCAAGCATGACCTTGGAAAGTTGCAATCTTGCTTGAATACAAGCTTCTTAGATGTCTCCTGATGATTCTTCTCCCCTACTCTGACCCCTCGTCTTACTGGATCTGACTGACAGCGAGCCTGTAGCGGGGTAGAACTGGCCCTGTGGGTTTCCAAGGTTGTGACCATTTCCAGAAGCAGAAAGCCTTATCCTTCCCCCGGCTCAGAACTGCTGACCTTGCTCGTTAGCAGCCCAACAAGTAACAGCTTTGCCACCAGGGCTCGACTCGATGCCAGCGACTTTGGTCTTTCCTGACCCTCACTGGTTGCGTGACCTTGAAAAGGGGTTCGGCATTTGTGAAATGGGAATAACAGAGTCCCGATGGTAAGACCTTTAAAAAGAGTATTCTGATAGTGTATTTTCAAACCTTTCTCACGAACTTTGGTTTTTAAATATTTAACGTTTTGTTGTGATGAGGTAGTTAGAGTTTATTGTGCCAACCTGGCTGATAAACACGTGGGGTTAATAGAAGGGCGGAGGGGTAAATGGCTGTGAGACTCGCCTTTCTAGTTTTCTGGTCTCTTGTTTTATGATGGTCGGACCAGGGTGCAGCTGACCTAGCCAGTTCCTGGCTTTATCTGGCAAGGCTCACTCCCTGCAAGACATCCCTGAGGAGAAACCACATAGACCTACCCCGATGTAGCCCACGGTGCTGGATCACCCATGTGGAGACCCCTGCCAGCGCTGAGATGCTTACACATTCAATGACTCAGCTTTCCTCCAGCGGTAGGCATCATTGTGTGTGTTTTGTGAGATGGAGGAGGACTTTGTGGATTGGTGTTGGACATGTGGGTTCATAGGTTAATGTTGGACTTGTGGGCTTGGGCAGCACTAGGTTAGGATGTTTTCTTGATGCACAGTTAACCTTTATATAGAACTCTCTGTCACACATGAGTTTCTGTGGATTTGTTTCTTTAAAGTACCCAGACTAACACATGTGAATTAGGTGAAAGTTTACCAAGCAGATCATCCACCAGGTCAGCCGCTCTGAAGAAAGACCAGGCTGTCTACTTCCATAGGAGCTGCAGTCTCAGAGACTCAGAGGACAGTTCGGCCCTGCCCTATAGGGCTGCTATGAATCGGCATCACCTCAATGGCAATGAGTTTGGGTTTTTGGAAAAGTTCATTTTCGGCATCAGTCGACTCTCTTTCAGTCTTTGCCCAGAGATTCCGCTTCCCCCGCCACCTAGAGGTGCTATATCACCCGAGCCTGCTGTCCTAGCAGTGCACGCCCCAAGACCATCGCTTCCTTGTACTTCTCCACCAAGTTTGTAAGGTTGTACAAATCAGGTAGGGACCCAAATGCTCATGACCCATAGTGGTTAAATGTCTTTACATTCCTGGGCAACATTTGGATTTTTCACAGTAAATAAGCACAGTATAGTTTAATCATGTATGGTACCCCAATCGTGAAGAACTCTGTACCCCCAAAATAAGTATTATATATTATTGTATTATAATTCTATAACATATAATTATATTAAATAATAAAATACAATGTGCATGTCTATGTTATGTGATATTATACAATAATATTTAATAATTCTATAGTACATAACATACATAACATATAAAATATATGTTACACATGTATTTCATGGCTCATTGTAGCTTTTCACTTTTAATATTGCATTGTTGGGGTTTACAGTTCCTATCATCAGTATTGCACTCATCAGTCTAAACTGACAATGAAAACACTCCATAGCGCACCCTTCACCTGCTCCTTGATTTCCCTGTCCCCGTGTGGGTCACCTTTCCTTGCCACCCCAGTGAAGCCCATTCGCAGTCTCGCAGGGGCTGTGGCTTACTTCCTCCCTCTCCTCCCCTCGGTAGTCTTCAAAGTCTGTTCCCCGTGGTGTCACAGTCTTGATGTGCTTGTAGATACTCATTTTCTCTTGTAGCAGTGGTCTCATAGACCATTTGTCCCTTTGCTACTGAATCATTTCACACAGCATGACCGATCTTGTCCACACCCATTCATGTCACGAGGAACTTCACGGTGTCGTCGTTGGTTTTTGACCATGCTTTGTGGCCCACGCCCTGTCTGTACTAGAGCTTCTTTAGCCACTGGCTTTTCTCAGGGAGCTCCAGTTGATGAAACGTTGAATTCATTGACAAGACATAAAAAACACATTCGCTTTTGGCTGGGGTGCTTTCCCGGACCTTGAGGGTTTTGCAGAAAAACACTCAGGTATTTTGTAGGGTGTTGACCCATTGGCATTTGCCTGATGTTTTTCTCGTCGTGAGACTGGGGCTGTTGGTTTGTGGGACAGTGATCACAGGGATCACGTGCCATTTCTCCCCGAGAAAACATACGCACAGTCAATGTCACTGAACACTGCTGTCAGTGATGGTTGTGAGCACTCAGCTGACGTTTTGCCGCCGTAAAGTGTCGTCCCTTCCCCGGCCCCACTCCTCCCCTCTGGTTTCCATGCTGTTCTCTCTAGAAGGAAGTCACTATATGTAGTCTACACTTAGGAGTAGAGATAGTGGTGGTATAACAACACTCCCCCTCAAAGACTGTGGTAGTTACATAATCTGGTGTCATTTTGGGACTTGAGAGGATTAAGAATGAAAGGGTGGAGTCTAGTCTGTCAATTGGGTCACAGCCAATGAGGCCTCTGTGGGGATGGCATTCCCCTGAGGATTCTGAGAAAAACTGTTATTTCCTCTTGGGAGGTGGAAGACACACTCTCAATTCCCTCCCTTGGAGATGCTCTATTACAAGGCTCAATCCCTGCGAGACATCCCTGAGGAGAAGCCACGTGGACCTACCCTGATGCAGCCCTGGGTGCTGGAGAGGCCACATGGAGACCCCTGCCAGCACTGACATGTTTATAACACCACTGGATCCAAAGACTTTCTACCCACTGGCTTGTGATTGTGCCGCATTCAGCATCATTGCATGTGTTTCGTGAATCTGAAGAGGACTTTATAGATTGGTATCAGACATGTGGGCTAATATCGGACATATGGACTTGGACTGCACTGGACTAGGATGTTTCCTCAATTTTCAATTCCTCTTGTATATGAACCTCTTCCTTAGACACATATGAATTACCATTAATTTGTTTCTCTAGTCTACCCGGACTAACGCAAAGACACAGTGTCTTCCGAAATGATTTGAATTATTCCTCATGGGAGATATATTCATTCTCATCTATTTATTAATATTTTCCTTTACTTGTATAAGTATAGGTTCGTGGATATGTATTTTACATTTTAGTTTATAATCCAAACCTATTATTTTGGTTTCCAAGTTTTCCAGCTTTGGGCACCAGGAATTATTTTAGCTAGATCCAACAGCAGTGAGTTTGATTTAATTTTTTGGTTATTGTAAGAAAAGGGTTAAACTCTTTTAAGTTAACGGCAAATGAAGGTGGTTGTGGTGAAGAGTTTATTTCACCTTGGTGGGTGTAGTGGGTTTCACCTGTGCTGCTAACCACAGAGCCACCAGTTGCTCCGAGAGAAAGAGGAGGCTCTCTACTGCAGTACAGGTTAAAGTTTTTTGAAACGCAAATGGGGTGGATCTATTCTCGTTTATTTTTTCAGTATGAGTTGATTCAAAGGCAGTGAGTTTGGTTTGGGTCTGGAGGGTTTAGTTCAATCATTTCAAACTGGGAGTTAACTTACATAATATTAAAGCATTCATAGGCAAAGCCATATGTTCTAATACAGGGATTTATTGTACAATCCTTCCTCAAGGAGGGGCATGATCCCATGGAAAACAACAATAAGCCCGGTGTCTGTTGTTGTAGCTATTCTATTCTCAATGCATCTCATTGAGAATTTCTTGTTTTCACTGAACCTTTACCAAAACTTAGAACGTGTTCTGAGGAGTCTTCGTGGTGTGGTGGTTACTTGCTGGGTTTCACTCTGCAAGGGCAGCAGTTCAAAACTACTAGCAGCTCTGGGTGAAAGACAGGACTTTCTAGTCCTACAAACAGTTACAGACTGGGAAATTCACAGGGGCAGTTCCACCCTGCCTACAGGGTTACCAGGAGTCAGTATTGACTTGATGGCAGTGAGATGTTTTTGTTGTTGCTGTTCATGACATTATCTAGCAATTGGTCTTTCCTGATGATTCCTCCAAAGTAAGCTAGCTCATACCTCACCATCTTCACTTCTAAGTAGCCCTCTGGCTGTTCTTCGAAGACAGATTCATTTGTTTTTCTGGCAGTTCATTTTACTTTCAATATTCTTCATCAGCATCATAAGTCAAATTCATCAGTTCTTCTTAGATTTTCCTTATTCACTGTCAAACTCTCATATGCATATAAAGCTATTGAAATTACAAAGGCTTGGGTCAGACACACCAAAGTCCTCCAAGGGACATCCTTCCTCTTTAACACTTTAAAGAGGTTTTGTACAGCGTATTTGTTCAATGCACTGTACCCTTTGGTTTCTTGACTGCTGCTTCTAAGAGCATTGATTATGGACTCAAGCAAAATGAAATATTTTACAGCAGCAACCTTTTCTCCATTTGTCATGACATTATCTATTGGTCCAGTTGTTAGGATTTTGGTTTCATGTACATTGAGTTGCAATTCATCCTGAAGACTGCAATCCTTGATCTTCATATGCAAGTGCTTCACGCCCTCCTTGCTTTCAGCAGGCAACGTTGTGTGTTGTGGTATCTTTATATCACAGGGTGCTAATAAGCCTCCCTCCAATTCTTTTTTTTTAAGCATTTTATTGGGGTCGCATACAACTCTTATGACAATCCATACATCGATTGAATCAGGCATGTTTGTACTTATGTTGCTCTCATTCTTTTCTAGACATTTACTTTCTTTAAAAAAATACTTTTAATGGGGGCTCTTACATCTCTTATCACAATACATTCATCCAGTGTGTCAAGCACATTTGCACATATGCTGATAACATTTTCAGAGCATCCTCTTCCCACTTGAGCCCCAGATATCAGCTCCCCATTTCTTCCCCTTCCTTCCCCCACCAACCCTCTCTCGTGAATCCTTGATAAGTTATAGATTTATTATTCCCTTATCGAACATCTTACATCTTAGAAGGAAATTTCATCACACACACATACATACACACTTCTCAAAACTGGAGTGAATTTCCCTTTGTCTAAATCTCTGGCAACTGTCCACATTGGTAAACCTTACCGACATAAATCACTTTATGTTGGGAAGGTGTAGTGGAGGGAAGCTAGAAAAAGGAAAGAGCAGGGCAAGGTAAGGGGACAGAATACCCTTAGGGAATTTTTAAATTGAGAAAATAGATGTGTAAATCAGCATGATATTGTGATTTATCTTTCCTAATCAATTTTACTCAAAGATTAGAGCACGATGTGATACAAACATGGAGCAACAAGCTTAATAAATGTCACTTCATGATTTAAATAAGCATAGATACAATTGTGAAATTAAACTCAAGATTTTTATAACATTTTCCAAACCTCTGGAAGTAGAAATCCCATATGATGTAGCAATACCTTTGCCAGGTGTGCACCCTATAGAAGTAAGAGAGATAGCATGAACAGCCAAGCACACTCCCACATTCAGCTCAGTGCTGTGCACAGCAGCATGAAGTGGCAAACTGCCCAAATGCCCATCAAGAGATGAATAGATAAAGAAACGCTGGGACATGCCCACAGTGGGAAAGAACGCTTCACTAAAAGCAGTGATGAACCCACAGAGCACCGCATGACATGGATGAGCCTGGAGATCACCGGGCTGAGTGAAGTTAGTCAATCACAAATGGGTAAGTACTCTATGAGGTCACTACTATAACGATCAAAACCCAGACAAAGACTTGCCTACCAAAGGGAACAGACTTTGGAGTTTCCCAAGGGAGAGGGCAAGGGTGGGAAGATGAAGCAACGAACAAAGGAGAAAGGAAATCAGGGGTGGAGGATGGGATGGAAATGCCAGGAGTGAGGGTGTGGCTGATGAATCATTGAATGTGAATCCCCTACTCGATTCACAATTAAGTTTTTAAAAAAGATTTATATAAAATCTTTTATTGTAAAGATTTTATTTAAAAAATTTGATCTACTAGGAGTACTTTCTGTCCATAGAAGTCTTTAAAAAAAAAAAAAGTCTTTCAGTGGAAAAATTCGTAAAACCTCTTATTTTGATAAAATAATAAATTATAAATTATCGGGGATTCGGGGGGAGGGGGGAGCAGGGAGGGAGGGCAAAAAATGAGCTGACACCAGGGGCTCAAGTGGAAAGTGGGTGTCATAAAATGATGAAGTCAACATATGTACTAAAGTCCTGGACACAGATGACGTATGTACAGATTTTGATGAGTTGTATGAGCCCCTAATAAAATGATTATTTTTTTAAAAAACAAAAAAAAAACCCCTTATTTGTTGTTTTTCATCGGTCACATTGAGTGTATTTTCAACTCATTGACCTCATGTGACACAACCGAACTGCCCATAGGGTTTTCTAGGCTGTAATATTTATGGGAGCGGATTGCTAGGTCTTTTCTCCCATGGAGCTGATGGCTGAGTTCGATTTACCAATCCTTCTGTTAGCAGCTGCTGCACCATAGGGCTCCTTGATACCTCTTATTATAGCTATAGATTTTACCTGCTCTGTGCCTCATTATGAGCTGGACTCAAGTTCATTGTGCTATAAATGAACAGTATCTATCACATTCCTTCTCACAGTCCCAGCACTTAGCTGAGTGCAGGGATTCAGTTGGATACGTATTTGCTGAGTTAGCAAAATATAATCCTAAAGGTCTATGTATGCGTGTTTCTAAAGTCAGCTAGCCGGTGTTGCAATAAGATTGCTACAATTAACCCAGATGATGAAGTGAGTTACCCATTGGGATTCTGACCACAATGCGAATGCCACATGCCGTCATGAAATAACCACATGGAAACAAATAAGACCACTCTAGTTCTTGTTATGCACCACTGGAGTTGGTCCATTTGAAACAATGTGAGCCAAAACAGTAAATTTGAAACACACATACACACAGTTTAAGAAAGGCAACAGACATAAAAAGGACTTGGCCAACTGGCGTCTGGTCTGATCATCCCTATTGGGTGTTAATTGAGACCTTTCTTTGAGTAGGATGTGGAAACACTTCATTGAACTCCAAATCTCATACGAGACCCAGTGAAAATTCATTAGGCTCTCAATGGTTGAGTTGGGTCCTTATGTTCCACAGAGATTCCTTCTAGCACCACTGAAAATTTCGGAATATCTGTGTAACTTATGTGAAGGAAACATAAGAACCCAGTTGTGAAGTCAGCAGAAAGCTCTCTGAATTTGTACACATCTGTCTTCTCTCAGCCTCAGTTTTTCATCTTTAAAATAAAGTAATAAAACCTACCTCAAATGTTCCTGTAAAAATGAGACACATTTTATTTGAAGTTATTATTGTACTGTTAACAATTCTATCATATTCATCTTTGAGTTCAAAAGATAGATAAGTTAGAAAAAACAAAAACAAAACCCCAAGTACTTCAGTGGTACAAGAAGCAATACTTGATCTTTTTGTCAGCATATATTTATTTCTGTGTGCACAAATAAATGTATACACACACAGGCATCCCTTGTTTTATTGTGATTTGCTTTATCAAATTTCACAGATGACACATTTTTTAAAATGGAAGGTTTGTGGCAACCCTGCTACAACACAATCTCTGGGCACCATTTTCCAAAAGCTGTGCTCACTTCATGTCTTTAGTTACATTTTGAGAGTCCCCATGGTTTTGAGGCTGCTTCAGAATGCTCTTATGTGCTTAGTAGACTATATTACAGTGTAAACACAACTCTTCCATGCACTGGAAAACCACAAAATGCATGGGTCTTGGTTTGGGGATGTTTGCAACAAAACTGATAATATTTGGGGTGTGTATGTGTATGTGTCAGTTTATATATATGCATATCAATCAAACTCACTGCTGTGGAGTTGATTCCGATTCGCAGTGATGCTATCGGACAAAGTGAAACTGCCCTTGTGCATTTATTTCTTTGAGTAGAAATGCTCATCCTTCTACCAAAGTAGCTCGTGCTTTTGAACTGCTGACCTTGTGGTTAACAGCCCCCTGGTAACTCATTGTGCACCACAACTCCCAATGCAGATGGCATCAGCAATAGCTTTGTGAGATCATCTCACACCTTTACCTGAGTTTGTTTTTTTTACCGCCTGTATAAGCGATTGTTAACTTGAGATTTACTTTGCTAGTTTCTTGTTTAGTTATTTGTTTGTTTGCTTTGGGGGTATGGAGAGAGGAACGCAGGAATAGAGAGTAATGAGGTCCTCTTATCCTTTAGTTTGTGATGTATCATCATTAATCCATTAGAAATTATATTTAATGTTCTTTATGCATTTTATTCTGACCCCACTCCAAATCTTATTTTGAGTTGGTAATCCTTCTAACATAATGAATGTACACCTTTTTGTATGTGGTTTTACAAAATAATTACCACTCTCTTGTATACCTGGATTTTTAAACCTTTATAAACGGTAATATATTAGCGAATTTATGTTTCTACTCTGGATCACCTTTGGGGGATCAGTCCTCATACGTGTGTGTGCATATGTATTATGTATGTGCCTGTATGAGGATAGCTTCGTATAAAGGTTATTCTTGACTCAATGCTTATGGGCCAAGCCCTGTAGTAAGTGCCATCCATGTTTTCTCTCTTTTAATTTCCATAACACTCCTGTAGGTGGGCATGATTATCTTCACTGACAGGTTAGAACACACAACTAGGGAGTGATTTGTAAAATCCAGGACACAAGTACAGGCTGATTCCAGAACCTGGCTTCTGAGCACTTTACTCCTTCGTCTTCCCAAGATGCCCAGGACACCTCGTTACCCGCTGCTGCTCTGACCTTGAGTCTTGGCTCCAACCCCAGTGCCTTCTACTCTTCCACTTGAAGAAAACAGGAAGACAAGATTGACTATTTCACTTTCGCGGAAATTCAAATGCAAAAGATGGACTGTATGAGTACGTAAACAAGTATTACTTTACTTTTTAAAAGCCCCCAAATGTGATTTTAGGTTCACATGACTCTGAAGGCAGGGTCCCTCTCAGTCAAGAGAAGACTGCCTTTCGTGGTCTTGTCCTTGACTTTCTGGTCACTTAAAATGAGCTCTCAATAGTTCCAGTCCCGTGTCCCACATGGAGGCTAGCATGGAACTGTGAAGATTTTAAGTTCTTTCCAAGAACAAAAAACTTGCTCTTGATCATGAACATTGGCTGTAGGGATTTCCCTGCATTTATCAGTCTGCTTTAGACAAACCCCACCATGCAGGGACTCCTCACTGAACACAGGCATCTGTGCTTGGGTGAGCGCCTCACAATTGTGCCCCAGCTGTGTGTATATCCTTCACTTCTCTCCAGATGACCCCTCCACCCCCATGCCTTCCAGTCCCTTCTAGATGTTCAACACTGTTTTCACTTCATCAGCTTTCTTCTCATTGATGTCCCTGAACTTCTCCCCCTCACTGCCAACTCCCCCCTCCCTATGAGTCTCTCCCCTGCAGTCCCCATATTTTACCTACTTTGACAAACTTCTCCCAGCTGGACTCTGGTTGACCTCATCCAAGTGCTAGATTCTCCTGATTTGATTGACACTAGCATATGGATGGGGGGATTTTTTGGCGGCAGGGGTGGGATGTGGTGGCAGTGGGGGAACCTTCTTTTTAAAGCCATATCGTCTAAAATGGTCTTTCTTGGTATCCAACATCTCATCTGCGATGGTAATGTGTGTCCCTCCAGCTCGCCTGGTGTCCATAATGTGTCATTTGCCCCTGCTCGCTCCCCGTTGGCCTTCTCTAATTTTAATCTTCTGGCCATGAATTTTCAATGCATCTTCATTGAAGCCTTCCTTCTGATAGACCCAACTTTTCCTTTCCTTGTAAATATTCCTCCCTTAGATCGCTCTCGGAATTTTCCTCGCCTCCTTTGATGTTACGTGATCTCTTCTTCTCTCCCTCAGTCATGGGTCCAGTTCAGCGTAAAACAGCGCCTCGCCATTACAAGCATCTCCTCCCCAGATTTCTCCTACACAGATCTCTCCACCTGCTCACATATTCCCGCATGTGCAAAAAATTTCCCTGTGCATCAGATGCCATGTCACCCCCAACTCAGTCAAACTTTCCAATCAGGAGGATGCATGGTAATCTTCCTTACTTAGCTACTAGACACAGAAGGTATATTAGTGCGTGATTTCTTCGTTTCGGGGTTTCTCCATTCTGCTTCTCCGATCTCCCTCCACTCTAATTGTTGGCTCTCTTCTCATCCTGCTTCTTTGCCCTCCCTCCAGTCTGGAGAAGCCCGGCCAAACATAAAGCCTACAATGTATGATACTTGTCCTCCGGCCCATGTCTTTTTCGATCAGGGAACAACGGCATTCTTCTGGGGCCTGGTACTCACGGCTCCCTTTACTAGGCTCAGTGCCAACTCAGACCTGGGGACCAGTCTGGAGCAGGGAGACGCATGGTACACCGGCCCCAGAATCTAGCACCCAGGGAAGACAACTCTTTTCCTGCAGTGTCGGCATAGCCAGCGGCTTGAGTAATACTTAGGAGAAGGGGTTTGGGGTGTCCTAGCACTCTTGAGCTTGGCCCAAGGCCTCTAGGCTTTTTTGCTGCAGCTTAGACGTGCTTCCAGCAATGCGCTGAACCAGAGGATGGTGGTCAATGCCTGGCCGTGGGCAAGCTGGCCGTGGGCTTCAGGAAGTCACCTGGACGTCCTGGGTGCTGTCACTGTCAGCAACCTCATGCCTCTGTGCTGAGAGCTGAACCGAGTCCCCTTCTTCACAAACATTGTCCTGGGTCTAGCTTGCGCCCCGCCCCAAACGTCCCTGACCTACTTAGGTCCCTGCCCTAATGCCCAGTGGGCCCTAGACGAAGCCTGTCTGGTATAAATCCCCTGGCCTTTTGGTCCCCAATGTGGTTTTCAATTCTTAAATCTTCTTCCTCCTAAGCCACCATGATTCTCCTGTGTCCAGGAAAATCAATGAAGGTTACCTCTGTGCAATTTCCCCTCCACAAAATCACTATAACTTTCTAGCTGACCTCACAGCTACTCCCGGAGCCACAGTTTGACTGCACTGTCTCCGTGGAAGGTACCTTACAGGACACCATGTTCTCACAGAGACTAGCTGTCTACAGCCATGCACTGCTCACAGACGCAGGTCACATGTTTTGTTTGAAATAAACTTGTGCATGTGTGAACAGGAACTAGAGTAGCAGCACTTGTTGGCAGAGACTCTGTATATAAAGTAGGAGCATTGTAATAGTTTGCAGTGACTAAACACAGCTTCAGGTTAAGGCCACATAACATCGTCCACAAAGACCATGCTCTACAGCCTAAAAGCTTTCATGGGCCATAGAAGGGGCCAGTCTTAATCTCTTGCTGCCAGGAGCAAAGATGCATGAAATAGCTCCACTACTCAAGGACACAGTTCGTCTACCAGACAAATGGACACAGTGGGTTTCTGCCTCCTGAGCTGGAGACCGGAACTAGATGGCTAGCCACCCTACCCGCTGCTCTGACGGCAGATAGAGGTAGGATCAAATGTAACAACAGCTTATCACTTGATCGCCTGAAGGACTCATTTTAAATTTGCTGCCAGGTTCAAGTATTTTCTGCGTTCTCTTCCACGGACGAAGCTTTCTCTTCCTGGAAAGAGCTGCAGTCGTGGAGACCCATGGGGCCGTCTCCCTCATCCCACTGGGGGGCTACAAGACAGAGTTCCCTTGATGGCGAGGTGTTTGAGTTGTGCCAGTTTGCCATTGAGGTTTTCCTCGGTTTAATTTTGTCCCTGCTCCTGGATTTTATTTTTTGTCTTTGTTATGCTATGTATAGGAAACCCAAGAGAGATCAATCTATAATGACAGTAGCTGGATTAATAAATTCAGAGGCATGGCAGGGGAGGTTGAAGGGAAACGGGGATCTTGTAACAATGTGCATAAGATAGAAGAAAATGTTCCCACACTGAGTGTGGTCCTAAAATAGATCCCAAAACTCTTCTTAAAATGATTGAACTATTGAATTGTATGATATGTAAATCAATGAAATATACTTAAAGATAATTGATTAAAATCATATTTTTGGTATTTGTAGTTGTTTTTTCCCGGTGGTAAGGACTTATATTTTGTCTCCATTTTTGTTTCCCTTTATTCTAATTACTTCTAAATATAAACTGTTTATGAATTTTTAACACTCTCTCTGGTCTTTTAGGAGGCATTTCTTTCTTTTTAAATTTTATTTAATAATGCCTCATCTAATCCTATGTATCAAAAATATTCTAATTTAATTTAAATGTGTAATCAATAAAAATTATTAATGAGATACTTTATATTCTTCTGCATGGTGCTAACTGTTCAAGTGCAATATATAAAAACCACCCATAGCTAGTGGCTATCAGGTTAGAAAGTAAAGTCTAAGGGCAAAACCGGATATTTTAGAATAATACATCTGATCTCCTTCTGCTAAATCCCAGCAGATGACATCCAGCCCTCCTGTGATTCTCATGGAAAATTCACAACTGTTTAATCATCAGCAAAATAAATTCCCTCCACACATTGTTCCCACCCAGAATATCCCTCCTAAACAATGAATGAATACTTTTTAGACAAATCTATACAAGTCCTGTTGTGTTTTGCGAGGCGTTCCACCCATCTGAGCATGCAATGGAGGACAGACAGACTGACTCTATAGCTGCCCCCTAAAGGAGGCCTGGGTGGAGACTGTTCTCTGAGGAGGAGGTTAGGAGACTCCCTCTTCCCTGTTATGGAGACGCAGTGCCTTTCTCTGCTCAGGCAGGGGGTGAATGGGGCCATGCCCCATATGCTGGCCGTGAGGAGCACAAGGCTGGCCGTGGAAACTGTGGCTGCTGTGCCTCCTCTTTGCCCAGCAGGCAGATAATGTCTTGGTCACTTGGCTCATGGTCATCGGGTTCATCACCTGCGAGGGATGAGGGGTCCACCGCTGTAGGAATGGTTTCTCTTCCCCCAGAACTTCAGCTGTTGCTGCACAGGAGGTCAGCTCTGCCCAGATGGTGATACCAACACTGCTCTATCTGCATCTGCCAAGAAGCAGGAGTTAAGCAGGATTAGCTGCAGCAGGGACAATAGTAATGGGAGAAGACTTTGCTTCCACTTGTCAGCCACCAACCCCTCTTGCAGGGGTGCAGGATAGGCCTGTACAGTAGAATTGTTCTCACTTGTAACACTTGGCCCCGTGTTGTCGCAGCCAGACATTGCAGCGTGTCATCCCAGCTGGGCAGAGGTCAGCGCTCTGTGCCTCTGGGGCCTGTCTGGCAAGACCCAGCACTGCTTCTTTGGTTGAGATATGATCACAGCCGGAAACTGGGTCTTTCTTCCCCGTCAAAGCCTCTCCTGACTGGGCTACATGCTGAAGTGTTAGGCCTTTCTGCAGCTGAGGGGCACCTCAGAATTAAAGGGTGTTCAAAATTAATGCTAGACTTTCCTCTGGCCAGGAGTGTGAGGGGAGCCAATAAGGTTGCGTGTGAGAACAGAAGACATCATTTACCTGAAACTCTGCTCTCAAGCCGATTTGGGATCAGTCACAACCATAACCACAATTTTCCCAACCTTTAGTCTGTTTTCCAGCAAGCCCTTGGAAAGAGCCCTTGATTTCTCTTCAATTGTTTGTCAAACAACCACCAGACCCTATCTGAGGACTCATTCAGGGATTCGGATTCAAGAGGCCTGGGAGGGCCTGAGCCTCTGCATTCTCACACGCTTGCAGGGAAGTCTCTGCTGCTGGACCACAAACCCCACTTAGAGGAGCCTGGTGTCTGCTGGTCCTGTGTGTTCCAGACATAGACAGCTAGACTTTAAGCATGGCATCCCTCCCCACAAATCCCAGACCCCCTGCTCTCACGTCAATTCTGACTCGGGCTGTCCCTACATGTCACAGAGAAGAACTAACTGTTCCTTGGGGGACTCTTAGCCAAAATCTTTATGGAGTTAGATAGCCCGGCCTTTCTTCCGCATGCAGCGGGATGGATTTGAGCCACCAACCTATAGATTAGCAGTCCAGGTCAAGTTATTATGTCACCCAGGAACCTTCTACAACAAAAGGTCTCAAAAAATCATATATCGCCTTGGATCTGGCTAATCTGGAACTCCTGCCAACCACGTGAAGCTATCTTTCCCCTGGCATGTCATCTCCAGAAAGCAGGGAGCTGGCCCCAGCCATGACACCCCCTCCTCAAGAGCCCATGGACCTGCTTCTCTGTTGCACAATGGAGACGTGGCTCCTTGCTCTATGACCTGCTCAATGTGCTTGGCTGTCCTGGCAGCCCTGGTTCACGGAAAGCCAGATCAGACTCATAGAGTGGTGGGCAGCTGATTCCCAGGATAAAAGGCTGCCACGGGAAATTCGAAGAAGTCCCTTTGCCTGGAGTCCAATATTTTACCTGCCACTCAGGGAAGTTGTGAGTACAACAGACTTGTGTTCCATGTCCTCTGCCACTGACAAGCAATTTTTGAAGCTGGTCTTTACTTCGATCAGGGCCTTGCTGAGTAGCGTGACAGTGTATGAGAAGTTTGGAGGCTGGGCCACTGGATTGGCTGATGCTAGCTAGGATGTGACAGAGAAATGCTGCGTGATTTTTCCCTCTTTTATTTCGTCATTGCTGTTGGTTTGATTTTATATGGATAGATAAATCTAGACAGTGGCTGTATCAATAATGTCCTAGAGGCAAGGCAAGGGAGATTTCGCAGATATGAAGAGCTACTAACAAAGCATGCCAGTGAAGTTCTTGGGTAGTGCAAAAACTGAACACACTCAGATGCTAACTGGAGTGTTGGCAGTCAAAGTTTCCCTAGAGATGCCTCAGCAGAAAGGTCTGGCCGTCTCGAGAAAACTCACCCACTGAAAGTCCAAGGGGGAACCATGCCACTGTGATGCTGAGGAAGGTGATAGTGGATGACAAATTTGGTCACTTGGTCGCTGGATTGGCTGGTTGCAGCTTGGAGGTGACAGGGAAATGCAGGGTGTTATTTCTGAATTCTTCCCATAAGGGAAGAAGGGGTAGAGACAATGGCTGGACATTGTGTGCTTCTGATGAACATTTTGAGATCCGGTTACACAGGCCGGGGCTGGCCCTGAAAATACTCCTGGGAACAGCCTTAACTATTGATGGGGCAGGATGCCACGTGTATACGGTGCATCTCTGAAGAGCAAACTGGCCCCTACCATATGCTACCTACTAACAGCATTGCCACTGAAAGGTGGACTTCAGAATCATCCTTTGGTATGACTGGTAGCCTGGCTAAGGGTCACTCCCAAAGTCCATCTCCTTCTCCCAGAACTCTGAATAGTTTCCTGATATGGCAGAAGGGGCCTTTGGAGATGTTAGCTTAAGTGACAAAAGGAAATTCACCGATTTTATTGGATTCAAGGATATGGCGATGAGAAGATTTTCCTGTATTGTTTAAGGGAACCCCCCATGGAATCACCAAGCCAAAACACACAAATCAAACAAAACCGACAAACTAATGTGTTAGAATCCTGGAACTCTAGGTTGGCAGCACCATACTTACCCAACTATGCTTACCACGGCGCCATCTAGGGACGACCATGTGTCATCACAGGGTCCTCGAGGGGGTACCAGGGTGGCAGAGCCTGAGAGACATTGGAGGAGGCTACAGAAAACAAAAACAACAGAACGGTATGTGAACGGCTATATTGGATTGTGTAAGAAGTGGGGAAACAAACAAAACCTATTCCCCTTTGCCAGGGGATCAATGACGCAGTGACCCTAGAGGTCGGGGTAACTGCCTCTGTGGGTTTCCCAGATTGTAACCCTGTACGGGAGTAGAAAGCCCAGTTTTCCTCCTTGCCAAGGTTGGCAGATTCACACTCCTGAGCCTGCAAGGACTAGATGGCAGTGAGTTGAGTAGCCACTGGTGTCCAGGCTCTCTCTACACAGCCAGACATTCGGTCTCACAAATGAGCATGTTCACATGACCTACTTCAGGAACGATTTGACTGACTATCAAACAATTTGAGAACATCATCCCGAAAAGCCTAAAGATGCTTTCGACAGTTTTCAAAGCAGGGCTAGCATCTTGGTCCACAGATGCAGTCTGCAGTGATCTCCCTAATACATTGATCTGCTTCTGACAAACAACTCCCTCCAGGGACTCCTCCCCTAGCAGAGGAATCTTGCTTGGATGAGCGCCTCATAATTGGGTCCCAGCTGTGTATACGTCCGTCCTTCCCTTATCTCCAGATGACCCTCCACCTCCGTTCTTTCCACAGTCCCTCTGATCTGTTCAACACTCCCCCCACCCCCCAGGAGCACTCAGGCCCCTGTTTCTCCCCAGGTGTCCAGACATTTCCTAGAGGGGCCTCAGCTTACCTTCTTACAGCACTAGGTTTTCCTGCCTCTACAGTTGCCTCTGGCCAGCGATCTTTTGGGCAGTTTTTCATTTTTAAGCCAACTATCTTTAAATAACACTGCCGCTGTTTCTCGGGGGGGAGGGGGTAATCTTTCCATCCAGTGGGTCTCCCCTTCTTTAATTTCCACCCTCGTGGTCCCGGCTTGGCGCATTTCCTTCTCCGCACCCTGGATGTTTAACACTTCCTCCTGGAAGACCTCCTTCTGTCTGTCCGACTGCGCAACGTTTGCTCTCTTCCCGCGGGCAGATTCTTTCCTTGAATCTCTCCCAGTCTTCTCCCCTCGGTCATGTCATCCCTGGAAGGTGACCACTTCTTTTGGGTCCCAGTGGCCGAACTTCTATGGTTTCCTTTCCTCAAGGCCAGCTTGGGGACTGGGGGGCAGTCTGGAGCAGGGAGCGGTTGGCGCAGGTAAGCTCTGGGCACCGAGCCCTGCCGCTGAGCCCTAGAGGCCAGCAGCCAGCACGGAGATGGCTTTCTGCCCAGCAGCACCTGATTGGTCCGCTGAAATGTGCGCCACTGGAGGAGGGGTTTGGGGTTCCTTGAACTTGGAGGTCAGGCAAAGGCTCCCAGGAGGTTTTCGGGAGATCAGCCATTGCAAAATCTACACAAATGGCCAGTGGGCGCCCGTGCCTGGCTGAGGGCAAGCTGGCCGCGGGTTTGTGATGTCCTGGCTCTGTCACTGGGGGCCCCCTCCGGCGTCTGTGTTGAAAGCCAACGGGGATATCTTTCTCAGCAAGCACTGGCCCTGTCCGCACCGCGGTCCCTCCCGGTCAGTCCTTGCAGAGTCCCCCTAGTTCCCTGCCCCGCCGCCCCACGGGCGCAAGACCGAGGCCAGAAGAAACATGCTTGGGTGCAAATTCCCCGGTCTATTTTCCCGGAGGGATTCTTTTCTCCTCTCCCTAAGAAACCCCGTGATTGTCCCGTGGGCTTCAAAAAAAATCAATGAAACGGTCTCTTCGCCGTTCCGAAAAGAAATCCACAGAATCACCACCACCTTCGGGTGCCGTGGCTGGACATTGGGCAGCGCCCAGGGGTGGGCACTGGGAATCCCCCAGCAGCCGCTCCACGGGCTCAGGCTGGGCTGCCTGCTCTCAGACCGCCACCGGGGGCGCTGTGAGTCCACGTGCGCTCCGCGGCCGAGCCTTCCTTAGAACCCCCTACCCCACCCCCCACCCCCCACCCCCTGCCCTGCCTTCCGTTTAACGGGCGCGCAGATCGGCCGGAGCCTCCGTTGGACTGCACGGCTTCAGTTGCAGGCACCCCACGGGGCGGACACCACGTTATCACCGAGACGAGGTGTCTGCAGAGCCGTGGCCACCCATGCTTTGATTGAAATAAACCTGTGCACGTATGAACGGGAACTACAGGTTAGCAATACTGTTTGGCATATTCTCATGTACAAAGTAAGCATTTTCAATCATTTATTTATTGATTTATTTATGTTTGAGCGACCAGATCAAGCTCAAAGTTAAGGCTGCATAACCTCACCCACAAAGATCATGTGCTACAGCTGAGGGTGGTCGCCATATGAGACCCAACTCTTAGTCTCTCTCTGCCAGGAGCAAAGAAGAACAAGGCAAAGCTCAAGAAAACCATTAGTCTGATGGACCAATGGACACCGTGAATCTCTGCCTGAGACCAGGAGAGGGAGAAGATGTCATGTCTGGTCACACTACCCACTTGCTCTGATGGCAGATAGAGGTAGGTTGAAAGATAACACCAATTCATTGCATCTCTTCTTTGACTCACTTAAAATGCGTTCCTCTTTTTAAACTGGTTTCTGCTTTTTTTCCACTGGGTTTTTCCAGTTTTATTTGTCATTGCTGTTGGGGGCTTTTTTTGCTTTTCGTGTTTGTAGTCTATATAGGTAACCTAGCACAGGTAAATCTACAGAGATGGTAGTTGTATGAATAATAGCAAAGGGGATATTTCTGAGAAAGGGGGAGCTAATAGCAATGAGTGCAAGAAAGAAGAAAATGTCCTACATTTTCTTGTGGATCTAAAGTTGCACAACTCTTTTTAAAATGATCGAAGTATTGAATTGTATAATATGTGAATTAGATTCACATCCATTTCGCTGAAGGAGCTGCTGAAGACCTTATGTACAGCTTCAAAACATTGTCAGATACTGAAGGCCTAATGAATGTAGAAGAGCCTGCGAAGGGGGCGGAGTAGGGGTAGGGAGTTAGGAAAAACTTCTTAGATAGGCCAAGCCTTTGAGGGAGTGGAGCCTGGAGGCTCCGGAGCAGAGTCTCAGGGCACACCAAAGCCAACTGGGGTAACACAGTTCACAAAGACAGTGCTCTGCACCCGACCTTGTAAGCAGTGACTAGATACTGCAAAGCTCGTGGGTAGCCATCTAAGGCATAACTAACCATCTTTCCCTGGAGGAGAGAATGAGTCAAATGGAAAGACACGTGTCAAACATTAGTCCAGTTGACTAATGGACCACGCCAACACCTGTTTCCACAACCCTGAGACCAGAAGAACTCGATGATGCTCAGCAACCTCTACCAACTGTCTTTCAAAGGCTCTCTTTCAAAGGTCCTGTACAGGGTGGGCGATAAATGTGGAATGAAAAGCAAAATCATCAAGGGAAGCAAGCTTCCTGGTTGGGAAGATTCTGCTGGGACCCCCCCCCCCCACCCACCCAAACCAATCATCCTGTCCTGAATCCTTCTGCTGGCCTGGAACCAAACTCACCTGGGTCAGAATAAATGCTCACTTTAAATCAAGATGAAGGCTTTATCCCAGGACACAAGACAACGTGTTGGGAGAGAAGGAGGGTCACAAACCAGAAACAAGAAGCAGTGGGGCTGTGCTGGCAACTTGAGGGCACTGCAGTGGAAGCATCAGAAGAGCATGTATATGGACCCTGCAGTGTGAAACTGATGATCTGCTTGTAAACGTTCACCTAATTCACACTAAAACATTACAAGATTAAAAACCAAACTTCATGGAGAAGGTTTGAAAATACACGATCAGAATACTCCTTTCAAAGGTCCTACCATCCAGGATCTGTTATTCTGGTTTCAGGAATGCCAAACCACTTTTCAAGGTCACGCAACCAGTGAGGGTCAGGAAAGACCAAAGTCGCTGGCATCGAGTCGAGCCCTGGTGGCAAAGCTGTTACTTGTCGGGCTGCTAACGAGCAAGGTCAGCAGTTCTGAGCTGGGGGAAGGATAAGGCTTTCTGCTTCTGGAAATGGTCACAACCTTGGCAACCCACAGGGGCAGTTCTACCCCGGCTACAGGCTCACTGTCAGTCAGATCCAGTAAGACGAGGGGTCAGAGTAGGGGAGAAGAATCATCAGGAGACATCTAAGACCTTGTACTTTCCAAGGTCATGCTTGGATTCTAAAGTGCACCTAACCAGCTCCTTCCCTGAGGCTGGGGTGACCTCCCACAAGCACCACTGTGAGATGGCTGACACCACATGTGCTCGGCTTCCCTTCGGAGGCTGCATCAGGCAGTTCATCCAAGATCAGGGTTGGGGGACATGGTTCACAGTGAGCCATGATGAGGTTGTTGAATGTGGATCAGCCTCCGCAGCATGCTCGTTCGTTGCTCATTCAGTGACTGCTGATTGCACATCTCGTGTGTGCCAGGCACTGTGCGAAGCACGGGGTCTCACGAGGGGCTTCAAAAAGCTCATGGAAAATTCCACTCTGAGTGTCACGTTTCCCGGAGACTATTTGGATGCCCTTGTCATTGACTTCCTGAGCGTCAGTCGGGAGAGACACATCATGAAATGGTGACACGCTCCACTGTCCAGTCACAAAAGTGACAGATGGTGTTTCGAGAAAAGACAGATGGTCACATGCCAGGAGAATCGACTTCCTGTGTCAGGACGGGAAACTGACCAGTGGTCTGAAACTGAGGGAAGGACAGCAGGCCCAAGTCTCCACTGCAGGAGGGAGCAGGGGGGCCAGGGACAGACAGACCTCCTGGGATCGTGTGTTGGTGGTGGCGGTCGGGGGGTGCCTGGGGTGCTCTCTCTGCAGCAGCGTGTGTGACGGAGACGGGATGAACAGAGAACAGCTCTGGATCCTAGGTCTGCTCGTTGATTCGTGTTTGGTGCATGTGGGAAGCTAACACGGAGGGAAATATAATGAGAACGATATGTTCTACCTCATAACAGAGGGAGTCTGGAAAGCTGGTATTCCAAGGGAAGAAAGGCTCCACTCTGGTAAGTTAGAGGTAAAGTCCAAGTACACGATCCTGCTTGAATGTCATTTCCACAGAGTCTCCCCCAACAGCCTCGCCATCCTCAATTGAGCTTATGGTTGATTCTATCTCCCTAGAGAACTAGACATGATCCTTTTGCTCTCTCTTCTTGCCCTGACACCCAGCCCCTCTGGTACCTTCCCCCAGTGCAGGTAGTAGGTTTCCTCACTTGTGAGGCTCAGGGACCTTAATGTAGATATAACCAAGCTTGTGACAATGTAACTGCTGAAGAAGCATGTCTTATGCCTACCTATCCATGTCCCCAGATAGTAATGGTTTGCTCTCTCTCCTTCCAGTTCCCCGTGGTCCATCAAGAGGAGCTGAAGTGAACACGCTACCTTGAAATGTGTCTGATTCCTTGAATACTCCCTGTCCTATCTCTCCGCTCCTCTATGAAATTACTATGATCTTTATATATTATCGCCCTACAGTTGTGCCTACTGGCATTTTGGGTGTTGGAAGCTGGCTTCCTCTGGCAGGTGCAGAAAACAGGGACACCTAAGACAGATGTGTGGAGCTTGTGAGGGCGGATGGTTTTCTGTCAGACCGGCGGCCACGTGGGGGTTGATGGACGACCTGTGCCACACCTGCTCAATGTTAGCGGGAATCTGCAGAGGCCAGTATGGTGATACTGAGGGAGGAAAGGAGTTCTCTCCTCTCTGCACACTCCTGGATATTGGGGCGGGGACTCCCCGATCCTGAGATAAAACCTTGGCCTATTCTGGAAGAAGATGTATACTGGGCAAAATACAAACAAACAAAAGATCTAGAGAGATGCTCAGTGTGCAAAGCATGTGAGATAGTCCCTTGTCCTTATCCTGTACGAATGATATAGCACTGACGTGCCAGTGGAGTTCCTGGGTGGTGCAAACAATAATCACACTCAGATGCTGACCGCAGCATTGGCAGTTGAAGTCCCCCTAGAGATGCCTCAGAAGAAAGGTCTGGCCATCTCCTTCCGAAAACTCACCCAGTGAAAGTCCATGGTGTCCCCATTATTCTCTGACACTCTCCTGGTTGTCCAGCCATGATGCCCGAGAGCATCGCTGAGAAATGTGAGTGGAGGACAAATTTGGTAGCTGGCCCACCAGACTGGCTGACAGTAGTTGGCCCACTGGATTGGCTGATGGGGTGTTGTTTCTGAATTCTTCCCAGAAGGCAAGAAGGGGTAGAGACAATGGCTGGACAACGTTGTGTGCTGCCCATGAAGAATGTGAGATATGGCTACATAGGCAGGCACTTAGCCAGAGAATGCTTCTGGGAGCTGTGTTAATTGTCCATGGGGCAGCATGCCAAATGTATATGGTGCATGCCTGAAGAGCAAATTCGCCACTAGGATGTGCTACCTATGAACAGTGGTTGCCCTTGAAAGGTGGGCATCAGAATCATCTGTGGGGATGATTGGGAGCCTGATGAAGGGTCCCCCGAAAAGTCCATCTCCTACTCCCACAACTGTGACTGTTTCCTGCTACAGCAAAGGGGGCCTTTGGAGATGTTAGCTTACATGGCAAAAGGAAATTTACCAATTCACCGATGGGAATGATTCAAGTATGCGGAGATGGGGAGATTTTCCTGGACTGTTTAAGTGAGCCCCCAATGGAATGACCAAGCCCAAACAAATCAAACAAACCAATGGCTGTGGAGCCGGTCCTGGGTCAAGACAATCCCATGTGGTTCAGAGCAGAACTGCACGCCATGGGCCTTTCTGGACAGTGACCTTTAGCATGCAGATTGCCAGTCCTCTGCTGAGGGACCTCCAGCGTCCGCTCAAATTGCCAACTGTCAAGTTACTCACTTACCATTTGTGTCGCCTCCCAAACCAGAAACCCCACTCACTCTAATGGAGTTAATTCCAACTCATAGCAACCCTTACAGGACAGAGGACAACGGACTCTGGATTTGCCAGACCACACGTACAGCAGCCAGCCTCTTCTCTCGGGTGTAGCCACTTATGTGTAAGAAACACTGATTTCTTGGTTGGTAGCACAATGCATAGCCATCTGTGCCACCAGGCTGCCATCTAGGCTGCCATGGGAAATCACAGGATCCTTAAGAGAATGCCCAGGGAGGCAGATCCATAGAGAGATTGGGAAAGGCTAATGAAAAAATCAACAGAATTGTATGGGAATGGCTATTTTGGATTGTGTAAGAAATGGCCAAAAAAGAGAGAGAGAAACTCTTATGAAAAAAAAAAAAAAAGGTAAAAGAAGAAGGTTTCCTGGAGGTTTTGGTGATGGTCAGAGGGGACAAATGGGAACCCAGATCAAGGAGCTCAAGGAAGAAAAAGATGTTTTGAATCTGATTGTGGTTGTAGAATACCACTTGATGCGATAGGACTGTGGAATGTTAAGACATCTGTAAGAGCGCCTCATTGTCTCCGTTCTGATGCCGGGTAGCACTGCCCATGTGCATTTACCAGACTATGGCTCTTTATTAGCCCTGCTTTTCTCTCGCAGAGAGGCTGGTGATTTCAAACTGGTGACTGTGCAGTGTGCAGCACAATGAGTCAACACTAAGCCACCAGGATTCCTGGAACATGCTAGGTGGTCCCTGAACCACAAATTGGCAGTTCTCTCCTGTCTTATTGGATGGCTAGCAGCAGCCCTCGATCCCTGGTAACAAGTGGGACACGGCTGTCTTTGGAAGGGACTATGCACATGGGAATACAGGCACCTCCAGGCACTAGATAGCCAAAGGAGGAGGGGTCTCTCCCCTCGGGTCTCCAGGAGGAATGAAACCCTGCTGGCACCTTGAGTTTAGCTGAGTGAAGTTTTGTCTAGAGTCGTGACTTCTAGGACTATTAAAACCCCAGGCACTCCAGAGCCCCCAGACCAGATGAAACAGATGATAGCGGCCTGTTGGATTCATGTGCTTCCTGGGTCAGGGCAGCACCTATTAATTCACACGTGGAATGTGCATGCGCAAGTGAGGCTGGGGAAAGCAAGAGAGTAGCCGAGTGTCTCCCTGAGGGAGCATGGGCCCAATGCCACGCTCACCTTTGGCAATGTTCTGGAGGGCCTTGGGAGACACCACGACATTCCTTGGCTGTGTGTGTGCGCGCGAGACTTTTCCTGGGCCACCTTTTGGAAGGCTTTGCCTGTGGAGGCAAAGGTGCGGATTCGCTGTGGTGGTTCTTGTTCACGTCATGACAGTGTTTTGCACATGTAGTTGTTCTGCTTCACAGCGACCCTCCCAAACCAAACTCCATGCCATCTACTTGATTCTGACTCCTAGTGACCCAAAAGGGCAGGGTAGAACTGGCCCTGGAGGATTTTGAGACGCGTTCTTTCTGAGATTAGAAAGCCTCATCTTAGCTCCGTGGAGCAACTGTGAGTTTTGAACTGTCGAATGAGCCTCCAAACGCCACACCCCATTGATCGATATGAAATCAATTCTGACCCATAGCAACCTTGTAGGACAAGGTCCAACTTTCCTGTTGGTTTTGGTAGTAGAAAGCCTGGGCTTTCCCTGCACAGGGACCCTAAGTGGAACACCTCCACGTTCCCATTAGTTCCTGTGTTTGACCCCCTGTTGCCCACTCTGTCTCCATCCATCTAGTGAAGGCCTGCATATCTCTGGTTGGCTGCCTCTCCACTTGACCAATCACGGGGTCTCTCCTGACATGTCTGCCGTCTGTGATCCCTGGCCGCTCTGCCTGTGTCCCTTGATGACAGTGTGCCGTCCACCGGTGTCTCAAGGCACTGTCAGTGACCCCGGCGTGTCGCACGGGGACAGACATACCACCCTCGTCCCCGCTCCCCTTCCCTTAGCCCCCTTCACTCCAGATGTTGCAAGTGGGCGATGTCCACACCCTCTTTCTGAGTATGCGCAGTGGGGGCGATGGAGGCAGGATTCCTGGTCAGCCCTTGTTTGTGGCTGTTACTCAAGCTTGGTCTAGGAGAAACTCGATCCCTTGGCCCTGCGACCAGCTCCTTCCTTGTCAACGGGGAATGGGGGTGCTGCACAGGGGCTTCCGGTGGAGGGCGTCGTTACGGGGAATGGGGGTGCTGCACAGGGGCTTCCGGTGGAGGGCGTCGTTAGAGTTGTGAGCTCCTCACAATTGTGTCCCAGCTGTGTGTGTGTCCTTCATCTCTCTCCAGATGACCCCTCCACCCCCTTTCCTTCCACAGTCCCTGCGAGAGGTCCACACTCTCCCCCCACGCCCCCCACCCCCAGGTCACTCTAGCAGCTGTCTTCCCCCACTCAGGCCCTGTTTGTTCCCAGGTGTCCCCATCATTTGCTAATTTCGACAGACGTTTCCCAGAGGGGCCTCAGATTACCTTATTCAGGCGCTAGATTTCCCGTCTGTTTTCATTGCCTCTGGCCAGCGATGTTTTGGGGAGAGCTTCATTTTTAACGCAAGTACCCTGAAAGAATACTGGGCGGTACCCTGCTGCTGCTTCTCTGTTAATAGCTTTCCATCCAGTTGGGCTCCCATTCTTCATCTCTAATTTCCACCCTCGTGGTCCCTGTGTGGGTTCTGACAGTTCCTTTTGAGGCCCTAGGATTGTTAATTCTTCTACCCTGAAGCCCTCCTTCTGCCAGATTGGAGCAACTTCTTTCTTTCTAAGGATTCTTGGCTTAAATTTCTCCCAGTGGTACTTTCTCCACTCCAGTTATCTCAACCCAGGGATCAACTGAGTTTCTTGGCGGTGGTATCTCAAATTCTCTGATTTTCTTTCCTGGAGGCCAAGTCAGACCTGGGGGAAAGTCAGGAGCAGCAGAGCCTTTGGGACAGGAAGCATCTGGGCAGCGAGCCCGGCTCCTGTGCCCTAGCATCCTGTACTTAGCAGGACGATACTTTGTCCTCCTGTAGCAGCTTACCCATCCACATACACTTAGTCTGCTGGGGGATCGGTTTTGGGGTTCCTAGCACTTTTGAGTTCAGCCCAAAGCTAGTTGGAGTTTTGGGGAAGTACAATAATTGTGCAGTTGCACAAATGACAATCTGCACAAACGGTCAGTGGCCGCCTAGACCTGGCTGAGGGCAAGCTGTCCTCGGGTTTGTAATGTCCTGGCTCTGTCACGGGAGGCCCCCTCAGGCCTCTGTGTTGAAAGAAAAGGGAATCCCTTTCTCAGCAAGTACTGGCCCTGTCCGCACTGCGGTCACTCCCTGTCAGTCCTGGCCGGCCCCACCAAGGACTCTGTCCTGCTGACCAGCAGGTGCCAGACCAAGGACTGAAGAAAAATTCTTGGATGGAAACTACCTGGTTTATTTTCCTGCATGCACTTGTCAGTATTTCTTTTCTCTTCCTCCTAATAAACCCATGATTGTCCCGTGTGCTTTAAGGAAATCTATGAAGATGATCTCTCCACAATTGCAAAAAGAAAACAAAATCACGATAACGTGATGGTGCAGTGCTTATGCACTGGGAGTCGGCACTGACTCCATGGCAGTGAGTTTTCCTTAGAACCTGGACGCAGGACACAGAGACACTCCCTGAGAGACATTCCTGTTGAGCCGACACATGGAGCTATGCTAGATCCATGGAGCTAAAGGAGTCACGTGGACACCCTGCCATCGCTGAGCTACTTCCACTGCCACTGTATCTACCCACTGACGTGTGATCTTCCTGCATTCGGCATCATTGCATGTGTTTCGTGAGTCTGAAGAGGACTTTATAGATTAGTATCAGACATATGGGCTAATATCGCACTTATGGACTTGATCTGGACTGGGCTGGGATATGTTCTCACTATTCAATTGCTCTTGTATATAAAGATCCATGTTATACACACACAAGTATCTCTGGATTTTTTTCTCTAGTCAGCCTGGGCTAACACACTCACCCATTGAAAGCCCAATGTGCAATTGTGATTTTCGGACGCGTGTGTTGTTGCCATGCCATGGGTGCATAAATGAACCTCCACGTGTCTTCCAGACACCTTATCTGGAAGGTAATCTTAGCTACAAAGCCCAAGTCCATTTCCGATCCAAACCCAAGATCTAAGGGACTGATGGATCCTGATAATGACTCAGTACTTCCAATCTCCATCTGCAGTGCTGCATACGGGATTGGCAAGCCTAGTGTCCCATGACGGAAGGACAGGAAATTCCCTCCTGTTCAAGGTTATACTGAAGGTCCTGGTGATCACAGAACAGTTGTGTTTCTCCTGTTACTAAATTTGCATGCACGTGGATAACAAACCCTCAAGAACTGGGCTACTAACCAAACACCACATTCACTACTATGGGATCCAATCATACACTGATCCTATAGGACAGAGTGGAACTGCACCTTGTGTTTCAGACACCAAATGTCTGCAGGTGTGACCTCTTCACTTCTCTGCACAGGTAGTTGGAACTGCTGACCTTGGGATTCACAGCTGAGTACAAAGTCCACAGCTAACCATACTGTTTGGTGGATTGAGTCTACCCTAAATGCCTTGGAAGGAGGCTTGGTGGCTTAGGGGGTTATGTGTTGGGTTGCTGATAGAGACTTCAGCAGTTCAAATCCACCAGCTATTCCGTGGGAGCCAGGTGAAGCTTTCTACTCCCAGGCAACTCACAGGGCAGTTCTGTTCTATCCTGTTCAGGAGCTATGTCTGGAATTGGACTCTGTGGCTATGAGTTTGGCTTTTTGATTTTCAGATGTCTCAGAAGGAAGAAAGGGTGATGTGCTTCTGAAAGGTCACAGCCCCTGAAGCCCAAAAGGCTCTTATTCTGATGCAAACACATCCCAGCCACTGTATTCCGAGTCTTTTTGTTTGTTCCAGTCAAGAAGCAGCACAGCAGGGGAGAGGGCAAGGGTTGGATCTGGAGTCGGATATATGCAGGTTCAAATCCAAGCTCTGCCATGAATTGTTACCCTGTCTTTACCATCGTTGTTTCCATTTTCTCATTTGTAACATAAGGACACAGTTCATTCCCCACTCTCCTTCACTGCCTAGCTGTGAGGCACAAATAAAAACAGCATTTCAAGCACAACCGATGATAATGCACGGTGACTCTGGATCTTAACTTTCCAGGTGCTCAAGAATTAACGGGGAAAAATTTAAATGCATATCCTCAGACCCGACTACCAGCCATGCTGCTTTCAGGCCAGCCCTGTTTCTGGAAGCTGCATTGTAGCAAGCATCCTTGATCCTCATGATGCTGATGGTCCTTAGATGCCAGGTGGAGAATCTGCGTTCTACAAGTCCATTAGGGAAGGAGAGCCACCAAGGCACAGAAGTTATGCGTTGCTTCCCTTAAAAACTAAGTCCACTTGTCATGGTATTCCAATTCTGTGCAGCCATGTCTGTAGAATAGAACTGTGCCCCTGGGGCTTTCAGTGATGGTGATTTTCCAGAAGGATAGCACAAGACTTTCTTCCAAGACATCTTTGGGTGGATTTAAACCACCAACCATTCAGGCTTTTAAATTAAAGTTGAAAGTTTGTCAAAGTGTCTTTTGTTTTTGTTTTTAGGTGCCATCACGTCACTTCTCATACATTCTGTTCAACAAAATGAAACTCCGCCTGACCCTGGGCCATCCTCACAATTGTTCTTAGGTGTGATGCCATTGTTGGCAGCCACTGTGTCCATCCATCTTGTCCAGGGGCTTCATCTAGCCTTAGGTTAATTCGTTGAGGGAAGAAACCTGTTTATTTTTTTGTTCCTACTCCTAAGTTCATAGCAAAGTGTTGGAAATGTTTTTAGGGCAATCGTCACAAAGCAATGGTGGAAGGTCTGTAGAGACTCCCTGGTAGTGTCTCAACACATCTAGGTATATTTGGGTGTGTTAGTCCAGGTAGACTAGAGAAACAAATCCAGAGACATATGTGTATAATAGAGAACTTTATATCAGAGAGTAATTGTATATTAAGAAAATATCCAAGCCCAGACCAGTTCAAGTCCATAAGTCTGATATTAGCCCATATGTCTGATATCAGTCTGTAAATTTCTCTTCAGACTTACACAACACATGCAATGACACCTAGTGCAGGAAGATCACAAGCTAGTGGGTGGAAAGTCTTGAGGATCCAGGGGCGGTGGAAGCATCTTAGTGCTGGCGTCGGTCTCCAGGGCTCCTCTAGCTCAAAGGCTCTGGCTGCCATCAGAGTAGCTTCATGTGACTTGTCATCAGGAAGATGAAGCAGAGAGTCTGTATCTGGCTCCCAGTAAGCTATCTCCTTTGTGCCTCCAAATGAGGTCATCAAGCTGTGACCTGATAGACAGGCTCGCCTCCATCCTTTCACAAGTTGACCGATTATGTAACTGCCACATTGGGGAACAGGACTTAGCTGACTCAGTAGTATTATCTTGGGCTTTGCTTTTGGGCCCCCATAGGCTATATTTTCTTCCATAAGTAGCCTAGCTGCACCTTCTGTTAATGGTTGAGTCAGGCTATACCTTGTGGACATGAGTGTTGTGCAGGAAGTATGGCAATGAAGTTTTATGAAGTTCTCTCCATCACAATGGCTACTAACAAGCCATCAAAGATTTTGACCTGTATTGGCAGTATTTTCATGATCTCTAAGTGGAGACTCAGTCCCATGCCGCCTCCTGTTCCTCAGTGCATGCTCTATTGCCAAGGTGTTGCCCCCAAAGGAAGACCTGGTTCAAAGGATGATGACAGCAGGGGAGATGTGTAGTCTGTCCCCCTGGCACATGGCCAGAATTAAAGTACTTGGATGTCTGTCATGCCCACAGAACCTGTATGTGGGTATGACGCTCCCATCGTATCTCATAGAAGATAGGCTGCTAGTGAAGAGTTCAGAAATGACTGCAGGAACATGTAAGGTATTCAAATTGCATCATTTCAATCTTTCAGCAAATATTTATGGTGCTGTGTTCTGTTCTAAACTCCCAATGCATTCTAGTCATTAATAAAAGACCCAAAGACTCAATAAAACTTTAAAAAACACCTCAAATACTCTATTGCAGATCTTGGCTTTCAGTAGCAGGTAATTTACAAGAAACATAATGACTGTGTAGATTGCTCTATGTTGTCAGCTGATGTTGACTTGGATCCTACGCATGCCGCCCCATATTCCAAAGGATGAATCAATGCCCTGCATGAAGCTGCTAAGGCCCAGGGAGGACTGTAGGGCTGACAATAGCTTGAGACATGATGTCCCCTTGCTGGAGCTTACTGAGAGGGCAATACGGGGACACACGGCCGGGAGTGAGTCCGGTCTGACCACCGCCGCAGTGGGGCAAATCAAGGAGGGAACATAACAGGAGCCACAAAACCCCCGAGGAGCCCCAACAATAGACTTCAGACTAGGAGGGAAGTTCCCAGAACCCCCCAGGACTGGTGGGGAGATAGTCATAAAGGTGAGCAAGCAGACCCAGAATTATGCATTTTTGCTAGGGTTTTTCCCCCTCTTTTTATTCAATCTTTTGTTTTTATTTTGTCTCTATGATTGCTGTTTTGCCTACCTATATAAATAGGCGTGGGAAACAAGCCCAGAGGAAAGCAACAGGACTGATGGTTCAGGAGGGACCTGAGGGGAGGAGATGGGGGAAAGGAGCAGTGAGCAAACAACGCCATAGGCAGGGGAACAACTAGGGAATTAAAAGCAACAATGAGGAGGACGTAGAGATCCTGGTGGTATTGGAGCACCAGCAGTCTAGCTGAGAGGTATTACTGAGAGAGAGAAATAGGGCAGGTGATGGTGGGGCAGAGGGGAAGGTAAAAGGAAACAGAAAAAAATTCTAGAAGCAAAGCTATAAAGAGAGGTATAAACATAGGTGTCCACAGAATCAGGTGACAGGCACCAGAAGACCCCAAACAAACAAAACATTGCTGAGAATTAGGGGACTCAGAGGACAACTCCTCACAGAAGGTCACAAGGAAGGGATGAGTCAAGCAGGGTGCAGTATAATACTGATGATGCACAACGTAACTCTGGTTCTTTGAGGCTTCCTCATGCCCCACTGTCATGAACCCAATCCTGCCTTTCAGTTCTGGCTAGACTGGAGGATGCCCACTGGTACAGATAAGAGTTCAGGACACAGGGAATCCAGGTCAGATAAACCCCTCAGAAACAGAAATGGGAGTAGGGATTATCAGGAGAGTAGGGGGATAGTGGGGGTAGAAAGGGAAGGAGGAGGAACCAATTGCAATGATAGACACACAATGATAGACACTGCCCCCACCCAGGGGGGGTGAACAACAGAAACATGGGTGAAGGAAACAGCAGATGGTGTAAGATATGAAAGCAACAATAATTTATAATTTATCAAACGGTCACGAGGGTGGGAGGGGGAGGAGGGAGGGCAAAAGAGGAGCTGATATCAAGGCTCAAATAGAAAGTGAATGTTTTGAAAAATGATGATGCAACATATGCACAAATTTGTTTGATTCAATTGATGTACGGATTGTTTTTTTTTGTTTTGTTTTGTTTTTGATGTATGGATTGTTTTAAGAGCTAAGAACCCCCAATAAAATGATTTATTAAAAAAAAAAAGCTGATAGCGAGGGCCGCAATAGAAAGCACATGTTTAGAAAATCATGATGGTTGGGTGCATAAGAAAATGTAGTGAAGAAAGCTGATAGTGCCCAGCTATCAAAAGACATATCGTCTAGGGTCTTAAAGGCTTGAAGGTAAACAAGCGGCCATTTAGCTCAGAAGCAAGAAAGCCCACATGGAAGAAGCACACCAGCCTGTGTGATCACGAGGTGTCGAAGGGATCAGGTATCAGGCATCAAAGATCAAAAAATTATATCATAGTGAATGAGGGGGAGTGCGGAGTGGGGACCCAAAGCCCATCTGTAGGCAACTGGACATCCCCTTACGGAAGGGTCATGGGGAGAAGACGAGCCATTGAGGATGCAGTATAGCAAAGATGAAACATACAACTTTCTTCTAGTTCCCATATGCTTCCCCTACCCCCCGCCCCTACCCATTATCATGATCCCAATTCTACCTTACAAATCTGCCTAGACCAGAGGATGTCCACTGGTACAGATAGGAACTGGCAACACAGGGAATCCTGGACAGATGATCCCTTCAGGACCAGTGGTGAGAGTGATGATACTGGGAACATGGAGGGATGGTTGGGTGGTAAGAGGGAACCAATTACAGGGTCTACATATAACCTCCTCCCTGGGGGATGGGTAACAGAAAAGTGGGTGAAGGGAGACCTCGGACAGTGTAAGTTATGACAAAATAATAACTTATAAATTATCAAGGGTTAATCAGGGAGGGGGAGCGGGGAAGGAGGGGCAAAAATGAGGAGCTGGTGCCAGGGACTTAAGTGGAGAGCAAAAGTTTTGAGAATGATGAGGCAACGAAGGTACAAATGTGCTTGACACAATGGATGGATGTATGAATTGTGATAAGCGTTGTATGAGTCCCCAATAAAAAAAGAAAGAAAATCATGATGTTAACATCTGTACAAATATGCTTGGTACAATTGATGTATGGAATGTTATACAAGCTATAAGAGCCCCCAATAAAATGATTTTTTAAAAAATAATGAAACAATGATCCAGGATTGACTGCAGATCTGATCGTTGTGATCCATGCGTTTTCACTGACTGATTTTCAGAAGTTGATTGCCAGGCCTTTCTTAGGAGTCTGTCTTTGTCTGGCATTTCCACTGACACAGGCCCAGGATCATAGCAGCACACAAACTCCCGTTGACAAATCCATTTTGGCTGAACATGAGGTGCAGAGTCGGAGAATCACACTTGGTCTCCCATATGAAAGATGCAAGACCTATCATCAGACCACCAATGTCTCGTCTTTAAATAGAACAGAGTATAGGGAATTGGAAGAGCAAGAAGTAAGGAGAAAAGACAAGGAGAATTGATTAGGAGTGGGCTCCTTGGGACTTTGGCAAAGACTTGGAGAACAGGTTTCCAAACAGAGGGGAGAACTACAGAGAAGCTCTAGGGGCAGAGCAAGTCTGGCCATGGAGGACAAGCGCAGAGGTCAGTGTGCAAGGGAGGGGGACAGATTCTACTGAAAGACAGAGACTTTGCTTAAGTCGTCTTTGTATCTTCCATGGCAAGTGCAATGTTTTGCATGGCCTAGTGACGTCAAAGGAGTCCCTGGATGGCATGTGCTAAACAGTAAAGCATTCAATAAGACCAAATCCTGAACCAAAGCCCACGGCCTTCGAGTTGATTCTGACCCACAGGGACCTTACAGAAAGTTTCTGAGGCTATAAATCTTTCTGGGAGAAGACAGCCTCATCTTTCTCCTGAGGTTTTGAACTGCCAGCCTTGAGGTGTAAAGGCCATGGCACTAGGGCTCCTTGCTAAGAAGTTAACGGAACACCCCTGAGGTAACTAAACACGTGAGTGTCTCTGGCTGGACTCCATGCCCATCAGTAGGAGAAGCGATACAGACACGTGGGTGCAGACATACAATGGAGTACTACGAATCAGTCACGAACAGTGCTGAGTGAAATTAGTCAATGACCAAAGGACACATATTATATGAGAGCACTGTTAATCTAGCAAAACCAAAGAAGGCAAAGACTTTTATGCCAAAGGATGCAGATTTTGGAGGTTATGGGGGGGGCGGGGAGGGAAGATGAAACAAGAGACCAGAGGGTTGAGAGGCATTAACTTGATGAGGGAGAAGACACCAATCCACAGGAGACAAGAGAGAAATCAAAGGGGGTGGGGTGATACGTTTAGTTAGTTAGTGGGGTTGCTAAGTTGTTTAAACGGTTGAGTATAACACTGGTGGTTTGAAATGTAAACTTGCACCTAATTCACAATTTTTAAAAATAAAGCTGGGTTGATTTGCACCTGAGAGGCCACAGTCTTGAGTCCCGTGGAGCAGCTGCACGC
>NW_022103968.1:39216400-39281416 GCF_000313985.2 Echinops telfairi
CCTGAGGAAGAGGAGAGAGAACTCAGCGTCAGGGAATGAATTAACAAGAATTAACCCTTGGGGAAAAGGAGGAACGGGTGTGAATGGAGACTTCGCCGCACTGGAAGGTCAGCAAAACCCACTTGTGGGATGAACGGAAATCTGAGTCAGCCTTCCCACACTGCGTCCGCCAAGCCCTTCTTGGACAGAACGCGGCTCTGCTCTGGGCATTCTCTCCACCCGCCCCGCGTGGCAGGGGTGACCTGTGCATCACACCTCACTCATCTTCTCACTGCCAAGCACTTTCTCGAGAAATGGAAATGTGGAAAGTCCCTTTCTTCCCAGTGAAAACGGTCGAGCGAGGCTGCAGGCTGAAGCCACTGGCCAGCGGAGAGGAAGCAGAGAGGAAACGCAGTAGCAGTGAGTTACCCTCTGAGAGAACAATCCCAGGCGTTTCAGAACCTGTCAGTGTTGGAAGAGTGCAGGTGGTGGAAAATGAAACGTTTGGAACCTTGCCAGACGTCTATTTCCTGGGGCCACTTTGCTTTGGATAGAGATCCAGATGTGGATGGCATCGACAGTAGATTTAACAGCGAGATCATCTCCTATCGTGACCTGAGGTTTTTGTCCTTTCTGTCTTTAAGAACAAGCACTCAAATAGAGAGATTCATTATATGGTTTCCTGTTTGTACATTTTTTCATTTATCTGTTTTTTGGGAATGTGGAAAGAGGAACTCGTGTAGAGGGTTGAGGTCCTTTTATCCTTTGGTTTATGGCATATGAGAATCATTAGCCCGTTAATGCATATGTAAATAGGCACGCACATATACATGATACCTATCCACACACACATGTGGATTGATCCACAATAGGCAATCCAGAGTAAAACCATAACCTAGGAAATATATTATCATTTACATAACTTAAAAGCCCAGGTATACAAGAGAGTGGTAATTATGTTATAGGACCACATACAAAGAAAAAGGTGCACATTAATTATGTTAGATGGATTATTTCTTCCAAATAAGATTGGGAGTGGAGTCTGAGAATAAAATGCATTAATGAAAATTAAACCAGATTTTTTTCATGGACTAATGAAGGACTGACTGAGGAAGAAAGGATGAGGGTAATATGATTGTCCACTTTTGTGTCTTGGAAGGATGCATTTCTAGCATTCAGGCGTCCAAGGGGAAAAATGAGACAATGAAATTTGCAACAATGAAAATTTATGTGATGTGTCCAGGCTCATTGACTATCAAAAGACAGAACTGGTATTGCTTAAGCCTCTAGTGTTTTCTATACCCAGACTGGTGTCCTCAACATAGCATATAACTCATGTTCAATATCTGAACAAGTCCATGTATGGAACAACTGCAATGGGCACACAGATCTGAGGAATTATGCCTGAACATTCAGATTTCAGACTGAAGCATCACTTCTTCAATCTGCTTAGAGCCTAAATTCTTTTAAAAAAAATCATTTTATCGGTGTCTCGTACAACTCTTATCACAACCCATCCATCCATTGTGCCAAGACATTTGTACATTTGTTGCCTTCATCATTCTCAAAACATTTGCTTTCTACTTGAGCCTTTGGTATCAGCTTCTCATTTTTTCCCCTCCCTCCCCATATCCCCTCTCTCACGAACCCTGATAATTTATAAATTATAATTATTTTGTCATGTCTTACACTGTCTGATGTTTCCCTTCACCTACTTTTCTCTTGTCCATCCCCCAGGGAGTGGGTTATTGTAGATCCTTGTGATAGGTTCCCCCCTTCCTACTCACCTTCCCTTTCCTCTGCTGGTATTGCTACTCTCATTATTGGTTCTGAGGGGTTTATCTGTCCTGTATTCCCTGTGTTTCCAGTTCTTATCTGTACCAGTGTACGTCCTCGGGTCTAGCATGATTTATAAGGTAGAATTGGGATCATGATAGTGGGTGTGGGGGTCGGGGGAGGAAACATTAAAGAACTAGAGGAAAGTTGTATGTTTCATCATTGCTATGCTGTACCCTGACTAGCTTATTTCCTCCCTGAGACTCTTCTGTAAGGGGATGTCCAGTTGTCTACAGATGGGCTTTGGGTCTCCACTCCACATTCCCCCTCATTCACAATGATATGATTTTTTGTTCTTTGATGTCTCCTACCTGATCCCTTTGACACCTTGTGATCACACAGGCTGGTGTGCTTCTTCCATGTAGGATTTGTTGCTTCTGAGCTAGATGGCCGCTTGTTTACCTTCAAGTCTTTAAGACCCCAGACACTATATCTTCTGATAGCTGGGCACCATCAGCTTTCTTCACCACATGTGCTTATGCACCCCCTTTGTCTTCACCAATTGTCTCATGAATAGAGCCTAAATTTCTGAGCACAGTGTTTGCAAAAGGTTATAGATAACAGTGAAAACCCAAAATTCATTTGCAGAGTCTCCACAGAATGTTTACATGTTGGGCTGCTTATTGAAATGTCAGCAGTTCAAAACCACCAGCTGATCTCCAGGAGAAAGATGAGGCTTTCTAATTCTTTTGAGTACTTTTCAGCAAAGATGTTACTTTAATGACTAAAGTGTGCCTGATCCAAGCCACTGTATTTTCAGTCACCTCCTATGTATATGAAAGCTGGAGAAAGAATCAAGAAGACAGAAGAAGAATGGATGCATTTGAATTATGGTGCTGAAGATGAATATTGAAAGTACCATGGATGGCTAAAATGACAAATTGATCTGTCTTGGAAGAAGAATGGACAGAGTGCTCCCTAGAGGATGGCAAGACTTTCTCGACTTTTGTTGTTTAGACACATTGTTGGGAGAGGTCAGCCCCTGGAGAGGGACATCGTGTTTGGTAAAGTGGAGCAAAGGAGCAAGGCCCTTGAGGAGATGGATGGACACTTGGGCTGCAACGACGGTGCAGAACTGGGCTGTGTTTCGTTCTGTGGTACAGACGGTTGCTAGGGGTTGGAACTGACATGATGACACCTAACAACAACAACAACAATAACAATCGCCAACAATCTTCTTTCCAGTGCATTCTGTATGTTAGCAAGGCTGTTCACATCCCTGGTCTGTGGTCAGAAGGGATTCCCCAGAGGCTTAATGCAGGTGTATTTACCCTTACTCTTTTTTTTTTTAAAACAGAAACAACTTTATTTTTCATCAAAAAGTCATAGAAGAATATTTAATCACATGGACAGATGTTCACACACTATATTTCTGTCATTCATTTGTTTTGCTCTAGTTGGTTTGCTCAAACAATGCAGGACGAGCTTTGAGTGAAAGGAATGAGAACATTAGTTTGGACGCTTAAAGAGCAGGAACGGTTACTGGGTGTCTTTTTGTCTTAACCAGTCTCTCAGCCAGCACAGAACTTCGCCTGGGTCTCCCTCAAGTCATACTTTGAAAACTCAAATGAAGCAGGGATGATTCAATGGTAGAATTCCTGCTTTCAGTGAGAGTCAGATTCAAGGTCAATGCACTCCATGCACAGTCATCAGCCATCTGTCGGTAAAGGCTGTGTGTTGCTTTGATGCTAAATTGGCTTCAGTAGAGCTTCTAGACTAAGATGGACCGGTCAGAATTGACTGAGGTGTGCTGCTTAGCAGCTGGCCGCACCTCTGTGAACTCTTTTCTCCCTTAGGGAGTGTGTTGTGTCACTATCGGCTAGCTTCTGCTAGATCTCCTCTATGTCTGGGAGTGGCTGAATTATAAATCAAGTGAGACACAATTGCTGTCCAGCCTTCTGGTTTTGCTGCTGTTGTTGTCAGGTGCCACGGAGTTGGTTCCCGCTCATAGCGACCCTAGATACAACAGAATGAAGCTGCCCAGTCCTGCACCGTCTTCACAGTTGTTCTTGCACTTGAGCCATTGTTGCAGCCACAGTGTCAATTCATCTTGTTGAGATTCTTCTTTTTTGTTGTCCCTCTATTTGACCAAACCTGATGTCCTTCTCCAGGGATTGATCTCTCCTGACAACATATCCAAAGTTCTTGAGACAAAATCTCGCTGCCCTTACCTCTAAAGAGCATTCTGGTTGTACTTTTCCCAAGACAGATTTGTTTGTTCTTTTGGCAGTCCATGGTACGTTCAATATTCTTTGCCAGCACCGTAACTCAAATGGATCGATTTGTCAGTCTTCCCGACTCAAGGTCTAACTTTCACATGCATGTAAGGCGTTTGAAAATACCATGGCTCATGTCAGGGGCACTTTAGTCCTCGAAGTACCCTGCTTGCTTTTCAATACTTCAAAGAAGTCTTGTGCAGCAGATATGCCCAGTACAAGGCATCCTTTGACATCTTGACCGCTACTTCAAGATCATTGAGTGGATGAAAGCAAGATGAAATCCTTGACCACTTCAATCTTTTCCCCATTTATCATGTTACCTAGTGGTTACCTAGGTGGGAGGATTTTGGTTTTCTTTGTATAGAGTTGTAACCCATACTGAAAGCTGCAATTCTTGATCTTCCTCAGCAAATGCTTCAAGTCTTCCTCATGTAAATGGGTCAAAAGGGAGATAAAATAAGCTACTACATTTTAACCTAACTATAATTACTCTAATTGTCTCTACAATGCTCTCTGTGGGATAACAAGGCTATTCACATCCTTTGAGGAAAACCTGGCTGTCACTCAGCTCCCCATTCTGTGTCATCGGAGGACAGTATTTCCAGGAACCTATAAAAAGTGCATAAACTGACAACTACTTTCCCGGGGGAGGGGGTGCAATGGGGGTGATGGTTCAGTGCTTCATTGCTAAGCCATTGGCATAATGGTAACCCACTGGTTTGAATCTGGCTAGCGTCTCATAGGAACAAAAAACCCGGTGATCTACACTCCCGTAAGGGTTACCTCAAACTAAAACCAATGTCAGAGCGGACTCCATCTCACTCGCCACTGCCATCGAATAGATTCTTATTCATAGTGTGTCTACAGGACAAACTAGAACTGCCCCCTAGAGTTTCGAAGACTATGTCTCTAAGGGAGTAGAGAGCCTCATCTTTCTCCTGCTGAACGGTTGGTAGGTTTGCACCTGCAGAAACTGCCGTGCAGTTAGCAGCAGCCCAGTCTCAAACCTACAGCGCTAACAGGGCTCCTTATTCAGACCCAGGGCTTCCAAGACTGGAAGCTGTCTGCTGCTTCTCTCCCATGGCGCAACACCTCTCAGTTAACAGTCTGATGCCCCCCTATGATGCCACCAGATCCCCTTCTGCAGAGGAAACTCCCTATCGGGGAGTTGCAGTGTAATCTATGGGGCTCCTTATGAGTCCATACTGACTCTACCACACACAGCAACCCCAACAATATTGTATGAAAAGACTCAGATTGCTTTCTGGGGTTCGGAGGAGGGAGGGCCCCCTTTAATTAGTCAAGAGAACAAAGCTAACTACTTATGACAGATCACACATCTCCAGCTGTAGTAAACAGTTTTCTTTTAAAACATGCGAGTGTGTGCACGCACACACACACACACACACATTCTTGTAGCTGTGTGGTTAATACTGTTAATAGTGGCTAATACTGCCACTAATGTTTTGGAAAAGTAGAGAACTGTTTAGACCATTTCACATGACGACTTTTACATGTGGGGAGTTCGCATAATGACACGGTTAATGTGCCTGAGTTAAGAAGCAGTTTATAGACTGAGCAAAAAAGAAGGGTTCACTATTTCTTTGTCATTTTCCACCAAGCTCCGTGCCTCACTCCTTCTCTTCCTGGGTTACTCCATCTCATTAGGAAAATGCTCTCCTCCACCTCCCCTTGCTGGGCTCATTCTTCAGGCCTAGTCTTAGTTGACAATTTTTTCAAAAAGTTCTAGAAGCTTCTACTGGTCCCAAAGTCTAAATCAGATCACCTCCCTCTCACTTGGTGTTTTGCATCTCCGTCTCTGCAATTGTTACTCAGCCTTGTAGCAAGAGCTGATCATCCCAGTATGCATTACCTGTCGGTACCATGTCAGTCAGATAAACACTGGCGTCCCCAGTCTTGCCCACACCCTTCTAGGTGCACCACAATGAAAGGGGAGGAGGAGATGAAAGAAGAGGAGAAGCCACTGAAGGAGCAGTCGTGTGGTAATTATTTATTATGTTTTCAAGTGTTCAGTAAACCTAAAACCATTTTTAAATAAAAGAATGAAGGAACAGAGCAAGGAGAGAGAATGGAAAAATTATCTGATTCTTGAGTGTGAATTGTGATCCAAAAACTTTTGCAAATGACTTTTCCACTCTTACTGCTTGTCATTATATTCCAGTGAGGGGGTGATCACTTAATTTATTTTAAACATAAAGACTTGTAGCCAAAATAGGTTGAAGGAACATTGGAAAAATTGGTTCATGAAAAAATGGCAGAGTCAGGATTTGAGTTTAGATATTCTAGCTCCCAAGCCTTAGTCTTTCTCGTTCTTATTCCCTGCACTCTGCAAACAAACAGAGATAATTACCCTCAAGTTCAATGAGACAACGGTAGTGCTTCTCAAAGAAAAAATGTGTTCTTCGTTCAAATAATTTCAGAGAATTCTGGGTTAATTTAAGTGAAATAGTTTTCTTTAATCCAAGACATCTCAGAACTTTTAATACACAAACATACATCATAAGTATCTAAGAGGGTGAGGTAGTTAGTTTATTCTGCCAGCTTGGCAGATAAACACATGGGATTAATTGAAGGGCGGAGAGATCAATGTCTCGGTGAGCCTTGCCTTTCTTGTCTCTCGCTCTTTGATCGTCAGACCAGTGTGCGGCTGCCTTGCTTGTTCTGTGCCTCACTTTGCAAGCTACACTACCTGTGGAACGCCTAACCTGTGGACTGTGTCGCTGTAATTTGAGGTTCCTTCAAGACCTGCTTCGCCACACAATTGGAATTTACTTCTATCTCTTGAGCTGGTGACTGACTGTTGGTGACCTACCTTGCTGTTTGCTGCCTGTGCCGCGATAGCCTGAATCTCTCTACAGAGGACTACCTGGCGGCCCTCAAGACTTAAAGGACTGCCAGTGTCTGACAACTATCTCACGGGAGTGAGTTGCACTTAGCCATTTGTACTGCTTTATAGTTTAGCTGTTTATTTCTTGTATTATATATCTATCTATCTATCCGTATAAATATATATGTACATACAATTATTAGCAATCTGGTTTTGTCTTTCTAGAGAACCCTATCTAACACATTTTGGTACCAGGAGTGCTCTAGAGAAATAAAATCATAAATATGGGCTTCTTAAATTGGCTCTCCAGCCTGATTAGTCTTAACACTAGTAATGCTACTTCAACACCCCAAAGCATGGATAAGTCTGCTACTCCTCCTAATGCATGGTGTGAAATAGCAACGCTAGTACCATCAGTAGCACCACAGATAGATGAGGTGCTGGTTAAAGGAGAGGATATGAGTGATTGTATGATATTTTCCAGGAGTTTTGTAAGGATGACAAGTATAGGGAAGCTGGTTGGCTGGTCCTTCTTACAATGGAAAGTGTGATTGAGGAGAGGGATGGTCCCAGAGCCTCAGAAGCGTGCCTCAGGTGCAGACTAACAGATTTGAAAGCTTCCATCTGTGCTACAAAGGACAGCCTTCTCTCCTCTAGTAATAGAGCTGACATTGCCGAGAACCAGGTCCAGAGTCTCATTATGTGAGTGGCTGAATTACAAGGGCAGCTGAATTGCAGATCTAGAACAGTGTCTGATACCAAAGTGAGGGCATTGATTGAGAAAAGTTGGGACCCTGAAACATGGGATGGGAACATATGGGCTGATGATCCAGAAGAGGAGGATATGGAGCCCTACCCCAGTCAATAGATCCACCCCTCCCAGCTGAAAGTATTAATTCACAATCCACACCTGAGCAGATTACCAAACTATTCAAGTTGATATGCCAGGTGGGGCTGCATCAGTAGCATTGCCTTAGGGAGATACCTTACAAGATATTGCTGAGAGCACCCAGGAAACACCCTTACCACCCATTATTTCCGCTAGACCTGTCACTAAAATTACATCTCAGAAAGTTCCTAAAGGTGAGGTTGAGATGATTACCCAAGAGGAAGCATGCTATACTCATAAAGATCTGCTTGAGTTTTCAAATACGTACAAGCAGAAGCCTGGGGAATATCCCTGGGAATGGTTACTAAGGGTGTGGGATACTGGTGCACGAAATGTAATATTAGACCAGTCTGAGTTTCTGGATATGGGGCCTCTAATGACAGATTCTTCTTTCAATGCCTCTGCGAGAGAGGCTAAGAGAGGATCTAATTCTTTATTTGGTTGGTTCAATGAAGCATGGACTGCCAGATGGCCTAGATTAGACCAACTTGAAGTACCTGACCTACCTTGGTAAACTGTAGAGGAAGGCATCCAAAAGCTTAGAGAAATTGGTATGCTGGAATGGATCTATCAGGATATTCCCATAGACCAAAAGGGGGTGTGCTGAGGACATACCCTTTACCACAACCATAAGGAACAAGTTTGTGAAGTGGGCTCCAGCATCTCTGAAGACTCCTGTAATTGCTATTTTATGTGCACCAGGATTAACAGTGGGCACTGCCCTAAGTGAACTCCGACATTTGCCCACAATGGGGCTGATTGGTCCCGTGATGGTAGAGGGCAGGTGTCAGCACTGAATCAGCAGAGACAGGGTGAGCATGGTTATAATAGACAACAAGGGTTCCGTAGTAATCAGAGCAACCTGTCTCATGTGGAATTATGGCATTGGCAACTTAGCCACAGTGTCCCTACGAATGAAATAGATGGGGAACCTAAATATTTACGTGATCTATACAGGCGGAAGAATGGTAGATCAGGTGAACAGCAGAATAGACAGTCACGATCACTCAATCAATTCCCAGACCTGAGACCGTTTACAGACCCACAACCCTTGAATGAGGGGGAGGCCGGGTCCCTTTGAAGGAGGACCCTGCTACATCACCGAAGGTCTATACTGTTAGTCTTTCTTCTAGCCTTCCCCAAAGGGACCTGCAGCCTTTCACAGTCATGCTCATTGGGGAAAAGGAAATAATGAAACTTTTCGGGGATTACTGGACACTGGCTCCAAACTGACACTAGTTCCAGGAGACACAAAGTGTTTCGAAGGCCCACCAGTCAGAGTGGGGGCTTATGGAGGTCAAATTATCAATGGAATTTTAGCTCAGGTGCACCTCACTGTGGGTCCAGTGGGCCCCTGGACCCATCCTGAGGTTATTTCCCCAGTTCCAGAATGCATCATTGGAATAGTTATACTTAGTAACTGGCAGAACCCCCATATTGGATCCCTGAAATGTGGAATAAGGACTATCATGGTAGGAAAGGCCAAGTGGACACCATTAGAACTGCCATTGCCTAGGAAAATAGTAAACCAAAAGCAGTACTGCATTCCTAAAGGGATTGCAGAGATCAGTGCCACCATCAAAGACTTGAAAGATGCAGGGGTTGTGATTCCTACCACATCCCCGTTTAAAACCTATTTGGCCTGTAAAGAAGACAGATGGATCCTGGAGAATGACAGTGGATTATCGTAAACTTAACCAGGTGGTGACTCAAATTGCAGCTGCCGTTCCAGATGTAATTTCATTGCTTGAGCAAATTAATACTTCTCTTGGTACTTGGTATGCAGCTATCGATCTGGCTAATGCCTTCTTCTCAATACCAGTCTCCAAGGACCACCAGAAACAGTTTGCCTTCAGCTTGCAGGGGCAACAGTATACTTTCACAACTCTCCCCCAGGGGTACATCAAATCTTCTGCCCTGTGGCATAATTTAGACTGAAGGGACCTTGATCACCTGTCTATTCCACAAAATGTCACACTGGTCCATTATATTGATGAGATCATCCTGATTGGTCCCACTAAGGAGGATATATCAAAGACTCTAAATTCATTGGTACAATATCTGCATACAAGAAGTTGGGAAATTAACCCATCAAAGATTCAGGCACCCTCCACCTCAGTAAAATTTCTAGGGGTCCAGTGGTGTGGGACATGTCGAGATATTCCTAATAAAGTGAAGGATAAGCTATTGCATTTAGCGCCCCCATTGACTAAAAAGGAGGCACAACACCTAGTGGGCCTCTTCGGATTTGGGAGGCAACATATCCCTCACTTGGGTGTTCTACTTTGACCTATTTATCAAGTGACATGAAAAGCCTCCAATTTTGAGTGGGACCCAGAACAAGAAAAGGCTCTGCAACAGGTTCGGGCTGCCGTGCAAGCTGCTTTGCCACTGGGACCATATGATCCAGCTGACCCAATGGTGCTAGAAGTGTCAGTTGTAGATAAGGATGCAGTGTGGAGTCTTTGGCAGACCCCTTTTGGTGAATCACAGCGTAGACCATTAGGATTTGGTAGTAAAGTCCTGCCATCCTCTGCAGGCAACTACTCCCCTTTGAAAATCAGCTGTTGGCCTGTTACTGTGCCTCGGTGGAGACTGAACACCTCACCATGGGCCACCAAGTCACCATGAGGCCTGAACTACCTATCATGAACTGGGTATTGTCTGACCCACGGAATCATAAAGTTGGACGTGCGCAGCAACACTCCATTGTTAAATGGAAATGGTATACATGAGATCAGGCCAAAGCAGGACCTGAAGGGACAAGTAAGCTGCATGAAGAAGTGGCCCAAATGCCTACAGTCTCTACTCCTGTCACATTACCTCCTTTTTCCCAGTCTGCACCTATGGCCTCCTGGGGAGTTCCTTACCATACTTTAACTGAAGACCAAAAAGTTATGCTTGGTTTACGGATGGCTCTGCATGATATGCAGGTGCCACTCATCAGTGGACAGCAGTAGCACTACAGTCCCTTTCTGGGATCTCCCTAAAGGACAGTAGTTAAGGGAAATCTTCCCAATGGGCAGAACTTTGAGCAATGCACCTGGCCATTCAGTTTGCATATAAGGAAAAATGGCCAGATGTGAGACTGTATACTGATTCATGGGCTATGGGTAATGGCTTGGCTGGAAGGTCAGGAAATTGGAAGGACCATGATTAGAAAATTGGTGACAAGGAGGTGTGGGGAAGAGGTATGTGGATAGATCTCCCTGAATGGGCCAAGAAAGTAAAGGTAATTGTATCTCACGTCAACGCTCACCAAAGGATTACCTCTGAAGAGGAGGACTTTAATAATAAGTGGATAAGATGACACGCACTGTGGAGACTGGTCCTCCTCTTTCCTCTGCCACTCCTGTTGTCGCCCAATGGGCACATGAACAAAGTGGACATGGTGGCAGGGATGGAAGTTATGCATGAGCACAGCAACATGGACTTCCACTCACCAAGGCTGACTTGGCCACTGCCACTGCTGAGTGCCCCATTTGCCAGCAGCAGAAACCAACATGGAGTCCAAGATATGGGACCATTCCTCAGGGAGATCAGCAGCAGCTTGGTGGCAGGTTGATTACATAGGACCACTTCCATCATGGAGGGGACAGCGTTTTGTTCTTACTGGAATAGATAACTACTCTGGATATGGATTAGCCTTCCCTGCACACAATGCTTCTGCAAAAACTACTATTCGTGGACTTACAGAATTACTCATTCACTGGCATGGCATCCCACATAGCATTGCTTCAGATCAAGGAACTCACTTCACAGTAAATGCAGTGCGGCAATGGGCCCATTCCCATGGAATCCACTGGTCATATCATGTTCCTCATCATCCTGAAGCTGCTGGCTTGATAGAACAATGGAATGGCCTCCTAAAGACACAATTATGGCACCAACTAGGTGGCAACAACTTGCGGGACTGGGGCAATGTTCTCCAGGAAGCTGTATACACTCTAAACCAGCCACCAATACATGGTGTGGTGTCTCCAATCACCAGAATTCATGGGTCCAGGAACCAAGGGGTGGAAGCTGGAGTGGCACCACTCACTATTACTCCAATGATCCACTTGTAGCATTTTTGCTTCCTGTCCCAGCAACCCTGTGTTCCTCAGGCCTGGAGGTCCTGATCCCGAAGGAAGGAACTCTGCCACCTGGAAACACAGCATGGATTCCACTGAAATGGCAGCTGAGAATGCCCCCTGGCCACTGTGGGCTTCTCATGCCTTTGGATCAACAGGTCAGGAAGGGTGTCACTTTACTTAGTGGGGTGATTGATCCTGATTACCAAGGAGAAATTGGACTGGTGTTACATAATGGAGGTAAAGAAAAATATGTCTGGAATCCAGGAGATCCCATAGGCCAACTTTTAGTGCTACAATGCCCTGTGATTAAAGTATTAAGGTAGTAGATGGACATTGGGCCTCCACTCAAGTACTCCCTCAAGGCAAGAATACTTTGTGCTATTAAACTGGCATTCTATGTATGATGCTCACCTTCCCGACACAACCGCTGAAGACAAAGCGGGTGAATAAGCAAATGTGGTGAAGAAAGCTGATGGTGCCCGGCTATCAAAAGATATAGTGTCTGGGGTCTTAAAGGCTTGAAGGTAAACAAGCAGCCTTCTAGCTGAGAAGCAACAAAGTCTACACGGAAGAAGCACACCAGCCTGCATGATCATGCAGTGTGGAAGGGATCAGTTATCAGGCATCAGAGAACAAAAAATCATATCATTCTTTGCTCACCTCCCTGATATGATTGCTGAAGACAAATGGGTACATAAGCAAATGTGGTGAAGAAAGCTGATGGTGTCCGGCTATCAAAAGATATAGCATCTGAGATCTTAAAGGCTTGAAGGTAAACAAGCAGCCATCTAGCTCCGAAGCAATAAAGCCCACATGGAAAAAGCACACCAGTCTGTGCGATCACGAGGTGTCGAAGGGATCAGGTATCAGGCATCATCAGAACAAAAAAACATATCATTGTGAATGGGGGTGGATGGGAGTGTGGAGTGGAGACCCAAAACACATTTGTAGGCCACTGGACATCCCCTTACAGAAGGGTCTGGGGAGGAGATGAGCCAATTAGGGTGCGATGTAGCAATGATGAAACATACAACTTTCCTCTAGTTCCTAAATACTTCTTCTCCCCCACCTCCCACTATCATGATCTCAAGTCTACCTTACAAATCTGGCTAAACCAGAGGATGTGCATTGGTACAGATAGGAACTGGAAACACAGGGAATTCAGGGCAGATGATCCATTCAGGACCAGTGGTGAGAGTGGTGATATCGGGAGGGTGAGGTCAAAAGGGGGGACCAATTACAAGGATCTACATATAATCTCCTCCCTGGGGGACGGACAACAGATAAGTGGGTGAAGGGAGATGTCGGACAGTGCAAGACATGACAAAATAATAATTTATAAATTATCAAGTGTTCATGAGGGAGGGGGCAGGGGGCAGAGAGGGGAAAAATGAGGACCTGATGCCAGGGGCTTAAGTGGAGAGAAAATGTTTTGAGAATGATGAGGGCAATGAATGTACAAAGGTGCTTTACACAATTGATGTACGTATGTATTGTGATAAGAGTTGTATGAGCCCCTAATGAAATGATTTAAAAAAAAGAATAGCACCATGTCTCGTCACCAGTAGTGACCTTGGGGGAAAGTCTGGGCTGCTGCGAAGTTGTTCTTTCAAAGCATGGCGTGTTTCCAGTTGGTGCTCTTTTGCTGGTCAGTGAAAACCCAAGGCACAGTTCTCAGCGATCCTTCTCAGTCCTAAATCTTCTATTAAAATTCACGGGACTGAGCTGGAAGATAGTCTAGATAACGTGCCCATCTCTTCAATGGTCCGTTGTTGGTCTTTGAGCACAGGTGCATGAGTTTTGTCAACATTTTCTTCCATGAGAGAAGTTGACGGATGTCTAGCATGAGGTTTTGGCATCATAGACATTCTACCATTTTCGTAACAAGAAAACCACTTGTGTAGTTGAGTTTTCCCATAATGCTCTCCTTGTAAGCTGTGTTCAACATCACAACAGTTTCGGCGGCAATTTTCCCAAGCTGGAAACAAAAATTCAAAGCCACACACTATTCTCTTAAATCTGCCATCACAAAAACATGAGGTTTGACTGTAAGGTGACCAGATTTTAACATTGGTAAAGCGGGACACCATTGATAAAGCTCATATCCTGGCGAAATAGCCACATGGCAGCTGAAAACCATATACCCTAGGTTGTTGTGCATTCTTTCCAAAAATCAGGACTTTTAAAAAACATCACGGGACGCGGGGAAAATTGTTAAAAATTGGGACTGTCTCGCCAAAAGTGGGACATCTGGTCACCTTAAAGGGAAACTGCTTTCATGAAAAAATCCACTGTGACCAGAGAGAACCTTCCCAGGCAATGCCACTGGGTGCACTAACTCAGAGGGAGTTGCTCAATGCTTGCCTAGCAGGAAAAATGCAGATTATGAAAGCTCCAGCCAGTGGACCTTTATTCCAGGTCTTTTTTTTTTGGGGGGGGGGTTACCCCCTCATAAATTATAATCTTTTTCTTCTGTGAAGACACTTTCATTTCTGAATATCTCACCGACAATAATCTTTAAACTCATATCTGGCAACATAAACAGTGAGGAGGAACCATTGAGATAGTTAAGGTTTATTGTGCCAACCTGGCCGATAAACACATGTGGGGTTAATTGAAGGGGAGAGAGATAAATGGCTCGGTGAGCCTCGCCTTTCTAGTTCTGGGGTCTCTTGCTTTATGATGGTTGGACCAGGGTGCAGATGCCTTGTCCACTTCCCTGCTTCAGCTAGCTAGGCTCACTTCCTGTGAGATATCCCTGAGAAGAAGCCACATGGACCTACCCTGATGCAGCCCTGGGTGCTGGAGCAGCCATATGGAGACACCTGCCAGCATTGAGATGCTTACATATTCAACGACTTGGCTTTCCTCCTGCAGTCAGAATCATTGTATGTGTTTTGTGAGATTGAAGAGGACTTTGTAGATTGGTGTCGGACGTAGGGGCTACTGTTGGACTTATGGGCTTGGAAAGCCCTGGGTTGGGATGCTTTCTTAATGTAAACTTACCCTTTATATAAAACTCTCTCTTATACATATACGTTTCTACAGATTTGTTTCCCTAGTTTACCCAGACTAACGCAACTATCAAGAATATTTTTTATTTATTACACCCATGAATTTTTTAAAAAAAAATTCTGTCTACAAATTTGCTTTTCATAAACAGTATGGTTTTGACAATTCCCAAGACTAGTAGATATCAGGATTTTTTCCACCTACATCTTCTTCCTGGTAACAGCACTTTTCCCTCCTCCTTTTCTGAGTTATTTGGTGTGGGTGGCATGGCTGCAATCCCAGTTCTACGGTGTTAGTCCAGGCTAGGCAAGGAGGAAGAGGAGGACTGGGGACTCCACTTGTGCATCTCATATCTGACCAGGGTAAATCTCAGAACCTTTGCTGGAAACACCGCAATTCACCCTTGTATTTTCTCCACAAGGCTTAAGAAGCCCCAGTTGGCGTGATGTTTACATGTTGGACTGTTAACTACTATGAGTTGGAATTGGTTCAGTGGCAGTGAGAGACTTATGTGGGAGGCTGAGGCTTAAAAATAATGAGGGTGTGAAGGTAGCTTGTGAGCTTTCCAGATGTGAAGGCAATCAATAGGAAACAGCAAGAGAGGCAGAGCCTAGTGGTGTCTCCTGAGGTCTGGATTGATCCATTTATGAAATCTAACACTGGACTACCCATAATTACCCAACTCTCAGTGTGTTAGTCTGGGTAGACTAAAAAAACAAATTAAAAGATATACTCATATGTGTATAAGAAAGAGGTTTATATACTAGAGCAATTGAATATTGAGAAAACATCCCAGTCCAGATCAAGTACATAAGTTCAATATTAGCCCATATGTCTGATACCAATCTGTAACGTCCTCTTCTGACTCACGAAACACCTGCAATGATGCCCATTGCAGGAAGATCACAGGACAATGGGTGGGAAGTCTTGTGGATCTAGTGGTGTCTTAAGCATCTCAGCACTGGAAGGGGTCTCCATGTGACTTCTCCAGCCCCCAGGGCTCTGGATGCAACAGGGGAGGTCCATGTGGCTTCTCCTCAGGGATGTCTCTCAGGGAGTGAACCTTGTCAGTGGAGAGTCTCCAAGGGAGTGAGCAGAGAGCAAGTGTATCTCCAACCTCTAAGGAGGAATTACTGGAGTTCCCAGAATCTTCAGGAGAAGGCCATGCCCACACAGAGGTCTCATTGGCTATGACCCAACTGATAGACTAGACTCCACCCCTTCACTCTTAATCCTCTCAAGTCCCAAATTGACACCAGGTTATGTAACTACCACCCTCAAATTTTGCTTAAACCAATTTATAACAACTGAAGAATCCCAACTGGTACATCCTCAGAATGTATGATTAGCATCGGAAAGTCTTTGTTAGCAGTATTAGCTATCATCTTCCAATCCATTGCATTTCATAGAGACCTTATGTGATAGAGAATGCCCTTCTTGCTCTGCAATTTTCACAGAAGCAGGTTTTTCTCTCAAGGGGTAGCTGGGTGTTGGGTTTGTACTGTCAGTCTTTCAGTTAGCAGTCAAGGGCTTAACTGATGCACCACCAGAACATCTCTGTTATGAATTAGCAGTCAGGTTTCCTAAGTACCTAAATACTCCTGTGGAGATGGCCAAAGATCCAGGAGTGTTATTTTAACCCAAGATTGTTTTGGGTTTTTTTAATGTCACTAGAGGGAGTTAGAGTCCACACCAGCCAAAAGACTAAAGCAGACTGAATTTTGTTTCTAGTAGTTCCCCGGGAATAGGGTTCTTGGGGAAGGGTAGGGAAAGGAGAGAAAGAGATTTGATTTAGATAGATAATGTGTGTACCTGATCCTATCGACATTTTCACCTCCTGGAGAATACTGTATATTAATTCCCACAAGGTCAAATAATGTATGCAAAGCACCCAGAAACCTCAATGAATATTAACTAGTATTTTTACATGGTTCTTCCTAAACAAGATGCTAATGTGGAACCAGAGATCAGATGGAAAGAAAGGCAAGTAGCTCACTGCTAGCTTTCCTTTCTGTTCCACCTTCTCTACATGCCAGTTCTTGGGCCCAAAGCTGAGAGCTGGTCAGCTCAGGTCTGGCTGAGCAGACTGGAACTTTGGCCATTCTTCATCTAAGATAAAGAGTTATTAAATCAATTTCCAAATTTTACCCTACTATAAAATGATGTACTAACTCAGAACAGACAATGCATTAAGGAAGGTTTCAACTGTATCACCTAGGCTCCAGAGCGCATGTAGGGTAGTAAGTGGCTAGAAAAACCAATGGTTCGGCAGGCCCTGGCTTAATGATGCCATTTCTTGTTGTGTCAGGATGCCCTTTAACCATCAATATTGTAGGAGTCCACCTGGGAGAAGTAGAAATTTAGGGACCAATTTTCCAGAGGTCCCATCCTTTTGCCATTCTGTGTTGTGCTTGCACATTCACTTAATTAATACATATTTTAAAATCAACTTATTCTATTTCTTAACTTTATTTAAAAATGAACCATAGCATTATAACTTTAAGTGGCATTAAAATCGGCATTCCTTACCAAAATTGGAAGGTGTCTATAAAAATAAATACACAGCTCTTGAAAGAAAATATCTGCCAGCATACTGGTAAAAAAACTGTGCCAAAAACACATCACCTTTGGAAAGGCTGGAGTAAAGCACGGTGGTCTCTTTTCTCTCCTTTGAATGTGGCCCTGCTCCTTGTCCTCCAGTGACTGCTAGAGAAAAGACTAACAAACCTGGCCCTTGGGCCCTCCCCAGGAGACCGGCAGGGAGGAGAAGAAAATTAGCAAGAGATGATGTCCCGGCAGCCTCTAAGTCCCATCCGGTGCTGGTGGAGGATGGGTTCTCTTAGTACCCAACATGAGGCCTGGTGCTGGTGGAGGATGGGTTCTCTTAGTACCCAACATGAGGCCTGGTTCTGGTGGAGGATGGGTTCTCTTAGTACCCAACATGAGGCCTGCCCACCACCAAGCTTGGGAAGGATGCCTAGGACAGGCCCTTGGTGAGCCTCTTGGGAAAAGATATGACAAAATACCCATTTATAAACTATCAAGGGCTCATGAGGGAGGGGGGAGCGGGGAGGGAGGGGAAAAATGAGGACCTAATGTCGGGGGTTTAAATGGAGAGAAAATGTTTTGAGAAACGATGTACAAATGCGCTTTACACAATTGATGTGTATGGATTGGGATAACAGTTGTATGAGCCCCTAATAAAATGCTAAAAAAGAAAAAAAAACCAAACAAGCAAAAAAACAAAAACAAAAGATCACACACTCTTCAAATTTACAAAGAAGTCAATACAAATAACCAAACCTCCATGCATTTCAAACATTTAAAACATTATGCTAAGCAATTAATTGTGCTAGAGAATTGTATAAAGAAATTGTAAAAGTAGGTGCTGCCAAAAAGCTAAGGAATAAAGAAGTATCATTTCTATACACAGAAAAAAAAAGAAAAAAAAGACTGCCCAGAGAAATGGAATACAAATCAGCTACTTGATTCACTAGGACCTGGGCTATTCCCATCCACTCCCGATGGCCTCAAACCTAAGTCACAGAGAGACCTTGGAAGTCATCAGCCTAATACTTCCCATTTGAAACTATGCTCTCTTTCATAACATCTCTAAGAGCTGATCCCCAACCTGAGTTTGGACCCTTCCAGCGCCTGGCTCCCACTCCCTCGTGAGGGTTCATGCTACCTTAGCACACTTCCCAATGGTTAGACATTCTCACTGACATAATAACTTCCTGTTGTTTGACAGGTGTTTGTTCAACATCCATGTGCAAAGAACACTGCAGATAAAGAGACTAGAATAGTCCCAGGAAATGGGCAAGACTAACCCTCTGCTCACCCAAGACAAGAAGAGGCCTTTCACCATCTGAAATTTCCCCACAAGTGCTTCGCAAACCCGAAATTGTATTACTTATCGAAGCAGAAAGGATAACTAGGCAGCCTGACTCTTAAATCCTAGTAAATCCAGAATGAAATTGGGACTTACACTGAATGCAACTTCCATCCTGGGGAAGTTCCTTACCTGCCTTTGAAGAAGTCTCCTGGGAAAGTTCACATGGTTTATGAACATGTCTACTTACTTATTTTTATTTTGGGGTGGTGGTGGTAATTATTAGAAAATTATTAATATTGATATTTTCCATTGTAATTTTTTTCAAAGAAATTATTTTATAGAGACAAAGTGAAGGAACTAAAAACTATTAAAACATTTAAAATTCTTGTGTAAGTTCAGAGGAAACTGAATTAAAGAAATCCTTAGGGAAAGTGGCAGTGGGGCAGGAGGAAGGTAAAAGGAAACAGAGGAAGGACCTAGGAAGCAAAGCAATGGATAGAGGTATAATCATAGCAGTGCACATATGCAAATACATCAATCCACACAAATAGAGGCATTGGCCCTGTACATATATTTATATGGCAATACACTGAGGTAGGGGATGGACTTTGAGCCTCTGCTCATAGCCTCCCTCAAGACAAGAACACTTTGTTCTAACCAATCAGCAGTCTGAGATGTTCACCCTCCCATAACAATCACTGAAGACAAAACAGGTGCATAAGCAAATGTGGTGACGAAGGCAGATGGTACCCGGCTATTAAAGATATTGTGCCTGGGGTCTTAAAGGCTTGAAATTACACAAGCCGCCACTCAGCAGTGAAGCAACAAGTCCACATGGAAGAAGTACACCGCCAATGTGATCATGAGGAGTCATAGGGACAAGGTAATAGGCATCAGCAGACACATAACACACAAAAACAGATTGTTGAGAATGAAGTGGGCTGGAACAGAGATCCAAATCCCATCTGTAGACAGTGGAACAGTCTCCCCACAGAGGGGCCACAGGGAAGAGATGAGTCACCAGGGTGCAGCAAAGCATCGATGAAACATCCTATATTCCTCTGGTTCCTTGAGGCTTTCTCACCCCCGACTACCATGACCGCAGTGCTGCTTCTCAATCGATACTAGACCGGAACAGGTACACAGGTACAGATAAGAGATGGGAGCTCACAGCACACAGAATCCAGGAACAGGAGTGGGAGTAGTGATACCAGAAGGGTAGGAAGAAGAGGGGGAGAGGAAGGGAGAAAGGGGGAACCGATCGCAATGATTGACACATAACCATACACCCCTCTACAGGGGGAAGAACAAAAGAAAACATGGGGGAAGGGAGACAGCTGTCGGTGTGAGAGATGAAAATAATAACAATGTACAATCTATCAGAGGGGTACGGAGGGCTGGAGGCGAGGGGGCGGGCAGAGCTGATACCAAGGGCTCAATAGAAAGTAAATGTCTAGAAAAGAATGAGGGCAACATATGTACAAACATGCCTGATTCGATTGATGTATGGATTGTGATAAGAGTTATAGGAGCCCCCAATAAAACGATTAAAAAAAAGAAAGAAAGAAAAGAAATCCTTAGGAAAGAGACTGCTTGTCTAAATTAGAAAAGTTGGTTTCCAAGCTGTGCCCTCTTACCTCTACTGCTTTTAGCCCCAAGGAGACTTTATTCTCATTTTGTTGGTTTTCCTAGGGGGCAGGCAAGGTGGGAAGAATTGGCCGTAGTTAGACAAAAGACAGCTGAAGGCTCTGAGTCAGGAGCCTGTAATATGTAATGCGACCATACAATTCATCATCTCAACCAGGATACTTCTGAGTGCAAAAGAGTGTGCAAAAAGTTTTTGGACAATGCCGCTTGATGTGATTGAACCATGGAATGATATGGTGTATATGTTAACTCCCAATTGAAAAAAAAGTTCACCTTGGGTAGGCAGGGGGGTGGGGGGGTGGGAAGCGGGGTAGGGCGGTGGGTAAAGGGAGCTGATGTCAAGGAGTTCAAGAAGGAAAGAATGTTTTGAAACTGGCTGCGGTGGCAATTGTATGCTATTGCTTGATGTGATTGAACTATGGAATGATAGGAAATCTGTAGTAGCTTCCAATAAAATGGCTTTGAAAAAATATATAAACATAAATGCAACTTTAAAAAAATATCATCTGGGATGTATGGCCACAATAGAGATAAGGCAGTGTGAGAAATTACATTTCAGCATGCCCTGCCCCCTTAAAAGTCACAAGGCTGCACTGGAGCAAGGCACTCTGGGCCTGCGAGTTAGCATCACTTAAGAGGTACACTGTAGAGGGCTGGGCTCTGGCGTGGCGGCTTTTCATTTCTGTAGGTAGGTGACTTAACCAGACCCAGAACACAACACCTAGGGTGACGTTTCCATGGTTATTAAGGCTGGGGAGCCTGCCCAGTACTCCAGCGTGTGGAGCTGGTAAAGCTGCCCGTTGGTCCATTCTCTGTCTCTCTAGGGTGCTTGCTGCTTCTGCCTTCAAATCCTAGCATTCCCCTGCTGTTGGTCTTTTGGGGGATTCTGTTCCCACTCAACTTCAGCCAACTTACAGCTCCATGGTGACCTGGGCATCTTCCAAGGGGGAATGTCTGCTTGCCCCAATCCGAATGTCCCAATTCAGCAACTTCTGGCTAGAGTGCTTCAGAGACATGGTAAGATGCTCCAGGTTGAGGAGTGAGCTATAGGAGGTGCCCCAGGTGAAGGACTCGGGGTGGAAGTACTACAAAGCTTTGAAGGCACTGGACTCCACCACCATCATTCCTGTGAGTATGTTCGAGATCTGCCTCCCAGCAATCTTATGGAGTGTAGCTTTCGCCACAGGCTGCTTCCGGAGACCTCTCCATAGGATCTGAGAGGCACAATGCCGAAGGGTACTGATCACAATGCAGATCACCCTTGTAGTAGACAAGGAACATGGAGTCAAGGCACACACATGCTGTTAGGGCCCTGTGCCCACTATCTCACAGCCAAAGGTCACCATCTTCCTTACCTTCCTTCTCCTGAGATATGCCGAAGTTATCTTCTGAGTGCATTCGAGTGGAATTCTGTGAGGTAGATATGTATGCATGTGTGGTGCGGGGAGGAGGGCTAGTCTTCTAGAAATGCTTTCTCTGGGAGCAGGCTAGGTGGCTCAGTTTTTAGAAAGGCACTCTGGAAATCTTCCAGCACATCTATTTTTGCCAGAGGAGAACAGCGTTTCTGTGCAGAGGCAGGGGTTAGCCAAGGTACCGCAGGTAGTTTTTCTAAAATCCATAGCCTGCTCTGATCCACTGCTGGAGAAAACGGTCTCTTCCCTTTGGGAAGAGGAAAGGTGATCCATCCACCTTTGGACTCTCCTCGTTCTATGCAGGGTCCAAGTGTAACGTCCACACTTTGCTGAGGCCCTGGGAGGTGGAGGGGGGTGGCAGGGGCACTGCTTCGGATTCAGAAAGCCTTTCCATTCCCAGAGTCACAATTTTCCGGCTTGAACTTCCCCTCCAAGGCCTTTTTAGGAAACGGTTTCTCCAGATGGAGGAGGAAGGGAGACCTGAGTGCAGGAGGCACTCAGAGCAGCGGGGCACAGTGTCCACTGATTCTCCGCTGAATTCCACAGAGCTGCATCGGGAGACTTGCGGCACAGTCGTTCCATTTGTTTGGATTTAAACCATGAGGATATGGGAGGAGGACTGGTTGAAGGAAGGAGGAATTGTGAAATCAAACAGCAATGAGGCATCACTAATAATGTCCGATGCTGAGGTGTGTGAGGAGCCTGGGCGTTGCAATAGTTAAGGAACCTGGACCCTGACCCAGGGGTGGGGGACTCGTGTGCACACACAGTCCCTCCTCGGGAGAGAGACCTGGTGATCCACTCCTCTGAAGATCCAGAAAACCACATGGGGCTTTTCCACTCTGTCACACAGGTTGCAATGAGTCAGACTTGATGCTACAGCCCCAGTACCCCCAAATAACAACAACAACAACAACAACAACACTTCCATAGTGCTAGGGGTGGCTGTGTGTTTTGGCTACCGATGAACTCATCTGAGCCTCAAAACTCACTACCCCATCAAACAGAACCTGTCACCACCCTCATTTGGCAGAGGAGACACTTCAGGGACTTGCCCAGGGTCACAAGGCTAATAGCTGGCAGTGATGAATGAATGATGTCATACTGAATCCACTTGCTCTTCAGAACAAAAAGTGGCTTCAAGGATCTCTTGATTAAGACATACAATTTCTCCCAGGAAGTACTGCTTATTTGTTTTCTGTTGAGTGTGTGGCTTGCTATTAACTAACAACATGCTCTGTCTTCTTATTTCCATAAAGTTCAGACTTTGAGTACTATAGTCTCTATTCGCTGAGCTAAGTCAACTGTATACAGCAATGATTTCAATAAGAAGTAAATTTTTGCTATTTTCCCTTCTAAGAGCCATATGTAGCTCTTACCCATGTAAGTGGATTAGATGGAAAGGAAGATGGTGTAATTACGATTGTGTACTCTTAACTCCAAACTCGAGCTCAGCGCTTTTGCAACTATAAAATGTGTTTAAATCTCCTGGGGATGTGGTTAAACTCCAGATTCTGGCTCAGTAGGTCTAAGAAGGGGCTGGAGATTCCGTATTTCCAATAAACTCAGAGGGGATGCTGTCACCACTGAAAAGGACACTGGAAGTGACACATTTACTTAGCTTGGGGAAACAATTTACTAATCCAGTTGCTTGATACCACATCAATGTCAACATGCTGACTCTACTTTTATTATTTGGCTCATTGTATTCATGTTACTAAAGCATCTCTTTAGTGATGTTACATCAGCAATCTAAGAGAATCAATGAAGTTTATACAAATATATTTGCTCCAGTTTTCATTTAACTTAATTTTATACCACTTAGGTCAAATGTTCACTTAGAAGAAAGAAATCTTCTCTGATTACAGAAATAAATTCTTCCTCTCAAGGAAAAACCCACCCACCAGCCCCCAGACAAAACCCAGTCATTTTCAAACACTGAGCATTTATTTCCATGAGCAGAAAGAAAACTGGCCGGAGGCCTGCTGTGTCCCTTGGCCAATCAGAATAATGTGACCATAAATGTCCATGAAATCCCCCCTCTGAATCGCTGCCTCCAAGATATGTCTGTCGTGGGACATGCACAGTACAATTCTGTACCACAAACTCAGCCTCTTATGTTCTAATGTCCTCTACTCAAAAAACCCCCAAAACTTAAATTTCTGTGATATTCTCATCTTAAAATCCATTATCTTTTAGATGGAAAGCTATTCATATAAATGCACCATTTGATTTGTTTAAAATAACAATACCTAGCACACTTACATATAACCCATTTACTATGAATAAGGGATTGTTCTAAGTGTTTTTAAATATTATTTTATTTAATATTTGGAAAAATCCCTAGGTAAGCCCTCTGACTTGCTCACTCTAGATGAAGACACTAAGCGCCAGTGTGGTTAGGGTTTTGCATTAGTCACATAGGAAACAAATTATTGGGCCGGGATTTGAACCAAGGTCATTAATTTTTTTGCATTTAAAAATCTGCTACTCTCTTCCTGAACCGGTTCACTCATACTAATTGAGCACATACTATGTCAGGCTTTTTGTACATCTTCTCATTGAATGCTCATGGCCAGACCTATGGGAAAGGTTAACTAGTCTTATTCCTGTAGGCAGAGCCCTTGATTAAGGTCACCTGGCAAGTGAGGGGCCTAGGGTCTATCTGATCCCAAAATTGTATTCTTTGTCCAATATTTTACCTCTCCCTATTTTAGTAAATAAGAGAACTTCCCTCATGCTATTTTACATGTAGAAACCATCTGAAACCCTTGTATATACCTGAGCACAGACGGAATAGTAGGCAAGTCTGAGAATTTTTTTTTTTTTCTGAAAGGGTCCAAGATAGCTTAATCTAACGTTATCTTGTCCACTGTGTTTCCCATCTTGCCTTTCTTGTCTACCTCACAGATCTTTCTTCTTACATCGTGCCTCAGCTGACTCCCATCCGTCTCTCTCTTCGCCGTTTGAACAACAATATGTACATTGGGAAATGTCTGACTTTTGTCTTTCTCTTGGCTCTTTCTCAAGCCCCAGCATCGCATCTCTCCCACTACTTCCTCTCTCTTGGACATTAGCCTAGAGATTCCCCCACATAGAATTGACTAGCTGAACTGTACCTTGTAGATACAGCTCAAGTCCGAAAACCACAGTGATGGAGGGTAGAATGGCCTCTCCCTTCTGAAAAATGCACCCCGTTTTGGGTCATGACTAACAAACCCTGAACATTTACCAAGAGTTTAGCTGCATGGGGGAAATGCTCACATTTATAATATTAAATATCACCCTTGCTTTCTAGATTAAAACCTTAGGTTTGGGGAACTTAAATTAGTTCCAACAATGTGTTGGAACTGGGGTTGGAATATCAGTCTAGTGACTTCTGTGTGGCCCCTTTTTCCACCTCCTCCAACTCCTTTAATGGTGTTATGTCTTTGCCCTGGGCTTCAACCACTTTTTTGGTGGTGGGCCACCCCCATGTAGACCTCCACACTTCCTTCCACTGCGAATCCACAGCCTGCATTTCACGTAAGCCTTCCCCTTACATGACTTCCTTGTAGTCAGTTTCCTAACTGGCTTTACCCCATGGCGACTCTTTTAAACTTTGAACTTTCTCAGCACTTTTGAGGAGCGAGTGAGGCTGAATTTTGGAATCTGTGAAATTTCACTTCTTTTTAAAATGTATACTTGAGATAAGTCCAATTCCACCTAAGAACTGATCTATTACACTCATACCTACCCATTACCTGGGAATGGTTCTTGGCTTTAAATCACAAGAAACACATTCGTAGTCAGAACGAGGGCATTAAGTGTAAGCTGGCCTCCCAACAATCATGCATTAGTTTAAAAAGTATTTATGGCTTCCTACTCTATGCTATAGACTTTGCTAGATCAACCACAGACGGTGCTGGCCCCAGGGAAATAGCCATGAACAGGTGGACCTCGTCCTTGTATTCATGGGCTTCGGAGGTTGAGTGAGGCTAGCACAAGAAATGAATGATTACTGAAGGGCACGATTAGTAGTTTAAACTATTGGATACAAAAATGATGATCTGAAATGTAACCCCCACAATTTACAATTTTAAAAATTGTTTTTTCAATTTCTCTTTGCCTCCTGAAATACCGCTCTTCTTTGGTTTACCAGACACCACGCTCTGTCCTGTCCTTTGCTGGCAGTTGCTTCCTTGCCGCCATCAGACTGGTCCGAGGTAGCATCCTGAGGCCCAGGACGGTCCTCAGGGTTCTGTTCACTTTTGTTGGTCTTCTCAGTTGCCATCCCGTTGATTGCCACCCATGTGCTCAAAGTAGAACTGGTCCATCCTGTTGCCAAGGCTGGGACCTTTCACTAGACCGTCAGACCTGTCTTCTAAGATGCACTGGATGGGTTTGAACCACAATCTCTTCAGGCGGGTGGTCAAGTGAGCACTTAACCACTTGCATCACCTGGGGGCTCTGTTCACCTTCCAAGGGGGAAAAACAAACACACACACATAGAGCAAACCAAACTCACTTCCATCACGTCATGCTGTCACCAGTTCCAAACCATCGGCCACTCCTCAGGAGAAAGACGAGGCTTTCTACTCCTGTAAAGAGTTATGGTCTAGGAGACCCACAGGGCAGTTCTACCCAGTCCTATAGGGTTGCTATGATGATGTTCACCTTACTACTCCTTTAAAAATGCCATAAAGTTTCAATCATCACCCTTTCCCAAATAATGTTCATACCTCTAGCTCTGACTTCTCTGGTCTACATTTCCAGGGCATGATCTAAAAGTCCTGCCCATTTCCCAACCATCACCCTGAATGCTGAACTTATCTATTACAGATCTCCTTAACTCCTGCCAAGACCAGCAGGACAGGAATGTGGATGCCATGAACTTGGTAAAAAAAATAAGCTGTCCAGTGGAAAGATGTCCTCTTCAGTCTTGATTCCACTTCGTGGTTCAGCTTTGCCTCTTTCGTGCTGGTGCATCTCCATTCTGAGATCGGAGGCGCCTTGAAAGCAGGAGCTGTGTCTTCTACTGCTCCACATCTCCGAGGCCGGCCCCAACCTTCCAGGCTCTTTACACGTGTCTGAGAACATGCGTGACGAGGGCCAAGAGTGCAAGCTTGAAGCATGAAGCAATTACAGCCATGCTGCCCTCCTCCCGTCTCTTAGGGTCAACAGGAATGTAAACGAAAATAACAAAGGCAGAAAGAACTAAGGACAAAATAAGGAACTAGTGAGAAAGAATGAAAGAGCTAAAGAGAGAAAACTGAAATCATGAATGAAGGACGGGAAAAGGAAAGATGGACAGGGAGAGAGGGAGGAGGAGGGAAGAAACCAGACTCATTTTCAGAACATCATGTTCGCTCTTCTCCAGCTTTATGATGAAGGTTATTGCTGCTTACATTTGGCAGAGTTTAATATTATCCCAAGATTAGTAACTCTACCCTTGAAGGGTTCTTGATGATTATTTGGCCTCATCTCTCATGACTGCGGAGTCTTCCCTTCCGAACACATCTCTTTGAAGGCAGCAGGAATCTGGTCTGTGATGCATCACAGGGCTTTGCTTCGGGGGAGGCGGAGCAGCCTGCTGCGGAGCCTAGAAATGCACTGACCCATTTTCCCCTTCTCTCTGTCTGGGCTGTCCTATTGCTCGCCTGGCTCCTCCTGTCACAGTGCAGCCATTACCCAAACCCACTGCCCTTACGTGGATTCTCACTCAGAGAACTTTCGGGATAGAATAGCACTGCTGTTTCACATTTCTGAGGCTGTACATCTCTACCGGAACAGACCACCCCATCTGCCCTCCTTGAAGTGACTGGGGGGCTTCAACTGCTCTTCTTTGTGGTTAATGGCACCGTGTGTAACCCACTCTGCTGCCAGGGTTCCCTGTGTAGCCCGTCAGAGCCATCTGCATAGCACCTACAGAACCTGTCGTTTGAATTAGGCTTCACCCCTGTCAGGGTTTCATGTAGTAGACATGAAACAAAAAGGGTTGATATATATTTTTCCCACCAATGCCCAGTTTTTGATGCACATTTAATATGTATTTTCCTTTCTTTCTGCCTTTTGTCATTTTCTATTTCCTCCAGTAAAGAGAGGAAACAGAAACAACCTGCCTAGTGTGGCTATAGCCAGTATATGCTCTGGGATCCTGGGCAGGACCCTCTTAGGGCACAGCCTTCTGTCCCTGAGGAGCCACATTTCCTCATACTTCCTGCTTTCAAAGGCTCACTTGTATGCAAGGTTATCTTACACAAGATAGTAGCATTAAACTTGGCTAACACTTAGTCCAGGACTCCAAGTGGTGTGTTGTTTATGTTGTTGTTCGGAGCTTTTGAGTCAGGTACGACTCATCGTGACCCTCAAAAGGAAACCCTAAGCGGCCCTGCACCATCCTTCCATCGTTCCGGTGCCCGAGACGACCCTTGCAGCCAGGATGCCAGTCCACGTCACCAAGGGCCTTCCTCTTTTTCGCTTCCCCTCCACTTTCCCAAAGTGGTGTCCTCTGGGGACTGGTCTCTCCTGACCAGATACCCGAAGTATGTAAAACAAAGTCTTGCCATCCTTGCCTCAAAGGAGCACTCTGGTCGTGTAGTGAATTGCTAGCCACAAAGTTTGAAACCACCCTTGGCTCCCTCCGAGGGGAAAAGATGAGGCTTTCTACTCTGTACAGATTTACAGTCTCAGGGGCACAGGGGCTGCTCTACTCTATCCTATAGAGTTGCTATGAATTGGAGGCGGCTTGATGGCCGTGAGAGGTTTTGGGTTTTTTTGTAAGATTAGACCTCAATTCTCAGCATGGATGGGAACTGCTGTCATTTCTTCTTTCCCTTGAGGTTGGGTGAAAATGGCACAGAACGCTTTTTCTTTCCTACCCCTGTCTGCGGTGTGGGACTATCATCCAAACCAAATGTAACCCATTACCATCCAGTGGATGTCAGCTCACAGCAACCTACAGGACAGAGTAGAACTTCCCACGTTGGTTCCCAAGCTGTGTCGCTGCTTGCAGGGGTAGAAAGACATGCCTTTCTCCGGAGGAGCATCTGGTGGTTTAGAACTGCTGGCCTTGTGGTTAGCAGCCCAGCATGTAACCACTGCCCCAGTAGGCCTCCTATAGCATTAGCCAAATCTAAGAGGTGAGAGAAGATAGGTCCTGGAATCTAGGCCTTGAAAGCTGCACATTGCCAGTCTTATCCAGGCTCTTAAAGGTCCTGTTCTTACCACCCGAACAGGGAGCTATGTCCCAGCGTGTGACCTCACTTTTATTCTAGAATATCGATTAGAAGCCCATTATGTGGTACTCCTGTAAAAATGTTACAGTCTTGCAAACCCAGTGGGGCCATTCCACCCTGTCCTAGAGAGTTGCTCTGAGTCGGAATTGACTGGACAGTAGTGAGTGTGCTATGTGTCGAATGCTAGATATGAGGCAGTGAGCAAAACAGAAAAAAGAGAACCCCACCCTCAAGGAGTTTACAATCCAAGGGACAGAGCGCAGAGCTTTGCTTTCTGAGACCTCCTGTTTCTCTTTGCTCACTCCCCTTCCTCTACGCTGGCTCCAGGCCCCTCCCCCTCTTTCTATGTGAACTCCAGAAGCAATGACTGCTGGACCGAAAACACTGGCTTGACCTTATAATCACTGGGAAGCAGGAATGATGGGGAAATCTTTATTGGTTAAACTGTACAGCAAACACTTTTAAGGTACTTTCAGTTTCCTAGGAATGGCAGCATTTTCGTTCCTCTTGATCTCCAGATGGCTTCTCATGGACATAGACCACCTCCTTTATGATTGACATACTTGGAAACACTCCATAGGGTCTCTATGAGTCCTAACTGCCTTGCTAGCAGTGGGTTATTATTGTCATATATATGTTGTTTTATATATGTGTGTGTTATATATATATTTAGCAATCCTTTATTCACAACACCTTCAAGTATTCAAATACTCAAGTTATTATTGTCATATATGTTGTTATATATATATATATGTTATATGTGTGTGTGTATATATATGTTATATATATATGTTATGTGTGTGTGTGTGTGTATTTAGCAATCCTTTATTCACAAAACCTTCAAGTATTCAAATAGCCGAAGATTTAAAGAATGTAATCATTGCTGAATTCTGATGGGGTCCAGTGTTAGTAGTTCAAACCCACCAGCTGTCCTGTGGGCGAATGGCGCGCCTTTCTCCTCCCATAAAGACTCACCACCTTGGAAGCCCACAGGAGCAGTCCCACTTCACCCCATACGGTTGCTAGGAGTCAGAGTCAGCACGATGGCAGTGAACGTTTTTTTAATCACTGCTTGCTCTTGCTCAAAAAGCTGTCCTTTGAAAAAATGAATTACTTAAACACTGCTTTCACTTTGATTTTAGTTGATAGTTTCACGTGATACTCATACAACCTATTAGAAGGGTTGAATACGTTGAGTACTAATTTTATGTCCAGTCTTACACTAACCAAATTTGCATCAGCATCATTTAATAAATTTTACACATTTAAACTCATTTAAACTTTAAAATAGCCTCACCATTTCCCTCACTTAAAATATGCATTTCCCAGTGATGAAAAAAGTGACCCCAGGTTACAAAATCAACAAGTAGCATACTGGAGACTTAAACTCAGCTCCTTTAGCTCCAGAGACGGGCAGCTCAGGCATTCAATTCTCTGCGGCTTATCCTAGATGGTTGTCGCCCCCCCTGCCTCCTCGGCCACAGCTCCTGTGAATCACTGAGAATACAATGAAGTATTATTCAAAAGCAGGAGCCACATGTCACATATTTTGTAACTTGTCAACATTAGAATATTACAAAGTGTTCCCTAATTAGAGAAAAAGAGATTTATTTTATCAGTCTTAAGTGAGCTCTGCTAAGAGAAATAGTCAGGTGGAATTTCACGAAGATGTTTTTTATTACTTAATAATCATTATTCAATCTATCTGGCTACCATAAGAACTCATTTAGGAAATGATAAATTCAATAAATTTCATGCAATGCCATTTGCTTGCTCTGTTCCTTTAAATTAACTGTATAAGGCTTCATGTTTAGTCTCAATAAAGCACCTACATAGACTCAAGTTCAAAATTTTGGGGAAAAGCTACGAACAATTTTCTATTTGTTGTTAATTTCCTCTAGAGAGCCTGGTTTTGTTACCACAGATTCAAGACAATTAAAAAAATATCACTTTAGCCAGGTTATGCTCGTGGGCTTTCTCAATGTCTAGTTCAACCTCAGTTTTAAAATATAACCAAATTATAGTTTCTGAATGTATATGTTTCTGTAAATACACAAAACAGACATGTAAATTCGCATGTTTGTGCAATCAATGCACATGCCTGACTGCTGACAGAAAGGTTAGGGTTCACCTAGAGGTGCCTGGGGAGAAAAACCTGCCAATCTACTTCTCACAAGTCAGCCACTGAACACTCTGGAGCGTCGTCTACTCTGACCCACCTGGAGTCACCGTAAGTCAGACTACAACATGGAGTCTACACTTGACTACAACGTGTCGACCCACCCAGATGGCCTGAGCGCTGCTGACCGAAGGCCTGCCCTGACCAGCAGGGGCCTGAGCTCCAAGGACTCATGGGCTCTGGATGGGTCACATGGTACAGAGCCAAGAGATGGCTCAGCAACAGGGTGCAATCATAGAAAACTCAATCGCAGAAAACCATCATGGTCAACAAGAGTCTAGGCGGCCTGGGGAAGATCGCTGGAGGATGGAGGAAGGGGCAATCATCGGAGCCAAGCACCTTGAAGAGCAAGCTGACAAGGAAGTGACTTTGCCTGTGGGTGGTAGGCACTCGGTCCAAATGCAAAGAAATCAACCAGTGTTATTGAACATATTATCCTGCACTTGAACACCAAATCTCGTGGGTTTAGAGAGAGCCCAAATATTGGGAGCGCTGTTCTCATGGTAAAACTCCTCTACAGTTATGTTCCCCTCCTTCATGAATGGAGTCATATCAGAGGTCTGCTATCAGCATACTTTTCCAAAAAATTGCCAGCTTTACAATGAGTAAGAGGCATTCATTCATTCATTCATGCATTCATTCATTTATCATAAAGGCCTAAGTAGAGTTTATAATGTAGCACCATCCATGTAAGAAATATGAGGGCGTGTCAAAACATTTCTGGGAAAATTTCATAACCATTCCATTCCATTTTTTGCAGGAACTTTTTGAAGCCCTCTTGTATTTTTCACATGGATAGGCACGGTCATGGACACTTAGAATGGTAGAAGATCAAGTCCTTGCTCCAACCCTCTGGGGAAGTAGAGATACAATGAAATACAATCACATATCACATATTACGGCAAACTATATCAACCTCATGAGGGAAAGGTAGCATGACATCCCCCTATATATCGCAGGAGCTAGTGGGGGAGGAGGAGCCCTGGTAGTGCCGTGGGGTTCACATTGGCCTGCGAACCACAAGGTCAGCCCAACGGCTGCTCCAGAGGAGCAAAATGAGTCTGTCTTCTCCTGTAAAGATGTACAGTCTCAGAAAACCACAGGGGCAGTTCCACTATAGGGTCTCATTGACTCAATGGTAATGAGCTTGGTTTGGGGGTTTGAGTTTTGTAGGGTGATAGGGAGTCCAGAAAAGGCTTGGATGAGAAATTGATCTGAGAGATTGAAGTCCATTGAGGCATCCAAAATACATGAGCGAGAGTAAACCAGCCCCCAGATGACCATGACAAGTGATGCCTGCAGCGCTGAAGATCTCCGCACACCCGCAATGAGGCCATTTGGGGCTTGTCTTGGATGTTGAACAGCTTTCAAAATAGACGCATTACAGCCCCAGTGGGGCAGAATGACAGCTGTGTTCTAAGACATACCAGAATGTGGAAGTACGTATTTCTTCCAAAGTACGGTTTTTTGGTTGTTGTTTTTCCCAGATGGAGCACTGGCACTGAAGGCCTTTTTAAGGAGCTAAGAGAGAAGGTAAGGCGATTGGGGCATTTGAGAATTCTATTTTAACCCTATGCAAACAGTAATGCGTTCCAGTTTCTCTCGACGCCACCAGTGGATTATACTTCTTGGCTCAGCAATCAAGGGCCTATTTATAAAAGTTAGTGTTTGCTTTTTGAGTTCTAGTTAGTACGGGAGGGAACGATGGCCTTGTCTTAATGGTGTTACCTGTCATTTAGTTAGCCCCTACCTCATGGTGACCTTATGTACAACAGAACAGAGTGCTGCTCTACCTGCACCATCTCCTGAGAGGCTGGGGGTTTTGGACTGCTGTGATTGTATGCGTTTGATTGGACTCTTATCAGAAGTGATGGCTGGACCTGTTTTTTAGTCTATGGTTCTCTGGAAACACCACTGGAACCCCCTTGGCATCACAGCAACAGGTAAGCCTCCCTTCAGGGAGAGCTGATTTTTGAACTTGAGACAGCTTGGCCTGGAATCGAACCTAGGTTTCTTACCTTCAAAGCAAGATTGCCACCACCATTCTGCCAATGTCCCATAATGTTGGTATGCAATGCAGGTCATAGCTTTCCAAGTCCTTCTCATTTTATTTTCCCTGGGATGCTTCTCTTGAACTAGAGGGAGAGTCTACCTCCCAGACTGAGAATCCATTTTCCATTGGAATGTGGTCTGAAAATCTCCCTTGGTGATATAAATGGTTTACCCTCAACTACTAGCAGGAAGTTGGTGGTTCAGACCTGCCTGACCGTGCTGCGGAAGAAAAGCCTGGTAAGCTGTTCTCATAAAGATGGCAGCCAAGCAAGCTTATGCACTCTGTAACACACAGGGTCACCATAAGTCAGACCTGGCAGCAATGCATCTTCATTCTCTTTTTGTTCGTGCTGGGGGAAAAAAGACAGAATAAAACAAAGCATCGAACAATGTCATGTTTTACCCAAGAGGCAAAACGCACACCAAGACATGTTTTTTTTCTTCTCAAAGCCTGGGAAATCCAACCTTGGCGTCCACGTTCCAAAAAGAGGGCTTTAAAAGGGGTGAGCGAGACCCAGGACGAAGGGCAGTACATGTGCACATTCTGCTCTTAGAAGAGAGGGCAGAAATCCCTAACTCAACAATTGCCTGGAACATTTTTAGCAGAGCCTCTCTCCAGGCCAGCCAGTGAGAATTAAGCAGGAAAAGATTGAGAAGCTGCCTTCCCTTATAAAGTCAAGGTTCTCCAGCGTGGTGTTTTGATGGCTTGTGGAGGAGGGGTTACCGCATACAGTTCTCCAAAGAAGCCAGACTTTCCTATTCCTCTCTACCAAAAGTCCTCCACTGACAAGCGCATAACCAAAATACCAGCTGGGCCTACTTCCTCTCCGGCCAGGGGAGTGGCCCGGTCAAAGGCATTCACTGGTGAGTTTGGGATAAATTCTTGTTGTGAGGGGTCCAGGAAAACAAATATTTTAATTGTTTGGGGATGAGTTTTAAACCCAAAGTGACCAAAAACGACCTATAGATTTCCCAACGGTCTGTCTCTCGATGCAAACGCCTATATTACACATCCTAGCTGCCAAGTGAGAAAGTTCTTTAAATACAGAGGTCTGAACACACACACACACACACACACACACACACACACTGAGAGACTCTTGTTTGTCTAATATTGTGGATCGATGAGCCTTGCTACATCTACCATATCCAAGTTATTAAGCTTCAAAGGCCTGTTTAAAGATAAATGAAGTATGCACAATACGCGTTTAATGCAAACGGCTGCATACACAAGAAGCACCGAATTGAACAGGTCTGAAGAAATGTCAGAACCACGAAGCCCCTGAAGATCACAACAGCAAAAAAAATCCCTACTTCCTGTTTTATGTTACAGGAAAAAAAATGGCATTGCTGTCTGGAAACCATTGCTGCTTGCATTCTGGGTAAACTATACCTTGCAGTATGGTGTTCATGCTGACCAATTCCCATGATATCCCTTCAATGAAAAGAAATCAACATTTATATTTATGTCAAGCTTAGCTTCAAAGGGCAAAGGTTGGGGTGTGGGGCCGAGGAAAACCAAGACGATCAATAAAATGGGTCGGCCGTGGAGTTATCATTACCCTGTTTTCCTTTTGTTGGCTTTGAAAGGCATAGCTTTTATGTTCCTGTTCTGCCTTTGCGAGGCGGAGACCGTTCGGCTACTTTCTGGTAATGGGTGCAGGTTGCTGGGATGCAACCTGAGCGGCATGTGGATCGCAGGCACACCGGGAAAGTGGCACAATGCCAAGGACAGTGAGAGCCCCCAGCATGGAGTAGTCCTCTGTGCGCTTCATCAGCCCTCACAGTGCCCAATGGCCATCCATCCCCAGTGTCCAGTGGAGAAGGCTGAAGAGCAAAGACACTGGATAATCTCCCCAAAGACTCAAAATAAGGTGGAATCTCAGGTTTGAATCCTATGCATCTGAAAACACACACGCCTGCTCCAACTTCGTGAAGCCTTTCATCATAGATTATAAGAATCTTGGCCCGTTCCAACGATCTCAAATTCCAATCGAGCTTTGAGGAATTGGGATGGGGGAGGGGGTGGAATAAAGAAGTAGGAGGGAGGTCCTCAGAATAAAATGACCCTATAGGGTTTCAATTTTGCTGGAAAAGGAAGTGAATGCTTTGAATTCCAAGTTGCTGCTTTTAGCATTCTTGAAGCATCCAAAGATATCTTGCAGGGTCCCTCCTGCTTAGTTTCCTTTTAGGAGCTCAAGTATGTAAGATGCTAAACTAAGGATTGCGTAAACACTTGGGCTGCTCTTGGTGCCCAGTCTACCCTCCTGCCACACCACTTAGGCCTCTTGGCTCTTTCTGGCTCTTCTCATGCAAGCCTCAGTCTTTCTAAGGAGACACTGCTTCCATAGTGCTGCCCACAGTGCTCTGGACGTTCAGCTTTTAAGCAGCTCCCAGCACCCGGTGGGCTCAAACATCGAAACAATGATGAGGCTGTTGCACGACCCAGCCATGCTTTGCTCTGTTGTGCTAGGGGTTGCTAGGGGTCTGCTAGGGGTTGCTAGGGGTCTGGACCAACTCAGTGGTACCTAGCAACAACAACTGGTATTCACCAGGGTTTATTAGGCTAAGCGTGGCTACTGATAGGAAGCCATTGATTAGAACACTATTAATTTCAAAACACTTAAACAGTTCATGTCTTTGATCATGGGTAGGCTCTGCTCTCTGGATTCTCTGGCCATGCTCAGTGGAATCCCCTCTGCCCTGGGCTTCAACACCTACTGGCTGGGATCGGGGCAAGTCACCAGCACTTCCGTGTCTTCCTCTCTGTAACGTGACTGTGGTATTCACTCAGCCGTTTCCTGGGGTTCTTGGGCAGCGTTTTAACTGCGGTTATCATTGGAGCTTTCCTGCGATCATTGTGTCTCTATCTTTTCTTTTGTGTAAATTATCACCTCTTTGCCTTTTACCTCCCAGAGGTCAACAGGAAAATTTACGCTTTTTTTAAAAATTATTTTCAAATGTAATGTTTTAGAAAGCACTAGAGACACAGAGGACATGAATCCCTTAAGTCCTCACTTCTGCCTAAACACTCAATTACCCTGAACTGCTCCGCGGCTGAACAGGCGTTTCCCTGATTATGGAAAGGGAACATTTTGGTGATCAGTGCCCACACACTTACAGTTAGAGGGGAGCAACGCAATCCCAGCGGGGTCAGTGACCTATTCAAAGCCCACGAACGATTTGTGGCTCAGCCCATAAGTAGAGCATGGGCTTCCAGCCTGGTCCAGGCTCCTTCCTGACTGTGTCTTCTATTCATGCTGCTTTCTGAGGCAAATGACTGGGACCCTGGCACCTGGAAGGTGCTAAGGGTAACTAACACCTTGGTATTGGTCTACATTTTGAGAGTCCTATGTCACACTCTTTTTCTCCCTCGGTCCCAGCAGTTCTGGGAGCTTCTTGCTTAAATACATACCGTCAGTCCCACTCCAGAGTCTGGCCTGTCAGTGTACCTTTTTACAAACACCTCAAGTGATTCTGATGCTGTATTCCCAATGTTCAGGCCACTCCCTCTTTTCAAGGCCTGTCGTGAGGAGAATGTTGGTTAATGACACTTAAGGAACATTTTTCTTTTTGTAAGATTGTCCCAGGATCCCCTCAGTAGTGTAAGTCATTAAGTGCTCAGTTGCTAAGTGAAAAGCTAGCAGTTCAAATCCACCAGAGGCACCCAGGAAGAATCTGGGCTATCTGTCTTCCATAGGTCACAGTCCTTTACAACCTGTGGAGCACCTTTCTCTGAAGCCCACAAGGTCACCCTGAAGTAGAAAGGGCTCTGCAGCAACTGGTACTGGGCCAAGAAGGCTGGCCCAGAGAGCAGTCACAATGGTTCGAAGTAAGGAGTGACTGGTTGGTAGTAAGTCAGTCGGGACCCTTTGTGAGTGAATTGACACACCAACTGCAAGGCCAGCTGTTCAGATCCACAAGCTGTGCTGCAGGAGACAAACAAACTAACAAAACTGCCCTGGAGTCGATGCTGACTCATAGTGACCCTCTAAGGCAGAGTAGAACTGCCCTTGTAATTTGTGAAACACTATTTAGAAGAATAGAAAGCCCGTCTTTCTCCTGTGGAGAGGCTGGTTGTTTCAAACATCAGACGTCTCCACGAGCAGCCAAATGCTAACCACTAAGGCACCTGGGGGAGAAGGGCAAGGCTTTCTACGCCTGTGAAGAGTTATGGTCTCGGAAACCCGCAGGGGCAGTTCTACCTTGTTCTAGAGGGTCACTATGAGTCAGAATGGACTCATGGGCAGTGAGTTTTGGGTACGTCAGGGACCTATCATGTCACAAAACAGAAACTCCTTCAGTGAAGCTGTTGCCCCCTTCATAACAGGTTCTTTCGCTCAGTAGCCAGGCATGCTTGCACCGCCCAGGGAATCGCATGGCTACTGACAGAGAGGTGGTTGGTTCAAGTCCACCTAGAGGCGCTTGAGAGAAAAGCTCAGCAATCTACATCCAGAAAACCAACTCTTGGGAACCTCATGGCACACAGCTGCGCTCTGGCACGTGTGGGGCAGCATGAGTTGAAACGGACTCAGGGGAAGCTCGATTTGCATGCAATAATTCCTGGGAGAAACGACATTTTGTGAAAGGAAAAACATAGATGCTTTGTTTGATGTCCCTACTTCTCAAATCATGGCCAAGGTGGCTGGATCCAGAAGGCCTCTGTTGGGTACACAGGGGTTTGGCAGTTCTTGTTACCAGAGAGCCTGCATATATTTGACCTAAGGTTGGCACACCAGGCAGTGACCCTCTGTTTAAGGAAAACAGGGCAAAGATGTTGTAATCATCTTAAAATGTGCTACAGAAAGTCTTGAGTCACAGAAATTCCCTTATCTTGTGCATCTTATCTATTCTTTTCTTAAAATAAATTAGCAAAACTTTCTGAAAATAACTGTGCCCGAGATGGTCGATGTAGCTCTATTAAGGTTTGGGGTAAATAGGGAATTGCTCAACCACATTCCTGAGTTCTCACTCAATGTGAAGGGCAGAGTGTCCTGAGACTAACCAACACTCTGACACCCAATGCCTTGCCTCCAGAAACATCCAGCCTACCAGAGAGCGTATGACAAATAGGAGAGAATGTAAAGGCATGCAATGCATAAAGGGGTTGCAGGAATCTTTCAGGGTGACTAGAGCATGCTCCACACCAAAAAATTAATCAGAAATTATCTCCAGATATGTTTTGAGTGAGACTTCAAACTAAGGTCAAACTATTAGTGGGATAAGAACAAAGAAGGCATCCAGGCCCAGAGGATGTGTGTGTGCTGTGAGGGAAAGAGGAGACTTAGGGTTTGTGAAGCTTGCTATGAAAATTTGAAGAAGAAAGTAAATGGAGCGAGTGGAAGGTTGAACATTCTTGATCTTCTGAATTCTTGCAGCTACTCAGAGAGTAAGAGGCCAGAGCAAGGCAGATACAGATTGAAATTTGGCAGTTTTAATTTTCCCTGTTGAAAATAAGAGGCTCCCTTCTCCCCTGCTCTTTCAGAATTCACTTTCGATAATGTATACTTGTAGCTTCTTTCTCTGTCTCTTTGAAAAGTGATATTAAGTCATCTTTTAAAATTCTGGCTTCCAGAAATTTTCCTCTGTCTTCCAGTTTCTTAGTAGATTAAAATAGCCTCAAGTGGCTCATGTACACACACACCCCACATATGCGTACACACACACACACACACACACACACACACACACACACACACACGGTAACCATGAATTGGAGTGGACTTGACAGAAAGGGCCTTAGTTTCAGTTTTATAGGTGGCCCAGTTTCTAAATTTCAGATCTACCTCTAGTCATAAAGATGCTAGAAAATTAATCATCTTATCTTAAAAATAGAAATGCAATGGGTTGTGTTCACTCAGCTACAGCTAAATCAAACCCATTGCCATGGGGTGGAGTGTGACCCAGAGCCACCTTATGCAGAGTGGGCTGTAAACTCTACAGGAGCAAAAAGCCTCGTCTTTCTCCTGGGGGGTGGCTGGTGGGTTTAACTCGCAGACTTGGTGGGTAGCAGTTCAACACTTATTCAACAGGCTTATCACTGACCTGGACGCACTGTGCGTGGATCCCTGGCCGCAGAGTGGTCATGCGTTGGACGGCGAATCTCAAGGTCAGTGCTTTGAAAGCCACAGCTGCTCCACTGGAGACAGAGGAGGTTTTCCCCTCCTGTAAAGAGTTACAGTCTTGGAAAATCACAGGTGCCACTGGGTGGATACTAACCACTAACCCTTAGGTTCATAGTCAAGCACAAGTACCACTGAGTTGAAATAGACTCAGGGGAAGCTCGATTTGCATGCAATAATTCCTGGGAGAAACGACATTTTGTGGAAGGAAAAACATAGATGCTTTGTTTGATGTCCCTACTTCTCAAATCATGGCCAAGAAACCATCCCAGCTAAGAGGAGCTTAAGGAGACAAGATGACAAGATAGCTAGATGGAATATTGTGTCTTGGCTGGGATCCTGGGGGTGGAAAGAGACTTTAGGTAGAACATTGAAAAAGGTACATGAAGTGTGGACTTAATCATAATGTATTAGTATAGACTCATTATTTATAACAGGTGCAGCAGACTAGTGTAAGATGTTAATGACTGGAGATACTGGATATGCACTATCTTCATAATGCTTCTGTAAATACAGAACTCCTCACAAGTAAGAAGTTTATTTTTAAAAGGAAGATGCCAATACCTTCCCCAGGCATTGTTATTTGGGACTTGAGTATCTGTGTATGTGTTTGGGGCTTGTGTGTGTGTGTGATTCAAGTTTGTATATTACTAATACAGACTCCGTTTTATTGGGAGGCAGTCAGTTTCCAGACCATGCTTTGAGGTCCTGGGTCTATTCCAGATGTCAGATCCCTGCCTACCTGGTGAATGGTATGTGTCTCCCATCCAGATAGTCTGATTCAATCAATCTGGAGTGTGACCTGGGCCCCAGCATATTTTAAAGCCCTTTAGGTGTTTCCAGTTGCAGCCACACGTCCAATTTACTAGGCATACTTGTGCTAATCAAGAGAGTCACCACCTGCCACAAACCCCAGACTCAGACTCATTGCCATTGAATCAATTCCAACTCCCAGTGCTCCTATAGGAGTAGAGCAGAATGGCCTCTCGCTGGTAACTCTGTACAGGAGAAGAAAGCCTCCTCTTTCTCCCATGGAGCAGCTGTTGGTTTTGAACTGCTGATCTTGTGCCTAGTTAAGTTAAAATTAAATGAAATTAAAATGGCAGTCCCTAGCCACATGTGGCTAGTGGCTATTGTACTGGACAGTGGAAGCAGTGGCCATTTTTAGTATCACAGAAAGGGCTAGTCTGCCCACCGTAGATGTAAAGTGGATAGCTGTGGTCTTCTTCAATAGCATCTGAGAGGGGAACTACGTAAAGAATCCTGGGGAGTGGAACATGGTCCGGGTCAGTCATTAGTGAAGAATAGGATGACTAACTCAAACTTTATAGGTTTCAGTATTAAAGTCCCATGTCCTGAAAAACCCAGGATGCCTACTCTCACTCTCTCTCCTCAGACAAAATCAATTGGTGAGTTGAGTAAAATCGCTGATGAATGTGATCAGTTTAGGGAATACAGCTCCTACAAGCTGATGTTTCCATAGCAGCAGAAAATATTTTTCCTTATTGGACACCATAGTATATGTTGTTTTAGGTGTCATTGAGCCCATTCTGGCTCACAGTAAGCCCACATACAACAGAATGAAACACTACCTACGCTATCATCATCATCCATGTTTGAGTCCGTTATTGTGACCCTGTGTCCATCCATCTTATTGGCTTCCTCTTTTGGGCTAGCCCTTCATCAAGTATAATGTCCTTTTTCAGGGAATGGTTCTTCCTGATAACGTGTCCAAAGGATAGGAGAAAGGAGCAAGTTTCATCTTATTATAGGCATTTGTAAATATTGCAATGGGCTAATTTAAATCAATAAACTACTGGGGATTTAAAAAACAATCAACCAAGAATATTTAGGTAATTATTGAATACCTACTGCTTAGCCAGTGCTAGATTGAAACCACAAAAGGGGTTAAAATATTTCATGGACTCAGATCGCAAGGAATTTACAATAAATCATCACTAAATGTGGTTGCCAGGATGGTGCATGATGTTTGTAAAACAATGTGTCCGGAGATGATTCTCGACTGTGTGCTTATAGCTTGGAATTTATTTTATAGTTGTCTGAACTGCAGCTAAGTCATCAGACATTACTCTTTCTATTGCTTCCTCGCTCACTCCTTTGAAGCATGGCTAACTGCACCAAGACATGGCTAGCTACTTGACAGCAGATGTCTTTTTAAACACACATATTCATCCAACGTTGCTTTCTCTCTCTGAAGAAACTTAGATGGAGCACGAAAATATAAATCAAGGTCCCAAACAATGAGGCCATTTAATCATGTGCTCAGAATTTTATTTTCGGTTACAAGTCTTCTCTGGTTAATGTCACAGATGGCAAAAACAATAAACTCTTGGAAGAAAGCTATCTGAATGTTTAAATATAAATTCTCCACAGTATAAATGAAAGTGAGCATTGTTAAATGGTTTTCATCGCAGGAATAAGGTGAAACAGAAACAGTCCATCTTTCTCGATTAGAGTTTGAGTAGGAGCAGTATCTCTTCTCTAGGTAGTCCTTGGTACTTTTATAAAATAAATGGTATTTTAAAAGCCAAAGGGGAGAGCTTCGTGTATTCATCTTTATTATCTTACATTGGTTTCATCTTCAATCATAGTAGACGACATTCACAACCCCTACAGTAGAAAATAAAGTAAAATAATTACATTGGATAATAAAGCCATTGAGCAACTTCCTGATGCCCAAGGCCATCTTGTACTGTATACTCTTGATATTTAAACAGTCAGACAGTTATGATTCCTGGCTGATAGAAACGATATATTTGACAAATTCCTGATGAATTATATTATGATTTGAGCTTTAGTTACTTAATTGTTCCCCCTGATAGTCACAGTTCAATTTCTCAATGGCAAATATGTGTATGTACGTAGACTACAAATCAGAGATGAGACGCAGTAACATAATTGAACAGCTGGCCCCACCTGTAAAATAGAGCCATTCATTCTGGGATTTTCTCACATCTCAACAGCCCAGAAATACATAGTATTTCCATTATGAATTTAGTTATAACCTTGGCTTGGAAGAGGGGAGTAGACACATGTAACACTATTGAACTTGTCCAGTGACCCTTAGGAGAGAGAGCTCAAGACTAGATTGTTGCTCACTCCCTGCATGTCTGAGAGAAGACTGGGCCACCTGTCTCTATCTGTCAAATGGATTAGTGGGGACAGAGTTGGGCTAAAGAGCTTGGTTTGGGCACCCCCTTTTCACTCTCTGTGGCAGTGTACCGGTGGACTCTTGGTTAAAGAATGTCCCCTAGTCACAATGCTAAATCGTTCAGTGACATCTCAGCAGACAAACCTAAGTTATCAAAGGCTTATGGTAATGCTGACTTCCAAGTTCCTCCCTGTGAACTATGGGCCATCATATTTTTACTTTAATTTCTATTTCCAAAACACCACTGTGAACTTAATTTAGAAACAAAGAGTGGCTACGCTAAAATCTAAAATTGCCCTTCCGTGTAATAGATTTACGGACCATCAAAGCTACTGTTTTCTTCATTACGGGTCACCTTTATAGGAGAGCTCACCAAGTCCCTGCTCCTCAGAGGCAGCCCCTTTCTGCCCTTGGCTCAGTGGGGAATGTCAGCCTGGCATCTTCTGAGGAATGTGCAAATCTTGTCAGCATCTGCCCCGTCTACACTCGCTCAGTCTCTCTGGGCATTTCAGCAGTTGTTTCTGAAGGCTTGGGGTGTTTATCTCCCACAGGCAGCTGCACTGCCTCCCATTGCATGAGCAGAGCAGTGGAATGCAGTGGAAGAGACCCAGGCCTCTGGCCACCCAGATGAGAGAGTTTTGTGCTGAGGTCCCTATATGGTTGTGTTAGACTGAAAGAAGGGCTCAAGGCTGTCTCTGTTCCTTGTTTGGGAAGCCAGTGGGAGGGGAACAAGCCAACGGGCTATATAATGCTTCTGCTTCCAGCTTCCCTGACCACCACCCAGAGCAGAGGGATCTGGCTGAGCGCTCACTGTCAGGGTAAGTGACAGCATCCCAGAAAGACAAGATTTATAAGCCCAGTGGCTCTTTAATTACCCGTGACAGATGTCATCAGCAGAGCTCAGGCATGCTGATGTATTTGTGTGAAGATTAGACTCCTAAGATGGTTTTAGTTGTGAGCTACAACTTGTTAACTATTAATCACAAGTTTAGTGTGCACACTGTGTTGGGGGAGGATGTGGAAATGGAGAGGGGATGAATTTCCTTTTCTCATGTCACCTGTACAATCCATGTATACCAAGCCAACAGCCAGGTGTGGCAGCTCATCAGTGCTACGCAACCTGCCTGCTTGCCACAGGGGATCCATTTATTTATATGCGGGTTCTGAGCACTCCGCGATTTGCCTGTGGATCCGGTTTGGTGTGGGTTTCTTTTCTCTGCACTGGGGTTTTGGAATCTGAAATGAATTTGGAACGTGAACAGAGGGCGTCTTGCCTCTTCTTTTATTTGGGCTGAATTTGTCTGGGCTCTCACTGGCCACGCCTGGTGTTGGAAGCGTGCATCTGTTGAGAGGGACTGCGAGCTTACACTTCAGCGTTCCACATCACTCACTGCACAGTACAGCCAGCCCCCAACTGCATCTGTCTCTGCAAAGGCAGAGGGGCATCTGACAGCTGTGCATGGCTCAGCCCCGGGAGGTCTCCTTTGCCTTTCAGGGTTCCCTCAGCCCAGTGATGCAGGCAGGGCTGCAGGCTGAATGGGGCTCCACATCAGGGCTTGGCTGCTTCTGTCAGGGCCGGAGCTTTCAGGCTGAGATTTCCTTCCACGTTGTGATTCATGACTAAATATGGTTAGCGTTTCAAGAGGAGCGAGCTGGGAATTCTAAGGCTCTTTCCCTCCTCCTCTTCCCACTGACTACTCATTTTGGCACAAGATGCGCTCCAGTCAGTTGGAGCAAACCCTCTGACCCGGTGCAGTTCCCCAGGCAGCCCGTCAGGCGAGTTTTACCTAATTAGGAAATGTTCGCCTCCCAAGGCAGCTCGCTGCTCCTTCAGGTCAGATAAGTGAAGCCAGGCACCCAGGCAGCCCCTTTCCAGGGACCCAAGGACTTCTCGGAGGCCAGCGCTTGCTAGAGGGATTATACGCTCGCTTCTTCCTGGACATTTTTTTTTTGCATTGACAATTTTTCTTTTTCATAGGCTTTTGGTTTGAGGAACCGTTTTAGATCATTACAGAAAAGGGATTTTTCCACATATCCTTCACTCCGTTTCCTCCATTTTATCATTTCACATAATCGTGTACTTGGATATGTGTGCCGCCATGTGTCCGTCCGTTTGTCACACTGTTCCTTGTTTGGGAAGCCAGTGGGAGAGGAACAGGCCTAGGGGCTTTAAACTTGTTCTTTTTCTCCCCCCCCCCCCAACCGTTTTATTGGCAAGTAATTTATATATCATGTAATTCAATAGTTCAATCCTTCAATCATAGCATGGAGGATTGTACAATTATCCCCACCTCCATTTTAGGGCGTCCTCCCCACCCCCATAGTTAAATCGCCTTTAAGATGATGTATTCAATCACAATCTTTTCCAGGGCTCCCTCCCTCCTGCTGGCTTCAGCAGTTACTCCGGAAATCCCCTTTCTCTACCCATCGCCCCGCCCCCCACCCCCAAGTCCCTATATCCCTTTGCATCCGTTAGCATCGTTCCTCCTGTGCTTTACTCAAACAAAACGACATGGACCGAGTTTGGAGATTTCCTGACACATCTGTTAATGGGAAGGGAACACTGCAGTCAACTCAAATCTTCTCCCCAAACCCTTCATGACCAACACATGGGGATAGCCTCGCCTTCACAGTGACCATACCTGCCCATCTTCAGAGACCCAGCCCTGGTGGTGTAGTGGTTGCATGTGGGGCTGCAATCCCAATTGCAGTTGGAAACCATCAGCCCTTCCAGGGGAGAGACAGGGCTTTCTACTGCCCTCAACAGCTGCAGACTTGGAAACCCACCAGGGGGCTCTATGAGTCCACATTGAGTTGATGGCAGTGAGTTTTGGGTATTTTCGTCTAATTCTAAAGATTTTTATTCTGTTTTCAGCTTCTTTCCACCACCCTCCCCTGGCCCCCCCCCCCACCTTGCCCCTCTTTTCTAAGGTTTAGAAAGTACACTCCAAACAATCACAGCCTCTGATCAACCCTTGGTGTCCTATTGTTCCTTGTGGCTTATCTCCCTCAGTTCTCACCTTCCTTCCAGCATCTTTCCTCCTACTCTACCTGGAGGGAAGGCAAATTGCCAGGCTTCTAAACACCATTCAGTGCCTTGGGAGGGGAGGGTGGGAAAAGGGTGGTCCAATCCTTTTAAAGTCCTGCCTCCCTCCCATTCTTGCCCAAGTCAAAGATGACCATTTTGATGCCTGAGACAGTGTGGAAAGGAAACAAAAACTAGAAAAAGATTTAAGTATGGGCACTGAAGGTAATTGTGTAATGAAATGAACATTTGCTGCTTCTCATAATTCGCAAGTACAATGAACTCTTTTTAATCCCTAGATGTGTTATAAATGTTACTCTTCTTTTCTAGATAAGGAAGCTATTTGGAGATGAGATACGGCTTTCTAAGCTAGGTACCTAAATGGGTGGAGTCTGGATTCAAATTCATGCCATCTGACTTTGAGGCCAAACTCATAATTGTCAGACGCTGTAATCTCCCTTTATATTATCTTGACCACTTTTGGAAAAATTTATGTCATTTTAACTCTTTGAGCTTCAGTGTCCTCGTCTGTCAATTGGAAATACTTTTCCACTGCCTGGATTTGTAAAGCATTGTCCACATCCAGGTGCATGTTCCTTGTGAAGCAGGGTTATGCATCGTGGGCACAGCTGATGCAGGTGCAGGCACTTGGAAAAGACCGCCTTGACGTCCAGGGAGTGATCCAGTAGTTAACTGTAATCGCTTGTTTTCTTGTCTCACCTGTCAGAAGTTTCTCTAAAAGAGATGCCTGTTACACTGCAGTCTAGATGTGCAATGAATTCACCAATTGAAAAAAAAAAAAAAAAGGACTCTTCCTTCACTGGACATCCTAACCAAGGTCTCAATGCCAGGCAGATGACCCTGTGTTTCTCTCTCTTCATGGCTATTTCCCCTAGAAAAATGGGGAAACCCAGGCTGGGAGGCAGCAGGCCTCTTGTAGTCGACATCCAACACCCTGCACGACCCTGGGCAAGCCACTCTCCCTGGGCTTGCTCACTCATACAAATGAGAGCACTGGAGAACACTGGGCTCTTCGCTTTCCCAGATCAACACTTCCATCCCTCGTGCCTCTCAAATCTTGCTAAAGCATACAACTTTGAGAGAGCCTATTTTGTTACCCCGGGCTACATGCTCCATCGAGAAATATTAGGAAACCCCAAGAAGAAAATTGAAAATACCTCAAACAGCCATGACTCTAAGAAAACCCAGAAAGCATTTTACCAAATAGGATTCCTCTTTAGTGATTGATATATTATTTAGTAGGATCATAAAATGTATAGTTTCCCCAACCTATTTTGCTTTACCAAAGAAAAGATTTCAGCTTATTTCCGCCTGTCCTTTTGAATTTCAGCGCCAACTTCAAGGACAGGGTATGTAATTCACAGGCCTTACCCTCCCTGTTGGCCCGGTAGGTTGCTTCCACTGGGACTTTTAGGATGACAGAGTGCACTTTCGGAAAGTCTTACGTGATCTCATGTTTTTGTTGTTTGTTGTTGTTTTTCCTTGAGCATTAAATAGAACTTCCCTCGAACCAGGAGGTATTTTTCTTTTAAATATTTTACATGAAGCATTTGAACATTGTCATATGTGCCCCATCTCTCAACACTTAACTTTGGAGAGGAACAATTTAGAGTTACAATCTATTGAGATAAAATGTAAGTTTGAGCCAATCAAGATGCTTCTAGATACTTCTTTAACAAATGGCAATTGATTGGTCCTGTGAAAATCTGGGACTCCCATTGGTGTTCTGAAGTGTCTGTATTTGTTCGCTCCCTCCCTCCATCTTTAAAGGACTTATCGAGTCTGTCAGATGTGCCAGCTACCGTGCTAAGGGCCTGTCCAGTGAACATGGAAGTCAGAGCCTCCGCTTATAAGAATCTTACCATCTAATTAAAACTGTTGTTGGAAACAACCACGTTGCTGGCCCCTGACTCCTGGCAACCCCATGTGCCTGGTCCTGTACCATAGAAATGATCAGTTGAGGATTGGACCTTGATGACCAAGGTTTTCACTGGCTGGCTTTCACAGGTAGATTGCCAGGCCTTTCTTCCTACTCTATCTCAGTGTGGAAGTTTCCCTCAAACCATCATCATAGCCGTCTGCCGACAGTGACAGCAGGGTGGAAGGTAAACACAGCAACATTGTCCAGGAAGGGAAACTTCCAGCCTGGGAGATGAAATTGAAATGCCTTGAGGTAAACGTCATGTTGTTAGGAGGATCAGCAGAGGAGGCTGCCCACCCAGCAGGTGGAAGTGGTCAGTTGCGGCTCATACCACAACTGCAGGATGACAGCTGTCCTCCTGTCCCCTGTAGGATCGCGTGAAGTCGCTCCAGCCGAAGATGTGTGAAGAAGAAGACAGCACCGCCCTGGTGTGCGACAATGGCTCTGGACTCTGCAAGGCCGGCTTCGCTGGCGACGACGCTCCCAGGGCTGTTTTTCCATCCATCGTGGGTCGCCCCAGACATCAGGTGAGCAAAATTCTGATGTAATGGAGAGAACAGAGCTACAGATCGGGTCCCTCCGTGGCCCTGAGTACCCGCAGACTACCATTCACTCGGCCCAGGGGTCATGTGGCCTGGTTTAAAGCACACTTTGAAGATCTAATGACCAGGATGGGTGCCAGTTTCCTTTATAATGGAGACTGCTTGTCTGACAAGTTTCTACATAGAGTCTAAGCCCCATTTTATAGGTCTTATTTTATTTCGTATCATCTTCTTCGTCACCAACATCATCATGAATCCCGATGAGTGACTCTTGGGAAAAAAACTAAAATAAAAATCTGGAATCCCATTACTTTTATAGAACTTAGAGCTGGATCAGATTATGTTGTCACCAGATATATTTTCCTAATGTTACCTGTCTAAAAATATATCTGGAAAGACCCCCGGTAACTTTACATGTTATGGATAAGTAAAGTGTCTGAGAAAATCTGGGCAGCTTCATCTCCGAAATTCCTGGCCGCCTTCGGAATGTAATCTGCACAGTGAACTGATCTGACGGATGATTAATCCGACCACAGTCAAGCATCAAGTGGTCATTTGTAGACTTCTGCTTCTAATGGTTAGAATATAATATTTTATATAATCTGGGCTAGGTGATGCCTAAATAGCACAGTTTTAAAGAATTATAAGAGGCAACTAACTAAAAGGTGTTGCCTCTTCTAATTCTATACCTAACTAACTAACACGCAACGTTTTAGATTCATTCAAAACAAATCATTTTTGAGCGTCAATGATATGCCAGGGCATTTGCTATCAGGATGGCTAGATGACATTCTCTTTGCACAAACAGAGTTCATCAAGGAGCATAGATGATAGAGAGGAAAGCGGAGAGTGGCCTTACCCACACGGTCCCCTGTGATTGGGGGACAGATTCCATTCTCTATTCAAGCAACAAAGGGATTTTGCCTAAGAGAAATGTGATAATAAGACGCCTCATCGTACTGTTGCAGCTACCAAAAACATGGCAGTCTAACTTAGTACTTTAACCTTTCAGAATTGATAGTAATTAAGCCACCATTTGGGGGAGAAGCTGATCTGTACTCTGTTGCACCCTTTTAGGGGGTGATGGTGGGAATGGGTCAAAAAGACAGCTACGTGGGTGATGAAGCACAGAGCAAAAGAGGAATCCTGACCCTGAAGTACCCAATAGAACACGGCATCATCACCAACTGGGACGACATGGAAAAGGTACTGGGGTCGGGGTGGAGAGTCACTGCAAGTTCAATGTCCTGGCCACAGCTCCAGGGACCCCTCCTGCAGAACTTCATGTAACCGCCGGGGAAAATAAATGTCTCATGTGACTCAATTAGACTTTTACTAGAGAATGTTTATTTTGAATTATTTCAACTAACTTGTGGAGGGAAAGTCAGAAATGTTTTCTACTGAAATAAAACACCATGCTTCACAGAACAAGATTAATCAGAGCAACATATTTCTGCAGATTCAAATTATCATAGTTCTTTGCCAGCGGTGGGAATTAATGGTCCATTGCTCCTGTCAACTGGATGATCCTCATAGGACAAGCTCTGTGTGCCCGACAACCCGGAGAATTATTCTCCTTTCTCTTCAGAGGCTGAATGGCTGCCTCTCTCAGTACAATCTTGTTAAAAGACATGGGGAGGATGGAAATAATTTTATCATCCATGTCTGAAAGTTTTTCATGAACTCTGAAAAAAATTTTTAAAAAAATTTTTTGGGTTCCCACTATAGAAAAGAGAATTGCGGCATTGTGATTTGAATGCATTCCTTAATGTTCCTCAAGGGTATGAGAGCCCAGTCGCAGCTGACAAAATTTAAAAGCTATGCTTTTAAAAAGAGTCTCTTCTGTGTGAAGTGAAATCTTCACTCCCCAATAACCAGTTACGGCCAGTTGGGTGCTGACTGGTGGCACCGCAGGTGGGTGACGGCAGAGCTGCGCTCCCAGGGTTTTCAGTGGGCTGGGGCTTGCTCAGCCTCTTATTGGATGTGATTCTGAGAACGTAACTTACACTCTCTGGGCTGCAGCCTCTGCATCTGTCAAAATGGAGATAGAATGAGTACTGGTAACGTTTCCATAAGGTCTGCTTTCATGTAGTTCATTCTAGGCCCCTTTCTAGGGTGGTGTAGTAGCTATGCATTGGGCTGTGATCCTCATGGTCAGCAGTTCGAAGCCCCCAGCAGCTCCTCAGGAGAAAGATTGGGCATTCTATCCCCATAAACAGTTACAGTCTCAGGCAGGCAATCTGAGTCAGCACTGACTGGATGGCAGTGAGTCTTATTTTCATGTGGAGTCCCTTTACAGGGGCTAGGGTGACCCCCAGGACACCATATCACCATGTTTCTCCTCTGTCTCCCACCCACTGCTAGATTTGGCACCACTCTTTCTACAATGAGCTTCGTGTTGCCCCTGAAGAGCATCCAACCCTGCTGACGGAGGCACCTCTGAACCCCAAGGCCAATCGGGAGAAAATGACCCAGGTAAAATACACACCCCAGAACCCAGTGGTGGAATGATGGTAGACAGGGCTACTTGGGCATTTGAGAAAAGTCATTTTCTGAAGTGTAATACAAAAAGGTCCACATTAGCCATCTACCAAGAGACTGACCCCTCTCCAGGGACTCGGGAAACATAAACAGTGGGAGGAACATAGATCACTTGGAAAGACCACTTAATTTCTCAGTCTCGGTTTTCTGGTCTATAGATTGAGGATAATAATATTGACATTATTGCTCATGGATATCAAGGGACACTGAGCAAAATAAAATGATAACTGCGTGTCATGGTGTCTGATATGCAAACATTCGGAGAATAATCATAACTGTTGTCATTATTGTGACTTGCATAAGGCTCAAAACCCTTCCTTCAGGAGGTCACCGAGTTCCCCAGGCAGAAATGGTTTCTAGTTTGTATGAACTATTTAATAGTAATGCCTTTTAATAATACCATCTTTTCATCAATCCTGGGTATGGTCAAGCACCGGGCTAAGCATTCTAACTTCTCCATGTCTAATTCCTAATAGTAGCTCTGTAAGGTAAGGATTATTCTGATTCTGATTATGTACACCCATCGCTTGGTATGGGAGGGGCATTGGTTCCAGGCCCTCACAGGTACTAAAATCTGAGGATGCTTAAGTTTCCTGGATAAAATTGGGTAGTTTTTGCAAATAAACTATGCACTTCCTCCCTTATACTTCAAATTGCTTTTAGATTACTCGTATTACTTAATGTAAGCCAGTGCTATGTAAATAGCACCTTTTCTCTGTCTTAGTCTTTGAGAGATTGCTTTGACCACATAGTTGCTACCCGCCCCACATCCCAATATTTTCCATACAAAATTAGTTGAATCCATGGACACAGAACCCACAGATATGGAGGGCCGACTGTAAATGAAGAAGTCAAGGTTCAGATATTTTGACTTTCCCAAGAGCTCACAGCAGGAAATGGCAGAGACTGGGTTTGACCCATGGTCTCTTGGCTTTGTAGAATAATAAATGCCTCCGCAGAGACCAATGGCCCAGCAGTTGTGCTCTCCCCAGTAACATCCATGGGCCTGGGATGCAGTTCCTGATGGGCACTAGGAATGGAGTGATGGCAGAACAGGGTTTGGGAACGGTGGCTTCCAGGAGACGCTGTCAGACATTCTCGGATGGTGAAAGTGGGGGTGGGATGTCTAGTGAGGCACAGCATCCCACAAGTGCCCTGGAGGACTCAGGCATGAAGCTTGCCCCTGGGCTGCAGGAGCTCCCCTTGACCTTCAGATGTGGTCCTTTATTACCGGCAGGGAGTTCTTGTCTCATAGGACCCTGACAAGGCAGTCAGAGTGGCCTCTGAGTCACATTGACTTAGAAACCATATTAAAAGTCCAACGTGACAGGCAGCCTCAGATCCATTGGAACTGGGGTGCAGTCCAACCATTCTAAGCTTCGTGTTCCAAAGGTCTCTTCCTTGAAAACCAAGAAGGTGTCGTTTCTTCTCCTCGGCGTTGGACAGTCTATCCAAGCAGAAAGAACCTCTGACATCCTGTAGGTCCAAACTGCTCTGGTCACAGCTAAGAGACCTAATGAAGCTCACCTGAGTCAAAAATTAACGAATTCTTCCAGGACACATTCAAGTCCAGGACAAGGCCAGCTCCAGAGCTAGGATCTCCTAACCCCTGGTGAGGTCCTCCCTTCTCCATTCCATCAGAGCGCCCCTGAGAGGGTCTCTCTGTTCAGACAATAGCTTCTCTTCCAGTGGCCAGGGCTACCCTGGCCCTCCTTGATGTTCAGAACCAGGCAGGCAGGGCTCTCTGCATGTTCTCTAGGCCATTCTTTATAAGATCAAATGCATCCCTGACTTAGCTCTTTGAATTGCAGATCATGTTTGAGACCTTCAACGTCCCAGCCATGTACGTAGCTATTCAGGCTGTGCTGTCTCTCTATGCCTCTGGACGCACAACTGGTAGGTTGCTGGGAAGAATTCGGAGCCTTGATTGAACGCACTATGAATTATGGAATTTGAGGGTTGTGGGTTTATTAAATGAAGGGTTTATTAAAATGACAGTGCTAATACTAGTCATTACAGATCTGTTTTTACTTTAAAATAAGTCTTTGACCATATCTTTCTGGCAGGATTTGCTCTGTTGGCTTCCCCTTTGCACATTCTGTTTGTTCATCTGTCCCAAGCTCTGCCCCACTTCTCCTAGCCCTCCCCGACAGAATCCCATTTTTCTTCCCTTTCCAATCTGAGGCTTAGCAATGTCCTCTCCCCCAAGGCTTCCTTCCACTAAACCACCAAATCAACAGACAGCTGCAGTGGTGATGTCTATAACGCCCAATTGTCCCGTAGGCATCGTGCTGGACTCTGGGGATGGCGTCACTCACAACGTGCCCATCTACGAGGGCTACGCTCTGCCTCACGCCATCATGCGTCTGGACCTGGCTGGCCGAGATCTCACTGACTACCTCATGAAGATCCTGACCGAGCGCGGCTATTCCTTTGTGACAACTGGTGAGCCCGTGGGAGAAGCAGGGCAGCGCGCTCTTCACAGCGGCTTACAGGACCACGGTCGCTGTTGAAGAGGAGGAGGAGAGCCTTTCGAATGGCAAGCCTGGGGCTAGTGCAACCCGGGGCAAAACTCAACCTTTCTTCTTAGGTGAAACTGCAAAATGATTTTCATATTCCCCCCAAGAAAACAGGTAGTTGTCTGGTATTATGACACAATCTCTATCTTCCTCAAAGAGATGAGAACAGAGACTGGAAAGCAGTAGCGTCTATTGGGTGACCCTGTAGCCTGGGGACATTTAGAGAGGGCCTCGGTTCCAACATGCTGCTCACTAGCTATGTGATCTCAAACAAGTTCCCTCCCCTGCCCCTCCCCATAAGCCACTCTCTTCATGTGTCTAACGGAGAATGATAGACTTCGACTGATATATTAAATAAGGTAATGCGTATAACATGCCTGGGACAAAGTGGGTATTGAATAATGGTCAATTACCAGCAATAGAGCCCCTGGTAGTGCTGTAGATTATGTGGTTCAAATCCAGTAGCCGCTCTGTGGGGGGAAGATGAGGCGGTTTGTCCCATAAAGATTTAGTCTTGCAAACCCTAAGGAGCAGCTCTACTCTGGCCTAGAGGGCGCCATGTGTTGGAATGGTCTTAAGGGCAGTGGGTTGTCGGGTCTTCAAGTGCTTGTGGCCCCAGCTGTCTGCCCTCCCCTTGTTGCCTAATGTTTACATTTCTGCATATGCCCAAGGTTTACTCTAGCCTCGAGGTTTGAACTCTGATGGTATTTATGTGCTTTAGGGTAGGGAACGGATTCGTTCATCCCTCCTCTCTTCCTCACAAAGAATCCCAAGACATTTCCAGAAGGTTCCCAGTGATCCAAATGTAGCAATAGCTTAGAACCTGGGAGTACAGGAGTCTGAAAGGCACCTGGTGCACATTCCTCCTAGATAGACCATTGGAACCTTCTGGCCTAGAATTGGTCCTGCAAAGTGACTGACAGACAAACTAAGGGACTGAGGTGTAACTTGTCTGTGCCAGACAGCACAATTCTCGGAGGCCCTTTTGAATACCACGGGGTCTCGGAGGAGCTGATTCATCAGATGCTTTCTTCATCAACTGAAAATCCAATAGAAAAAAAGTCATAGAGCAGTGATTCTGCAAAAGAGTTATTGTACAAAAGGGTTTCCCGCCGTATGCCTTTGTGCTGTTTCATTTTATTCCAGTTAACACATTTCCCAGACAATTGTTATTCAGTGCCTTCTATGTGTGTGGGAGGGGGGGGGGCAGTCAGCTAGGCACAGATGTGGTCCCCTAGCTGGGACAGCTGCATTACTGTCATGGGTTTGGGATTGCAGAGTATTGGACTTTCAGCACTTCTTTGATGGACTGTGTCTAGTTGGAGGGAATGAAATGGGGCTGGTGGATCTGTACCACCTGTAGAAGCCCCAGTGTCTGCTCTCACGTTTGCATCTTGTTGGCAGCTGAACGTGAGATTGTCCGGGACATCAAGGAGAAGCTATGCTATGTAGCTCTGGACTTCGAAAACGAGATGGCCACTGCAGCGTCCTCCTCTTCTCTGGAGAAGAGCTACGAGCTGCCCGATGGGCAGGTGATCACCATCGGGAACGAGCGCTTCCGCTGTCCAGAGACCCTGTTCCAGCCATCCTTCATTGGTAGGTGACCAGCAGCCCTCTCCTGGGAAGCCCTGGTCACCCCGTTCTTCTTGTCCAGCTCCCAGGTCTACTCTGTACCTGAAGACAGGGTCCACAGACCGAAAGCATTTCTAAACCAGAGCCAGGGAAAGAGTGTGACACTTCTTAAGGTGGTCAGGGTGGGAGTTTTCTTTGTGGGAAGATCGGATTGAGCTGAATTTTAGTCAAGTTAAAAGTGCTTGGGACACAGTGGAGCTGGTGGTACAGGTGAGGGTGGGAGACTTGCTAAGAGTTTGAGAATGGGGTGGGGTGGGAGGAACTGGAAGAACACCCAGTATGAGCCGGCGATGACATCAATCGCACTGATTTCAGGAGGCAGGGGTGCAGAGTCGTTTCCAGAAGGGGGGATCTGGAAAGAGTAAGACTGGATTTAAATCTTAGTTCTACCACTTTCGATTTTCCTGATCTTGGCCGAGTCTCGAGTCTATAAAACAAGGATGGCAATAAGGCCCATGTCATAGGATGGCGGTGAGACTTTCATGAGATGGTGCAAAACCCTGAGCTTACTGCGTAGCACACAACAAACACTCAATAACTATTAGATCTTGTCAGTGATTAGGAATGGCATCTGATACTAGTGGGGCCTCTGAGTTGTGCAGCTGGCAAGTGCTCAGCTACTACCTGAGAAGCTGGGGATTCAGACCCACCCAGAAGGCCCTCAGAAGAAAGGCCTGCCAACCTGCTTCTGAAACAATCAGCCATTGAAAACCCTCTGGAGTCAGTGCTACCCTTGGGACCCATGAAATCACCTTGAGTCAGAGCTGCCTCAAAGGCAGCTGGTTTAATTTTATTATTATCTATGATCATTACCCCTCACCCAGCAAATGGTAAAGGGCCACTAGAGTCTCTTTTTAAAAATCCCACACCAGATATTTTGTGTGTGTGCGGACAAACAAATATGATTAGGTTTGAAGAAAGATGAGACTGGCCAATAGGCTGGAACCCTTCTCTGAGGAGTCAGCACCACTGAGCTCTGGGTGGAGAGCAGGCAGCCACTCCAGAGCAGCTCGAGGAGCAGCGGTGAGAGCCTCGGCTCAGCGCAGGAGCTTCCGCGGGGCTGGGAAAGCCGTGATCATACCCGTAAGCTCACGACAAGTCAGTAGTAGCATGATTTGCATCTCTGTGGAGATGCTGGCCCGGGCCTTCCTCCTTAGGCAGGGCATGGAGCAAGGCAAAATGCTCTGGTCTCTAAGATGGGCCCTTTCTGGATGATAGTAACTTTCTGCCTTCAGCCCCAAAGATGCTGGGTGGCTCAGTGGTCACGTGCTCCGAGGGTAACGAAAAAGTCAGGATCAACACTTTGGTGATCTGTCCCCCAAAGATCATAGTCTAAGAACCCCTACGGGGCAGTTCTGCCCCGTCGAACAGGGTCGCTGTGAGTTGGAATCGACTTGATGGCACATAGCAACAGCAGCATCAGTTAGGGGTCAGGGTCAGGCATCCAGTTTTACTCTCTCTGGTCTTCTAAGGCTAGTCTGGGTTTATGCTCCACCCAAAGACCACGGCCTGCGTCTCTTCCAGGGATGGAGTCTGCTGGCATTCATGAGACCACCTACAATAGCATCATGAAGTGTGATATCGACATCCGGAAGGACCTCTATGCTAACAACGTCCTCTCGGGGGGCACTACCATGTACCCTGGCATCGCTGACCGGATGCAGAAGGAGATCACAGCCCTAGCGCCAAGCACCATGAAGATCAAGGTACGGTGCTGGTCCCATGGTGGGACCCCCAGCAGCGCTGGGCTTGTCATCAGACATGAAGAACATCTTGGTCTCACATGCTCATAGTCTGTAGGGCCCTTTACTCACTATGTAGTGCGTAAAACCCATGTGGGGTTTTTTGTTGTTTTTCAGGATAGAAGCCAGCTCATTTTATAAGAGATGTTGAATAATGTTGTACACACTTCGATCTCTCTGCACCTTTGTCCATAAGCAGGTACAATAAGGCTCACAGAACTGTAACACATACATTTGATGTTTTTTTTCCTCGGTATAAATACAAGGCATCTCACAGGTATAGGATTTTTAAGAGAGACCAGCCTGACATGATGGAAGCCATTTAGACCCTTAGATTTAGGAGATGACCCTCCTCTTCTATAACTAAATGTGACCACATATCAGTGGCCAGGAATTGGACTTTTATCCTTGTCTCTCTGTCTGGCACACCTTTTGAGGCAGATGCTCAAAACCACAGACTGACTCTGGATGGCCCAGCACTGCCCCTGTGCCACCGGGTCCCTGTCTCGTAGGTTTTGAGTCTCATCGAAAGGAATGCAGGTTAAATGTAACTCATTCTTTGGCTCTGTGACTCAGGTCAAAGGAAAAGATGCAATCGTAGGACATTCATATGCACAAGTGTTCATGCGCGTTCTCGGGCAGTCCCATCCCTGTCTTTTTGGAAAAGGAGTGACGCTAACATAATTCCAGGAGAGCGTGGTAGACTGAGATTCACTCTCTTCCCCTTTTAGGCTCTGTCCTAAAAGACTGTAGGGTGAGAGGTGTTTCCTGAATGATTTGTGTTTCTTCAATATTCCTATGATCTGTTCTGACCTCCTCTCATTCCCATACCAGAAGAACTGCCGTAAAACCAACCACGGAGGTCCTTGACAGCCCGGTGCATGGTTAGCGGTAGCAGTTCCTCATTCTCCAAATCTGGCTTCTTGACGAACAGTGAAGCAGACAGAATAGTTACAGACTCGTGACAGTAAGATGCTAACGTTAGACAAAACCCAAACTGGCTGAGGGGTCTACTGAAATTCTGTGTAATACCTTTGCAACTTTTCCGGAAGTCTGAAATTATTTTTCAAAAACCAACATGCTTACAAAAATTACCTAGGAAAGAACTAGGGTTAAGAATTGGATCTGGCACTTACCTGTAGAACCAGTGCCACCTGGGGAAGGTACTGAGCATTGTCTCGGTCTCCATTTCTTCATCTGTAGCATGGAGGGAACTTAAGACTTAGTCTCCTCGAGGTGATTGTTAGAGTTACAGGAAATAGAACACAAACACTAGTGCCCAGCACATACCAAGTGCTCAATAAATTCTTGTTCTCTTTATGAAAAATAAATGCTCTATCAGAGTTTGGGGCATAAGAGGAATTTTAAAAAGCTGTAACGGATTTCAGAATCAACTGGTTTCTTGACCCAAGATTCCAAGAATGCGGTGAAATCTAGGATTTCTCAACTCCTGTCATTTTTTGAGAAGTTGCAGGTGGATGAGGCCCCTCCACTGATTTCCAGCTACCATGCAGTCATGATGTTTCTATGGCCATGCCACTCAGTCATTTAGGGGCAGGCTGTGCTGTGGGTAGTGCCAGCCAGTATGCTTATCTGAGACCTTTCCAGGGACATGTTCATCCAAGAGTGGGCCCTGAACTCCTCAATGCCACCAACAGTGCAACTCAGATGAACGCATTTCCTTTGAAGGGGCTGGGGAGGCCCAGCACGTGGCAATCAGAGACATGGTCAGGCTGTTCAAGCGGAGGCACTGCAGATGTTAGAGCCGGTTTTCCATTTGTCCAGTAACAGAGAGCAGGCAGAAGAGGTGTTTCAGATGCTTTGAAGGGATATGCTCACTGAAGAATCTGTCAATCCAAAGACTATTCACACTCCTTTGGCCTGTAACCAGGAGGCCCGGTTGTGCAATGATTATGTGCTCAAGTGCTAACTAAACATGGGGCTGTTTGAAGTCGCATGTTGCTCCCAGGGAGAAAGCTGTGCAGTAATGTTTGCAGCCCTGGAAAGTGTATCGGGCAGCTCTCGTTTGTCTTTGAGAGTCTCTATGTGTCAGAAGGAGCACAAGGGCATGGTTTGGTTGCGGTCTGGGGCATCTAACAGCCAAGACTAAGAGCCCTGGTAGCATAGTAGGTTGGTTACAGGTTGGGCTGCTACCTTAGAGGTCAGCAGTTCAAAACCTCCCCGGGAGAAAGATGAGATTTTTTTTTTACCGGAGTAAAGAGCTGTAGTCTCAGAAACCCAAAGGGGGCAGTTCTGCCCTGTCCTCTGGGGTCGCTTTGAGTCAGCCTAGATAGCAGTGAGAGAGAAGAGCTAAGCGTGTCTCTGTGGCACATGGGACGACAGCCAAGCCCACGAAAGGGACCACAGTCCAAACACTGCCCAGCGCCTCGACCTAGTTCACTACCTCACCTGTCTTTCTCATCTGACCAACAGATCATTGCGCCTCCCGAGCGCAAGTACTCCGTCTGGATTGGTGGCTCCATCCTGGCCTCTCTGTCCACCTTCCAGCAGATGTGGATCAGCAAACAGGAGTATGACGAAGCCGGGCCCTCCATTGTCCACCGCAAATGTTTCTAGAACTCCTCTGCTTTCCGTGTCTGCCTCCAGCACGTGACTGTGAAGGCTTTGTGGAAGACTGCCTTAGTTCCTTTCCAAATCATTCCGAGCTGAAGCCCTGACTGGTTACCTATGTGTTTTTTAAATAAAACTGAAATGTGCTCTAGGTAATGTGTGACTGGTTTTGGCATCTGATTGACAGCCCCCTGACTATTCTTTGCGCTCATATACGTCGCTATGAGTCAGAATCTACTCTAGGTTATAAAACAACAAACAAAAACACTATCATGTTCAGCCTTTATTCCTCTTGGTTACATTGCCCTACCAGGCCACCTACATCCTCCTTGCCATTGATTTTAGATCACTTATTCCCTTGGCCCTGGGTTTGTTAACACCCACTCTCCCCCCCACCCCTCTCCCATGTCCCCCTGGAACTGTCAGACCCATTTTTTTTCTCCTCCGGATTGTTTATCCCACCTATCTAGATAGACATGCAGAAACAATAATAAGCACAAAAACAAGACAGAGTGAAACAAAGCAACAAAAGAATACAAAACACAAAAAAAATAGAAAAGCCTATAAATAGTTCAAGGTCTGTTTAGGTGTTTCCAGTCAAGTCTGATTGGGGTGCCACGCCCTGGCCCCACAGTCTACTTTTGGTATTCTCCGGGGACTTAATTGCTGTGTTCCCCTTGCTGTTCTGTTGCATGCCCTGTGTTTCACCCCAGTATGGTGGCGTCATATCAGGCACAATTCCTACACAGTGTCTACAGTGTTGTCCCCCGTAGCGTAATGGGTCAGTCAGTGAGGGACATCATATCTCATGGTGGGGCTGGCCCTATGGTCCTCTCTGCATTGGCTGCTCTGAGCAGGAATATCATCCTCGGGCTTGGTGAGCCAGGATGTGCTCCACTCTCTCTTCTTCCCCCTTCCTTTGTTCCTGTGTGCTCTGATCAGACATGTCCCTCTCCCTGAGCTGTAGCTTCAGTGCTGTCCTGTGAAGTCAATTCTTCTGGAGGAAGAGGGGGTTGTCCACGTAGTTAGGATTGGGGCTGGCCCCTTAGACCTCTCTGTTGGTTCCCTGCTTCATGCCAAACATGATAGTGGACAAGAGGAAAGTAAAAGGAAATAGAGGAAAAAACTAGGAGGCAACAGGCATTTATAGAGGTCTAAATACAGGCATGTACATATGTAAATATGTATGATAACAGGGAAATAGATCTATGTACATATATTTCTAGGTTTAGTATTAAGGTAGCAGGTGAACATTGGGCCTCTACTCAACTACTCCCTCAATGCAAGAACACTTTGTTCTAATAACCTGGCATTTCATGATGCTCACCTTCCTGGCATGATCACTGAAGACAATGTGGGTACATAAGCATATGTGGTGAAGGAAGCTGATGGTGTCCGGCTATCAAAAGACATAGCTTCTGGAGTCTTAAAGGATTAAAGATAAGTGACCACCTAGCTGAGAAGCAATGAAGTCCACCTGGAAGAGACACACCAGCCTGTGTGATCATGAAGTGTCCATAGGATCAGGTATCAGGCATCAAAGACCCAGAACAAAAAATCATATCAATGTGAATGAGGGGGAGTACGGAGTGGAGACCCAAAGCCCATCTGTAGACAATTGGACATCCCCTTACAGAAGGGTCATAGGGAGGGGGAAGCCAGTCAGGGTGCAGTATAGTACCATTGAAACATACAACTTTCTTCTAGTTCTTTAATGCTCCCCCCCCCCCCACTATCATGTCCCCAATTCTACATTACAAATCCAACTAGACCAGAGTATGTACACAGGAACAGATAAAAGCTGGAAACACAAGGAATCTAGGACAGATAAAGCCCTCAGAACCAATACTGAGAATAGCCACACCAGGATGGAAAGGAGAAGGTGGGGGAGGGGCAAGGGGAATAAGGGGAAACTGATCACAATGATCTACATATAGCCCCTTCCCAGGGGGACAAACAACAGAAAAGTGAGTAAAGGGAGACATTAGTCAGTGTAAGACATGAAAAAATAATAATTTATAAATTATCAAGGGTTCAGGAGGGAGGGTGGGAGAGGGAGGGGAAAAATGAGGAGCTGATACCAAGGGCTCAAGTAGAAAGAAAATGTTTTGAAAATGATGGTGGCAATAAATGAACAAGTGTGCTTGACACAATGGATGGATGATAAGAGTTGTACAAGCCCCCAATAAAATGATTAAACACACACACACAACACAAAACCTCACTGCCTCCCATCACAGGGACACTATAGGACAGTGTACAACTGCCCTGGTGGTTTTGAACTGCTGACCTTGAAGTTAGCAGCTGGTAGCGTAACTACTACACACCAGGGCTCTTGTAATCTTGGGGGGCGGGGAGTCGGGGGGAGATGGTCTGCCTGTTTGGGGATGTTTGGTTGCACTCCTTATTGGCTCGCTCCCTCTAGTGGCCTGGCCGAGGATACAACACAGGGAGGGTGGGTATTTCCCCAATGAAGGGTTGTCCTTGTTGCCCCCTAGGGGAGAGGGACTCATGGTGACCCCAGGTTTGCAGAGCAGCACTGTTCTGGAAGGTTCTCAAGGACGTGACCTTTGGGAAGCAAAACAAGAGGCTTTTCTTCTGAGGCACTTCTGATGGGTTTGAATAGCCAACCTCTTGGTGATTAGTTGAGCCCCTGTGCCTCCCAGGGACAGCTAAGGAGTGACTGTTGAGTCAGTTCCAACTCTTAATGACCCATTGTGACAGGGAAGGACTGCGGCCGAGGTTTGCCATCATAGTAGAAGCAGATAGATAACCGGGTCTTTCTCCTGAGAAAAGGGCAGCTGGGGGCACATGGCAGTTACATGCTCATTATCATACTAAGGATTCCTCGGGCCTAATTTACATATATATATATTTCTACTAGCTAAATACATAGCTGGAAGTTAATACTTACCAGGCATTCAATATACCAGACAAAAATTTAAAGGTGATGGTAACTAGATCACTTCCATTTTTTGGAGGCAAAAAAATATTGCACAGTTCAGTTAAAGCAAAACAGCAAGTCTTTTAAACTGTCGTACTTTAACTCTACCACCAGGGGTCAGGAGCTCCCTGGTGAAACGCAAACACTGCCGTGGAATTGATTCAGCCTTAAAAGGACCCTGGAGAACAGAATACAACTGTCTTTTGGGTTTTCGAGGCAGTGGATCTTTGTGGGATCAGAAAGCCTGTTTTCTACCGAAAAACAGCTGATGGGTTCGAACCACTCACCTTGAAGTTAGCAGCTAAAAACCAAACCAAAACACTGCTATCGAATCCATTCTGAGGGTTTCTGGGATTGTCTAATCGCTACAAGGGCCGACAACCTCATCTTTCATCAGTGCAGCGGCTGGTGGATTTGAACCGCCCACCTTTCAGTTAGCATCCTAACCCAGTGCATCACCAAGGGTCCTTCTAGGTAAAGGAATAGATGCTAAGAACAGTTTCTCCAAGACCCCCAAATCAGAAAACCTCGGACAAACGTGCTTTAGTGAAATGTTCCTCCCTCTTCAGTACCTACACACCTCCTCCCAGTCGGAGACTGCCCCTGGGATCATTCTAGAAAACGCCAGTATGGCGAAGGGCTGGGCCTGCAGAGGTAGCAGAGTTCCCCTAAGGAGTTTTGCAGGAGATGGTGGGGCAACTCAAGCCAGCTGCAGATAAACAGGCTTCAAAATGTTCATAGAAAAAAAAGAATGAAAACATAATGGATTTTTTTTTTTTTTCATGAACTTGGTAAAGCCTCTTCAAGCAGGTGTGGGCCACGTGCTGCATGCTCCTCTCGCCCTGTAACCTTAAGGACCAGCCTCACCAGCCAGACCCAGGGCTTTTGTTCCAGCGCTCTCTCCTGGGAGAGACAGACCTCGGCCCTTGGCTTCTCTGGAGAAAGAATTCACGCTGAAGCCTGGTTTCTGACCCAAGTGAGTTTTTTGAACATTGGAAGCAGTTTGGGGTTTGACAGTAAATGGAACCAAAGCCAGGCAGAGACTGCGGCACAGTTGTGGCACCGCAGCGGCTGCACAGCACTGTGTGGAAGAGCTATCTGGGGCAAACGTCTGGCGTTTCAGCCCCGCCCCCGTTGGGGGGCGTGGTCAACGATACTAGTCAACCCCATTGGCTGAATGAAATTCACCTGGCCTAGATGGGCCAACCCAGGTTGTACCTCCCACCTAGGTGTTCCACCCTTCTTGGCCAGGAGCTCGAACCTAACACCTCCCCTCAGAGCACCCCAAAGGACAGACTAGAAAGGTCCCCAGGGGCATTCGGAGGCTTGGCAACAGACTGTCACCTCTTTCTCCCTCAGGGAAGCTGGTGGGTGGCAACTGCTGACCACTGCACCACCATGGTCTGTGGCCTCCGCTCCCCCCTGGCGCCAGTATTGCTGAGGACCGCGTGCATTTATTAACGTGAACCCACAGAATGAAGGAGCAGTCTCATGCCCAGGGTGGATGAGTGGGAGAAGGCGCTGTTTACTTTTAACAAACAAATAGTTCTCCGTAGCCAGTGCAGCAGCCAATTCTCCGGGATATAGAAATCCCAAGGCCGAAGTAGCTGGGGGTTTTCTGTGTGGGGAGGGAAAAGGCTATCTGGCTCAGCACACACTCAAGCCAACCAGAAGCCCCTGCGGTGAAGAGGCTTTTGAGCAAAGAGCTGCTATTAGAGACGAGACTGGGCAGGCTGGGGCCGGGCATTCCCCACCTGGAGAACGTCAGAGGCGTGCCATACTGCACCGAATAAATGCGTTTCCTTGGAGAGCCGCGTGGATTCACCGAGTGCTCCATGAGCACTTACTATGCGGTAGGGCAGGCATCCCGGTGAAAGATGTAAGAAGTCAAAATTCCGCCTGCCTGGAGCTGGCAGATGGGCGAGGAAGGCAGACTGGAAAGAAGAAGATAGAATCACGGCCAAGGTTCCAACAGCACGATCGCCGGGTAAGTAAAAAAGCGTGGCTACGGGGCTCCAGTTTATGCATGTACAGGTCTACCCCAAGCAAGACGCGCCTCTGCCGGCAGTGGATGCCTGCAGACACGTTCCCTCACCAGTACCCTTGTCTTTGTCTCACGCAAAACCCCAAACCCAACTCACTCCATTCCGACTCTGAGACCCTACCCTGTAGGGCAGGGTAGAACTGCCCCTGTGAGTTTCTGAGACTATAACTCTTTCTTTTTACTGTCATACAAAAAAGGATTTTTTGGGGGGAAACTGATTTCTTATGTATGGCAAGTTTCGCTTTCAGAGAGAAAAACCACAGAATCACCTGGGCTAATGCAGTCTCAGAGGCTGGCATGCTAAGCAAGGGATGGGCATATTCTCTGTAGGAGCTCCTTCTTTACGGGCAGGCCAGGTACCAGGGCTTGATTGTCGTGGTAATGACGTGAATCTAGACAGGGGTTAACATTCATAGAACCATTCACTCGGCCTCTTGGAGTGATTTCAGCCACCAAGTCATCACCAGAAACTGTTCTAATCCTTTTTCTTTAATTACCTCTTCACAGTGTGCTTTCAATTGATCCTTCCAGCTACATTCAATTAAGTTAGCTCTCAGCAATTCTTTGAGGCACTCTTTCTCAAGTTTCTATCAACTTTGGGTTAATTGCTCTCACCTGAGCATCTTAGTGCATCTTCCTAACCACACTCTTCACCGGCCCAGACTTAGTCCCAACTGTAACTCTTTACAGGAGTAGAAAACCCCATCTTTCTCTAGCGGAGAGGCTGGTGTTCGAACTGCTGATCTTAAGGACTGCAGCCCAACATGTAACCATTATACCACCAGGGCTCCTACTACCCCACTAGAGTACCTTTAAACAAACAAGCAAAACCTTTCTGGGCCATGGGAAGAAAACAATTTTTTAAAAATCATTTTATTAGGGGCTCATACAACTCTTATCACAATCCATACACATCAATTGTGTAAAGCGCATTTGTATATTCATTGCCCGCATCATTCTCAAAACATTTCCTCTCCAATGAAGCCCCGGCATTAGGTCCTCATTTTTTCCCCTCCTCC
>NW_022103968.1:39282141-39296274 GCF_000313985.2 Echinops telfairi
ATCACACAGGCTGATAAGTTCTTCCATGTGGGCTTTGTTGCTTCTGAGCTAGATGGCTGCTTGTTTACCTTCAAGCTTTTAAGACCCCAGATGCCATATCTTTGGATAGCCAGACACCATCAGCTTTCTTCACCACATTTGCTTATTCACCCGCTTTGTCTTCAGTGGTTGTGTCAGGAAGGTGATCATCATAGAATGCCAATTTAATAGAAGAAAGTATTCTTGCGTTGAGGGAATACTTGAGTGGGGGCCCAATTTCCTTCTGCTACCTTAATACTAAACCTATAAATATAGGCTCTTACATCTATTTCCCCAACCTCATATAAATATATTTGCATATGTACATGTCTTTATCTAGACCTTTATAAATGCCCTTTGCCTCCCAGCAGGAAGAAAACAATTTTGATGTAAGGGTTAATATAAAATTTTTCACAAAACTGAAGTGAACATCTTCCCAAATCTTTGGTACTTTGCACATAAGACAATAGTTCTTAGATGGATTATGTGTTTTAATGAAGGTCAAGAAGACCTCAAAGATGTGCCAAGAGAGGAAACTGTGATAAATAACTGACAGGAGTCCAGAAACTGGGGTTAAATAGAATTAACATTAATGCAACCGCTGAAATTGGGGTCGATTTTAATTTTCAGTGAACATCCTGGCTTGATGAATGCTGGAAACATAACAGGAAGTTCAGGGAGCTCTACAAATTAATCTTTCCATAAGCCTTTTGAGCAAGATTCAAGTTAATGAAAATGATTTCATGGAAGGAATCATCCCTGGGGGGGTGCCTCTTGTTATTCCAATATGAGCCAGAGAGCAAGTTCCAATCAGAACAGTGGCTTCCGGGAAGATTGACTGGGTGAGTTTCATTCCAGGCAGAAAAGTTAACCCAGAAAGAAAGTTATTGAAGCTGGCTTGTTATTGTTTGTTTGTTTGCTTTGTGTTATTCCGAAGGGTTTGTCTTGATAAATTTTCTCAAAAGGTGCAGGATGATCATGCTGTATGGGTGGAAGTGAAAAGACAAACCCAGAAACCTGGCCACACACAGAGACTTTACAAACATGTCTCCGACTGGACTTCACCTTTCCAAAACAGAATGCCTAACCTTTTTTTTCTGTGACAGCACAAAACTCACTGCCCCCGAGTTGATTAGAACTGTCCTGGTGGGTTCCCAAGGCTGCAAATCATTACAGGAACAGCTAGTCTCATCGTTCTCTCTCGCAGGTGCTAGTGGGTTTGAACTGCTAACCTTGAAGCTAGCAGCCCAATACATAACCCACTGCACTCTAATTACTAGCAATTAAGGTGATTTTCAGTTAGATATTTGGTATCTCTGATTCATTTGTTCTTTTCACATTTCATCTTGCAAATTAGGGAAATCTTCAATTCATGTTCAGAAATCTCTCTGGGAATTGAACACCCTCACACCAGCACCTCTCACTCTAGTTGGTTCATAATGACTGTGGCTCTTCCTGCACCTTCTCCTTATAGTGGTTTCACATACCTCTAGGGCTGGTGGGAACATAATTTTTGCCTGTTTGCGTTTAAAACCCATCTTATCTTCAAGGAAAACTGAGGCTGAAGCATAGTGATGGGTAGAATACAGAGTAACCAAAAGCTTGGATATCCTTATGCAGATTTCCTGTCCTTGGAGAAAAATGTGTGGTATTCTAAATAGACCAAAGTGCCATGGTTTGGACTTAGCTGTTAGCCCGAAGGCTGGTGGTTCAAATCGACCCTGGGGCACCATGGAAAAACACTCGATGATCTACTTAGGTAAGATCATAGCTGTTGAAAACCTGTGGAGCCCAGTTATACTCACACATATGGGGTCATCGTGAATCAGATTAGACTCCGTGGCAACACAGTCAGGTAAACACACCTGTCAGACGTTCTTTCAGATTCTTCTTAGATCGGGGTGAGGAAAGTCCGGCCCAAGGGCTGCATAAGGCCTACAACATCATCAGGACCAGCTAGCATCACATGCCTGCCTCACCAAAGAGAAGCAGCTCCAGCCATGACATTGATGGTGCTGTTATTAGGTACCATGCAGGTCAGTACAGACCTGCACCTATCTCACAGTCATTCCTACACCCGAGCCCATTGTTGTAGCCACTGGGTCAGTCCATCTCATTGAGAGCCTTCCTCTTTTTCACTGCTCCTCTACTTTACCCAGCATGATGTCCTTCTCCAGGGACTGGTCACTCCTGACAACCTGTCCAATGCACATAAGATGCAGTCTCACCAACCTTGCCTCGAAGGAGCATTCTGGCATACTTCTTCCAAGGCAGATTTGTTGGTTCTTTTGGTAGTCCCTGGTACTTTCAACATTCTTCTCCAGCACCACAAGCCATCGTCTGAAGGGTTAATGAAATGTGTGACCAAATAGAGGAGCCTGATTTTTAAGCTGATAAGTGTGTATGGCCCGAGAGTGATGATATAAATATCCCAGTGATCCCTGGCAGAAAAGGGTTCCCCACCCTGCTTGAGATCATGTCCTTCGATTTTGTTCGGCCAGTTTAGTCTGGAGGATTCATTGCTTTGTGTTTTCACTGGATTGGCGCTGCTGTTTCCTCCTCTTTATAGCTCCACCTATGCCACAACCTGAGATTCCATTAAAAAAAAAAAGAAATCCAGAAAGCACTCCTTGGAAAAGAAATGTCATCACCCACTCAGACAAATGCACACAGGTCAACTCAAATATATCTCACTAACTTTGACCAGCCCTTATTCTTGAAAAAAAAAAAAAAGGACAGGAAAAAAAAGTTGGTGATTGTAGTGGGACATTTTCATGTCATTATCTCCTTTCTTAGAATCAACCACTGAATTTAAGGGAAAGCAACGATATTAATTTCACATGCTACTACGGTGGCTCTTTGGGTTCTTATCTGTTCTATATTTCTAACCCTATCCAGGCAAAAGTACTGACTATTCTTGATAAGGAGCCCCTAAGTGGTGACGGTGTGTGTGTGTGTGTGTGTGTGTGTGTGTGTGTGGCTGCTAACAGACAGGCTGGGGTTTCGAATCCACCTAGAGGTGCCTCAGAAGGAAGCTAAGCCAGTTTACTTCGGAAACAAAACAAAACAAAATCCAGACATTGAAAACCCTGTGCAGCACCATTCTCCTCTGACACACAGGCTCCCGGGCGTCTGAGCTGACTCTTTGACAACCTGCACCCAGGACCTTGTGGCAATCACATCCTGCTCTAAGCATGGTGCTGGTGCCTGGGACTAGCATTCCACGGATTAGGAGTTGGATGAGAGAGTGAGCTTTAGAAGCTACTGACATCTGTATTCATGTTCATATCACCATCAAAATTTGAGTTTGAAAGAATCAAGGGAATGTTTTGCTTTGGAAACTGCTGGGAGTACATGTTTGAATGGAAAAAGTGAACCTGCAAAATCATTTAACCCGGATACATTATCTCTCCCAAATGTGACCGCGTCTGTGGGCTGGAATAGAGCAAATGTCTTCTCTCCGTTTGTTTACCCTCGTTCATCAGTATTTATATTGGGAGAAGCCATAATGGAGTTTTGTTTTGAATGATCTTTTTCTTGGAAAAACTGCGGGGAGGAATGCTTAAACATCCTCTGTGTACGCCAGAAGAGAGTCACCACTCTTTCCATCGGTACCTCCTGGACCCACCTGGACAACGGCTAACTGGAGTAAGTAGTTTTGATGGTTCACGGTCAATCCCGGGGCCCTGATGTCGACACAGGAGTCATCCTCCCTGGTTTTAGTCATCCATGTGGTTTTAGAAAGTGTTTTGGTCTAGATAGTGTTTGAGGCATTTCATTCAAATAAATGAATTAAAGGCAGCCCATAGTACTTTTAGGAGCCTAGGTGGTGTGATGGTTACACGTTGGACTTCAATTCACAAGGTCAGCATTTTGAAACCACCAGCCGCTCTTTGGAAGAAAGGTGACTTTTCACTCCCGTTAACAGTTACAGTCTCAGAAACAGAAAGGGGCAGTCTTCCCTGTCGTATAGGTCACTAGGAGTCAGTATTGATTTGCTAGCAGGTTTTAGGGGTTTGGTTTTTTTTTTTTGCTTTATAGTACTTTGATTCCACCAACTCTCTCCAGGGTTCATCTGTTTTTCCCTCTTATCCTCTGCAAATGCCCCACTCCCAACATGGATGAGGACGAGCCAGAGGGAGACTTTAAGTAGAAAAAGCTTCCCTTGGAGGTCATGCTTAATCATTCCTGGGACTCTTGCTTACCTCCCATCCCCTCACTCTTCACTGTATATACATATAACTAAACTCCTTTGCTATAATGCTAGATTCATTTGAAGATCATCTCCCCTTTTAAAAGTTTATTCTGCTGTAAATTTGAAACTAATGTCCAGTGTGATTTCATCCGTTGAAAATTCTTTTGGAAAGACTACTTCTAGGGAATAATTCCTTAAGCCTGCTTGAAGACTCTTAAATACTGGATCAGAGGTAGCATGACGCTGGCTTTCACTTTCTCATCTGCATGGTTCTAACACTGCAGCTGTGGAGCCAAAGGGAGTGGTGGCCCAGGTTCCATGCAGGACTGCAGACAAACAAGATCTGCTTTGGACACTTGTGTTTTGATCACGGAAATAAAATGTCTTTCTTAGTATGAGAGTAGATCGTCAGTATGATAAGGATCTAAGAATCATTGAACAGTGTTTTTGCCAGCTCACTCCACGGAAAACACATTCTTGCCTCATGAAGCTCCAATATTCTAGAAAAGGCAAGTCTCTTAATGGAAGGAAGAAGTTCTTTGTAAATGTCACACACACAAAAATAACTAGCTGAATTCTTGGGACCAGGAAAATGAAGACTTGTATGTTTATCTTCTATTAGTGTTTGTTTATCCTGGTTTATCTATAAACAGCTAAGTCCTAGGCTTCCTTGTGCCTGATCACTACTCTGCAGTGAACAGTTTCACAGGTTTTCACCACATCGAAGGTTTTGCTTCTCAATAAGACTCTCTCTCTTAACCTAAAGCACCATCCTTCAAAATCAAAGCCTCTTTTCAAGTTTACAGCCCATGACAGAGATGGATTATCCAGTAAGCAAGGTAAGCACAAGCTTACTTGCTAAATCTGAAGGGGATAATTGAGCATGTTTTTTCGCCTCTTTGAACCCTACGTGAAAGTGTTCAGTACAGATCAGTACAGGTATACCTCGGTGTAAAGGCATTAAACTCTGTGGAACATAACAATGGATTGCCTTGAAAAGAATGGGGATTCCAGGACACTTCACTGTGCTCATTTGGAACTTCTTAGTGGATTGAGAGACAGTTGTGAGAGCTGAACAAGGGAATACTGGGTACTTTGCAATCAGGAAAGGTGTGTGTGTCAGTGTTGCATCCCGCAAGCATACTTAGTCAATCTGTATGCCGAGCAAATAATCAGAGAAGCTGAATTGTATGAAGAGTGTGGCATCAGGATCGGAGGAAGGCTTACTAACAACCTGAGATATGCAGATAATACAATCTTGCTGAAAGTGGGGAAGATTTCAAGTATTTCCTGATGAAGGTCAAGGATTGCAGTCTTCAGTGTGGATTGCAACTCAATGTAAAGAAAACCCAAACCCTCACAACTGGACCCACAGTTAACAGCATGATAAATGGAGACAAGTTTGAAGTCACCAAGGATGTCATCTTGCTTGGTGGATCCATAGTCAATGCTCATGGAAGCAGCAGTCAAGAGATGAAAGGATGCAATGTATTGGGTAACTCGGTTGCACAAGACTTCTTTAGAGTGTTGACAAGCAATGAGGTTAAAGACTAAGGCATGCCTGACCCAAGCCATGGTATTTTCAATCACCTTATATGAATGTGAAAGTTGGACATTGATAAGGAAGATCAAAGAAGAATTGATGCATTTGAATTATGGTGCTTGAAAAGAATATTGAAAGTACCATGGCCTGTCAAAAGAACCAACAGTTCTGTCTTGGAAGAAGTACAGCCAGAATGCTTTTTAGAGGCAAGGATGGCAAGACTTTGTCTCACATACTTTGGGCATGTTATTAGGAGAGGCCAGTCCCTGGAAATGGATGTGATGATTGGTACAGCAGAGGGCAGTGGAAGAGAGGACAGCTCTTGACAAGATGGATTGACTCAGTGGCTGCAACAATGGGCTTAAACCTAAGGACAATTGTGAGGGTGGTGCAGGACCAGGCAGTGTTCCTTCTGTTCTACATAAGGTTGCTGTGAGTTGGAACACCTAGCAACAACCGCAACAACATACCTGGGAGATATTTGGGGTTTGGTTCAGGACGCTGGCATAAAGCCAATCTTGCAATACTGGGCCACACAAATGTTCAGTATCCCAGTGCAGTGCACATTAGTTATGTTTACCAAAACTAAAATCTATTAAATGTTCCCTAACATTGTGAAAAGTGCGGAGTATTTTGAGAATTACTGAAACATGACGCAGAAACAAGACATCAGTACATACTATTGGAAAAATACCAGTAGATTTACGTAACACAGGATTGTGCCAAACCTACATGAAAAATAAAGTTTCTGTGAAACACCATAAAGTGAAACAATAAGACAGGTATGACTGTAGGTAAGGACACATACCTTCCTTTGTCATTGCCAAATACATGCCATTTCTTCACCATCCTCTTCACAGGCAACACTCTCTTTCTAGATAATTCTCTAGGATATGCCAGAAGAAAAACATGTGCTTTCCATATTTGAGACCACATCAGCTGGTTGCACAATAGAAACCTCAGACTCAAGCCAAAGCATCGGCCTAACGAGCCTCACGCCTTAGTGTGCGGGACGAATCAGGGAGAAAACAAGGACTGAACCAACCCTAGTAGGTGGCCTCAGCTGACACACCGTCTTATTTTTGCCTTATAATGCATTCAGAATTGGCCTGCACATACATACCACTAGCATAGCACTCATTGCAGGCTTGTGCAGAAGGGGTTGTGCAATTTTGGGGGGGAAAGTTTACATAAAGTCTTGCTAAGTGCCAGACACTAGGAAAACAGAACATGAAGAAACAAAGAACTCTCCCTTAACTCAAACAATACCTGAGCTCAATTAGTAAAGAATGTCTGCTTTGACTTTTTAAAAAAAAATCATATTGGGGGCTCGCACAATTCTTATTACAATCCCTACCTCCATCCATTGTGTTGATCAGAGCACACAGGTGCCTTGACTTTTAAAGACCTATTAATATCGGAGCAAAATGACAGCAGGACTCTAAAGGTTCAGTAGGCAATGGAGGGGCGGTGAGGTTCTATCAGTTCGACGTACAATTCAGAAGAGGCGGGTGAGAATGACTGCCAGTGTGAAGACTGCCGTGTCAATGAGTTGTGCAAGCAGAAATTGCTCGCCCGGTGTTTTGCTGTGTGTATAGTCAAGCACAACAAGAAACAGTCAAGTAAATCATGAACACAAACAAAATACCACCCTTCAGGGACAATCGGCTTCATTGGCTCATTATCTCTGGAAACCAAAATCAGAAACGGAGCCAAGGGCTCTTTGCCTTAGGAGGGCAGGAAGACTTGACCAGCTGGAAACCATTCCCATTCAAGAAGGAACAGTGCTTGCTTGCCTGCTGGGAACGAGATGTTCCAGAGAAAGCCCATCCAAAGAGCGCTCTGGTCTCAGACTCCGGCAGCTTGGCCTCTAGGTGGGGTGACATGGGCTTCATTCCCTGGCTAGCCCATTTCCCAATGGATGAGCACACTTCTGATGACTCTTCATTCGGAGACCCAGTCCTGTGAGCCTCAGGGAACCATTCCATCTGCCAAGGGTGGGGTGCTAGTTTGCTGCCTCTCATGTTTCCTGTTCTTCAGCTCTGAGGCAAGCTCCTTCTGGGCTGTTCATTAATTGGGTCTGTATTTGGCAATCAAGAAAATCCCATCTTCAAAAACTACGTTTCAACCTTCACCTCGGGTCTGAAGGTTGAAACGTAGTTTTTGTAAGGAAATGAGTCAGGAACATGCTCAATCCTTCCGGGACTTTAACATACATTTTAGTAGGAAAAGGGTGGGGGAGTGGGGTGGGTATCTTCTGATTTGCTCAGCAGAAAGGATATAATTGGCTTTGCATACCATACCCTCTGTTCCCTCCCTCCAGAAATGTAAGAAGATAAATGTTCTTGGCTTCCGGTCTGCCTCAAGGCACTGCTTAGTGTTCATCTCTCTTGAGCCATCTCTTGTTTTATACATCCTCCTGGCTTACTACTCTATGTTTGAGTTCTGCTTTGAGGATAGCCCTCATTTCTCAACCATCTTGAGTCTGAGCAATCATTTTTACTTGGATAACTTATATAGCATTTTCCTTGTTCCAGTATATTGTGATACCCCGGTGTCTTTCAGTGGTAAAAAATTGAGGACAGGCTGACTCATTTTGCAGAGTTAATTGTCTTTACCCGCTTGGTGAGGGTAGTAGTCCCAAGGTTTACAAGGTAGCGTGAGCCAAGCTCTCCTTCTGGAGCTTGAATTCTGAACTTTCCCGGGCTTCAAGCTAGTATCTGTCTGAAACAAGTTCCTGAGCCACCCCTAGCAGGCTCTTCTTGATTGACACTGGAGCAGAACTTGGTTGCCCTGAGATCAGTTTTTGGGATAGACATGTGGCCAAAGATGTTACCCATTCATTTACAGAGTAGAGTGCCTATACCCTTGATTGCAATGCCGAAACGTTGGAACTGAACAGCAAGGTTGTTTAAGCAACTCAACTATAATCCCGTAGGAACACAAAATCTGGGAAGCTGTGGTTGGTGTACAAGTCACTAGGAAGAGGGAATGCTGGCCAGGGACCATGCTTGGCCCTGCCTGCGGAAACCCAGAAGATCTAGATGAGATGCCTGAAGAAGGAAATGTGAAAGTTGGAGAGAAAAAAATCTGAGAGAGCCCTCCACCCCATCCCTATTTCAGGTCACCTCACCACAGTCTGCTCCAGGACCTCAGACAGACGGCATCATCCACAGCGGCCTTCATGCTGCGAGGGCTCGGCTCTCCTCCTCCAGTAACATTGCTTGTTTTCTCACTGTCAAGGATTTTGTCTTGCTTGGATCCATAATCAATGCTCATGGGAACAGTGGTCAGGAGATCCAAAGACACACTGCATTAGGTAAGTCTGCTCCACAAGGCCTCTTTAAAGTACTAAAGAGCAAGGTTGTTACTTTGAGGACTAAGGTTTGCCTGACCCAAGCCATGGTATTTCCAATGGCCTCATATGCATGTGAAAGTTGAACACTGAATAAGGAAACCAGAAGAAAAATTGACGCATTTGAACCGTGGTGCTGGAGAAGAATATTAAAAGTATCGTGGACTGCCAGAAGTACGAGCAAATCCATCTTAGAAGTACAACCAGAGTGCTCCTTAGAGGGAAGGATGGCCAGACTTCCTCTTCCTTAATTTGGACATGTTGTCAGGAGAGACCAGTCCTTGGAGAAGGACATTGCACTTGGTAATGTAAAGGAGCAGTGAAAAGGGCGGTGGCTGTGACAATGAACTCTAGCATGGGAACAATTGTGAGGATGGGGCAGGACCGGGCAGTTTCCCTCTTTTGTGAAGAGTGCTGCTAGGGGGTGGAACCAACTCCACGCTGCCTAGCAACAGCAAGCTCACCTTATAGTTCAAGGTACTTTTTCTCCAACTTGTTTTCCAGGTTCTTTCCGACACAGTTTGCTAATGCTCTAGACAGATCTCTCCTTCCATTTATTCTGTGGCTTTTCATTCGGGTCAACACTTGAATCTAATACTAATTACTGTCCCAGGTTATTCCCTGGTGGGCTAGTAGAAATGATTTCGGTTGCTAACTGCAAGGTCAACCATGCAAAACAGGTCTGAGGAACTCACAGGGGCAGTACTACTCTGTCCTACAGTCACAGTGAGTTGCAATTGGTTCAGTCGACCAATGGCAGTGAGTTTTTTCTGGTTTTGAGTTACGGTCCCATACATTTGATTCTATTCAATTTCATAGTTTTTTCTTTCCTGGTCCCTGTGCATTAGTGCATATGTAGGTATTTTTAATCATAAACATTCTTTTCAAATTATTTCTTTGTTGTTGAAAATGATCACTTATTGCCTTTGTCTTATCCTGTCTCCCTGTCCTCCTTGTGGATTTTCACATCATGGGCTTTACAATTTTTTTAATTAAATAATCATTTTATAGGGGCTCATACAACTCATCACAATCTGTACATACATCATTTGTGTCCAGCACATTAGTACATATGTTGACTTCATCATTCTCACAACACCCGCTTTTCACCCGAGCCCTTGGTGTCAGCTCTTTTTTCGCCCTCCCTCCCTGCTTCCCCCTCCCCCTGAACCCTTGATAATTTATAATTATTTTATCATATCTTACCCCATCCGACGTCTCCCTCACCCACGTCTCTGCTGTCCATCCCCCAGGGAGGAGGCCATATGTAGACCTTGTCATCTGTTCCCCCTTTCTCCCTCACCTTCCCTCCACCCTCCCAATATCGCCACTCTCTCCATTGGTCCTGGGGGTGGGGGGGGTTCATCTGTCCTGGGTTCACTGTATTTCCAGTTCCTATCTGTGCCAGTGTACATCCTCCGGTCCAGCCGAATATGTAAGGTAGAATTGGGATCATGGTAGTGCAGGGAAGGAAGTATTTAAGAACTAGAGGAAAATTGCATATTTCATCGTTACTATGCTGCACTCTGATTTGCTCCTCTCCTCTCCGCAGCCCTTCTGCAAGGGGATGTCCAATTTCCCCCAGAAGGGCCCTGGGTCCCCACTCTGTACTCCCCCTCATTCACAATGTTATGATTTTTTTTTTTTTTTAGTCTTTGATGCCTGATACCTGACCCCTTTGCCGCCTTGTCATCTTACAGGCTGGTATGCTTCTTCCATGTGGGCTTTGTTGTTTCTCAGTTAGATGGCCCCTTGTTTATCTTCCAGCATGTGGGACCCCAGATTCTGTGTAATTTGACAGCTTGGCACCATCAGCTTTCTTCACCGCATTTGCTTATATACCTTTGTTTTCAGCATTCGTGTCGGGGTAGGCTGGTGTGCTTCTTCCTTGTGGGTTTTGTTGTTTCTTAGCTAGATGGCGGCCTGGTTGTCTTCAAGCCTTTAAGACCCCAGATGCTGTTTCATTTGATAGCTAGGCACCATCTGCTTTCTTCACCACTTTTGCTAGTGCACCCCCTTTGTCCTCAGTGATCAGGTAGGGGCAGGCTGGTGTGCTTCTTCTGTGTGGGTTTTGTTGTCTCTCAGCTAGATGGCTGCTTGTTTATCTTCAGGTCTTGAAGGCTTCACGTGCTATATATTTTGGTAGCTGGGCACCATCAGCTTTCTTCACCACACTTGCTTGTGCACCCATTGTCTTCAGTGACTTCAGGTGTTTTATCTTTTGGTAGCCAAGCATCATCCGCTTTCTTCACCATTTTCTTGTACACCCATTGTCTTCAGTGATCGTGCCAGGCAGGTGAGCATCTCAGACTGCTGAATTGTTAGAACAAAGTGTTCTTGTGTTGAGGGAGTACTTGTACAGGGGCCCACTGTCCATCTGTTTTCTTAATACTCAACCTGTAAATATATGTACATAGATCTATATTTACATCTTTATATGCCTGTATTTACATCTCTATGACAACCCTTTGCCTTCTAGTTCTTTCCTCTATTTCTTTGTACTTTCCTCTTGTCCCACTATCATGTTCTGCCTTCATTTGGGATTTAGGCAGTCCTCTTGGTTACATTGCCCTTGATCCAGCCCTGCAAGGCCTCCCGCACCCTCCTTGACATTGATTTTGGATCACTTGTTGTTCCCTTGTCCCTGTGCTTGTTAACACCCTCTTCCTCCCCACCATTCCTCCTACCCCCATGTTCCCCTGATCTGTCATCCCATTGTCCTCTCTTCTGTCTTGTTTATTCCGCCTATCCCTTCCAGGTAGACATGCTATGTACCATCACCAGACTGAGTGCAATGAAGCCACAACAGAAAGTAAAACAATAGCTACAACAACAATAACATGCACACATGCATACATATATAACCGTATGAATAGTTCAGGGTCTGTTTGTTTTCCTTCACGTATGCTTTCCAGTCAAATCTGATGGGGTGCCATGCCCCGACACCGCCTCTATCCTTGAGGACCTCACTGCTCTGCTCCCCCAGCTGCTCGGATGCATGCCCCCAGAGGCTGGCATTCTGCGTGGTGAGCTCATGGCAGGCACAATTCCCGCTGTTTGTCTCCAGTGCTGTCCCCAGTGGTGCGATGGGTCAACTAGGAACGCTGTGTCCCGTGGTGGGGCCAGCCCCATGGTGATCTCCGTGCATCGCTGTTCTGAACAAGCACATTGTCCCCAGGGCTCGGCGAGCCAGGATGTACTCCACTCTTTCATTCTCTTCCCCTTCCCCCTTCATTGGCTCACATGCGCTCCAACAAGAGCAGTCCCCCTTCCCCTCTTCCCGTGCTGCAGCTTCAGTGCTGTCCTCTGAAGTGAATTCCCCCTGTGGGAGGGTGGTGCTGTGCACCCAGTTGGTAATGGGGCCGACCCCTCAGGCCTCTCCATCGGTTCCTTACTTTGTGTCAGTATGTTGCGTTCCTGTCTTGGAGCTCCAGATTGAAGTCTGGTACCTTTTTCCCTGTGGAGACACAATCAACACCCTCCCCGTGTGGGTTAGTGCCCTGTTCCCCTGGCTACCCATACCTTTTTCCCTCCTCCCTTTTAATGGGCTACCATATGTATCCCATATGTATCCCTGGATTTAGTCTGGCCCCTGCCATATTACCTGGACCTCACTCCAGGGACGTATGTATACAGCATCTTCTTCCCGATGCCCTTTTTGAAAAAAAAAAATTTTTTTTTTGAGCTTACCTTAGCGGACTCATGTAGTACTTGTCCTTTTGTGTTTGGCTTACTTCACTTAGCATAATTTCCTCCAAATCTTCCCATGCAGCGATGTGCTTCATGTGTTCATCACTGCTTTTTAGGGATGCGTAATACTCCATTGTATGTATGTACCAGAGTTTTTTAATCCATTCGTCTGTTGATGGAAATTTGGGCTGTTTCCAACTCCTTGCAATTGTGAACTATGCCGCAATGAACATTGGAGCACAGATGTCTGGCTGTGGTTTGTTTTTTGTCTCTTCCGGGTATATGCCCAGTAGGGGGATTGCTGGATCAAAGGGTAGCTCAATTTCCAACTGTTTTAGATATCGTCAAATCGATTTCCATAATGGCTGTACATACCTACAGGTCCACCAGCAGTGGACTAGAGTTCCTATCTCTCCGCATCCCCTCCAACACTTATTACTTTCTGATTTCTTGAATTGGGCTATCTTTGAGGGTGTTAAGTGGTATCTCATAGTTGTTTTAATTTACATTTCTCTTATGGCTAGAGATCTGGAACATTTTCTCATATATTTATTGGGCATTTGGATTTCTGCGCTTGAGAAACCCCTGCTCAGGTCCATTGCCCACCTCCTGAGTGGACAATAGGTTTTTCTCTTGTTGTAGTTTAGCAGTGCGTTATAGATTTTAGTAATAAGACCTTTGTCCAATGTGTCATTGCCAAAGATGTTTTCCCATTCTGTAGTCTCTCTTATTACTCTCTTGGTGAATTCTTTCGAAGAACATAAGTGTTTTATTTTTAGTATGTCCCACTGGTCAATTTGTGCCTCCTCTGTGTTGGTGTCCTTCCTGATTTCCGATAGCCTATGTAATCCCTGTGCCAAGGTTCTCAGGTTTGACCCAATTTCCTCATTGAATGCCCTGATGGTTCTGGGTTTGACCTCAAGATCTGTGACCCACCTTGAGCTTATTCTTGTGTATGGAGTGAGGAAAGCGTCTTGCTTCATTTTTCTGCATCTACATATCCATTTTTCCAGCACCATGAATTGAAGAGGGCATCCACTTCCCATTTGATGTTTTTGGGCCCTTTATCAAAGATAGTTGTCTGTATGCTGATGATTTTATTTCTGGGTTTTCAATCCTTTTCCATTGGTCTGAATATCTATCGTTATACCAGTACCATGCTGTTTTGACCACTGTGGCTGTGTAATAGGTGCTAAAGTCGGGTAAAGCAAGCCCTCCGACTTTGTCCTTCCTCTTGAGGAGTTCTCTACTAATTCTCGGTTTCTTCCCCCTCCATATGAAGATGGTAATCTGTTTTTCCAACTCTTTGAAGAAAGTTGCTGGAATTTGGAT
>NW_022103968.1:39297274-39347069 GCF_000313985.2 Echinops telfairi
AAATTCACCCGTGAAACCATCTGGTCCTGGAGCTTTCTTGGTTTTTAATTGTTTTATAGCCTTGTCTATTTCTTGTACTGATAAGGGTCTGTTGAGGCCTTTGATGGCCATTGGGAATAATCTGGGGAGGGATTATTTTTCCAAGAATTCATCCATGTCTTCCAAGTTTTTTAATTCATTGGAGTACAGTCCTTCATAGTACTGTTTAATTATCCTTTTGATTTCACTATGGTCTGTTGTAATATTCCCTTTTTCATCCCTTATCCTTGCCATTGAAATTCATCCCTTCCTTTCTTTGGTCAAATTCGTGAGAGGTCTGTCCATTCAATTTATCCATTCGAAAAACCAACTTTTAGCAGCATTGATTTTTTTTCTATAGTTTTCTTATTTTCTCTCTCCTGAATCTAAGATATAATTCTTATTATTTCTTTTCTTTTTCTATTAGTTGGATTTTCTTGCTGACTCTGCTCTAGCTGCTGTAAATTTTGTGTCAGTGTATCAATCATATTCCTCTCCTTTTTTTGTGCATGTAATGCTATGAGACTACCTCTGATGACTGCCGTTGCTGTGTCCCATAGTTTTGGTATGTCGTGTTTTCATTCTCGTTGATTTCTAGAAATTTCCTAATCTCATCTTTGATCTGAGACAGTACGCTCTCCTTTTGCAGTAGTTATTCATTCTCCAATGGTTTGTCCTTACTTTCTTTATCTTCCTTTGGTCTATTTCCTATCCTATGGCACAGTGGTCAGAGAGAGAGGTCTGTATGATATCAATGTGCTTCAATTTATGTAGATTTGACTTATGCACTAGCATGTGGTCTATTTTAGAAAATGTGCCATGTGGAGCAGAATAGAATGTGAATTCCTTTTTGTTTGGGTGGAGAGCTCTGTAGATATCTATCAGGTCACATTGTCTAATTGTAGTGTTTAGATCTCGAGTCTCCTTGTTGAGTTTCTTCTGAGTGATCTGTCTTTCTCAGAGAGTGGTGTATTGAAATCACCTACTATAATTGTTGAGGCTGTGATTTTTTTTTCATCCTTTGAAGTGTTTGCTGTACTCCAATGAATTAAAAAACTTGGAAGACATGGATGAATTCTTGGAAAAATAATCCCTCCCCAGATTATCCCCAATGGCCATCAAAGACCTCAACAGACCCTTATCAGTACAAGAAATAGACAAGGCTATAAAAGAATTAAAAACCAAGAAAGCTCCAGGACCAGATGGTTTCACGGGTGAATTTTATCAAACAAATTCTGCTGGATGCTTATTTGGTGAGTAAATGTTTAGAATGCTTATTGGTTCTTTATGTACTGTTCCCTTGAGCCCATCCTTATCTCTTTTTATGGTTTGCACTTGGAGGTCAATTTTATCTGAGATTAGGATTGCAACCCCTGCTTTTTTAATTAGAGCTTGACTGATAATGTCTCCATCCTTTGATTCTCAGCCTGTTTTTATCTGTAATGTTGAGATGTGTTTCCTGTAGGCAGCAGATTGAGGATTTGTGTTTTTCAAGCCTGTCTATTAGTTTCTGTCTCTTAAGGTCTGAGTTCACCCCATTTATATTCAGGGTTATTACATCTATCTGTGGACCCTGTGATGTCATTTTATCTCTCATGTTGGGTGTTTTCCTACCTCCATTTCTTTTCCGTGGATTGTCCATATGTGTGTTTGTGGTTCATTATTGCCTTCTTTCCATCGTTGTGCCAGTTTTATCTTCAGGGCTGTTTTCCCTTTGATGGTCTCTGGGTGGAGTTGTTCTGTGTGGTGGTCTCTTGTATGCGCTTGGTGAGTGTTGTTCTGCCCATACTGGGTCAGCGAGGATCTTTGTAGTGCTGGGCTCCTTTTAGCATATTCTTTGAGGCTTTCCTTGTCCGGGAAGACTCGCACTTCTCCATCTATTTTGATAGATATTTTGGCAGGATAGAATATTCTTGGGTTTGCATTAATTTCCTGCAATTTTTGGAATATGCTGCTCCACTGTCTCCTCTTCATAGTGTCTGTTGACAGGTCTGAGCATATTCTTATCTGTTTGCCTTTATATGTGGTTGCCTGTTTTTCTCTAACTGCTCTCATAATCCTCTCCTTTTCCTCATAGCTGGATAGTTTAACAACTATATATCTTGGTGACTTCTTCTGGGGATGAAGTTTAGCTGGCATTCTTTTAGCCTCCTGGATAGTTTCTTGGTTTTCGTTCATTAAGTTAGGAAAGTTTTCTTCCAAGCATCCCATCACTATTTTGGATGTTGGTTTCCTTGATGTGGATTCTTCCTCCACGCCGATAATTCTGAGGTTGTTCCTTCTCATAGCGTCAGACATAGCTCTGGGGTTTTCTTCAGCTTCTCTGATGGGCTTGTTAGACTTTTTCTCACGTTTATTAATTTCTGCTTGCGAATCCTCTAGGTCACTGCTGCGGCTCTCAGCCTCCTCCATTCTCTGGGTGAAGTCCGTGAGTTTGCTGTTAGTTTTTGTTATCTCATCCTTTAACTCCTGTATTTCCTTTTGGTGCATAGCCTTTAGTTCCTCTATCATTTCATCCTTTTTCTGTAATGCTTCCCTCATGTCCTGTATGGCTCCAAGCAGCATTCTGAAGATTTATTTCTGTGGGGGTCCACCTCTGCCCTTTCTATGACTGCTGATAGGTCCAGGTGGTCCTCAGGCATTGCAATTGGTTTCTCTTTCCTTGTTGAAGCTGTGGAAGCAGCTTGCTGTTCAATTTGTGGGCACTTGGTGCCATTTTCCTGGGTGTCTCAGAGCCCTGAGCTCTCTTTGGGGGGTTGGTGCTTTAGCTGGCTACCTTTAGCCAACTGCCTTGGGGGGTTGTGCATCTCCTCTGTCCTGCTGGGGATTCCCTCTCACCTTCTCCTATGGTTTGCTTGAGCCTCCTTCAGGTCGCCTTAGGGGTTATTTGCAGCTGTGCCAGCTGTGGTTTGATAGAAAGTATTGGCCCCAGTGCAGGGGAGCATATTTAGGGGATGGGTTGAGTATTGGGTGATCTGTTTCTGGCTAGGGGCACTTCCCTCAGGTAGGCAGGTGGAAGGGGGGCCGTGACTGGTGTGCAAATGCACCACTTGGAGCCCAAAGGGTAGGACAGAGTGAGAAGGGAGAATGCAGTGATAAAGCCCCCAAAACGTGGGTTCTTATGCCACATCTGCAGAAAGTTGTGCCAGCCTTGGATCCTCTGCCTGGCCTGCCAGCAGCGATATAGCAGGATGCAGATCACTGAGTGCGTGTGTGTCCCCGCACGCGCATGCATGGGTATGCGCGTGTATAAGGGAGCGGGTGGGCGGGGAGGCCCAGGGAGGGGGCTGGCTGGCAGATCTGCAAGGAGCACGGTGATGGGGCACGCTCCTCTGGGCAGAGACCTCTGAGCGTGCGGGAAGGTCTGATTGGCAGTTTGCGTGGAGCTGAGGCAGGTCCTCTGACTCTGCTTTCCGCCTGGGTGTGGCGCCGGGCGTGCACCTCTGGGGAGAAGGGGAGAGGTTCTGACCTGCTGGACCGCGAGGGGTGCCCGAATCTGCAGGGTGTGTGTGTGGGGGGGGTTGCTGGTTGGAGCACACATACAGGCCTGGGGCTTCCTGTGGCGGGTTGGGGGGTTCCTGACTGGCAGTTTTGCACAGAGCGCTTGAAGCGGGCTCCCGCAGCTTCGGCGGTGCACCTAGTTGCCTTGTGGCACAGGTCCCGACAGAGCGGGTGCATGGAGCGCCGCACCTGAGACCACGGGTGTTTGCGCGGAGCCCTGGCTATGGGTGGGAGTACACATCTGGGTCCGAGAGATGCTCTGAGTGGTCTTGGGAATCGAACAGACACATTTGCTATGCCTGCTATGCTCCCAACTCTCCCCACTCACCTATCTCCTCGGAGCTCCCGGTGTGAGCTACTTATCTGGCAGCCATCTTCCCCGTCGCCCCGGCTTTACATTTTTATCTGACCCTTTTCTCTCCGAATCTCATGCTTCTATTACTCAAGCTAACAAGCCATCGGCACCCCAGTTGCTCCAACCTCCTCCTGGATTAGAAGCTAGTTCAGGTCCTTGAGGCCATGAGTCAGTGCAAGCATATCTCAGGGGCTGGGACTGAAAACAATTTAAAACAGAAATGGTTTCTGTCATCAGCAACCCTACTTCTTTATTCTCATGGGGGGAAACTGCTTACCTTCAACTGCAGAGAAATGTTACATCAATAGATCACTTGTCTTAGAGAAGACTACTCAGAATTTGTTCGGAAATGCATGAATTACAAAGAACTGCAGAAAAAGCCTTAATGCTATTATGAGCAAAGAATTCTATAAACACTGGGCATTTTGTTGTTTGCAGCACAATTTATTATCAGGTCATAGTATCTGGGTACATTAATAGGTACTGAATACATAACTTCTCAACTTCTCTTGAGATTGAACAACCAAACATGGGGGGGAGAAGTCAAATGTGCAAGAGAGCAATAAATATCAAACTTTCTGATCCAAAATGTATAAATATAAAATATCAGTCATTTCTGAAAACAGCTTAAGAAAATCCGGCAACCACCTGTCCACGGGTAGGTGTCTGGAACTGACAGTGCTAATCTTCCGAGCATATCACCTGAGATCCAGCATAATTACGTTTATGTCTTTTACCAGCACATGTTTGCATATCTAGGAAAGAAACAAAAATTGTTTGACATCATCATACGTAACATCATTCTATGTAGAAAGGGCCTCTTGACTTTCCTTATTTAAAAGGTTATTTCTTCCAGAAGAACATACAAGTCAGGTTTGTTCATTTTCAATAGCAAAATATTTACAGAGGCTGCAAAATAATGATTCTTATTTAAAATGAATTCTGGCAAAGTAATTTTTTTTGTGTGGCCACAGAACTGCTGGGGGTGGGTGGGGTGGTGGTGGGGTGGGAATTGAAGATAAGGTCCAATATAGAGCTAATCAAGAAGTATGGTCAGTTTTTATTGAATTGTTCTGGGGAAAAAAACCAATCTGGTCATATTGTACAAAAACCGTTTCTAAGATACTTGACATTTTCTTTAGCAATTGCCTACTTTGCTCATTCACTGCCATTAAGGTGATACTGACTCACAGTAACCCTATAGGATAAAGTGGAACTGCCCCTGTAGGTTTCTGAGACGGTCACTCTTTATGGAAGTAGAAAGCCTTGTCTTTCTCCCAGGGAGAAGCCAGTTCTGAATTGCTGACCTCTGGTTAAGCAGCCTGACATGGAACCACTATGCCAGGGCTCGTACTTAGCCTGATGACAACTTATTTGAAATATCACATAGACATTCGAATGGAAAGGTAACTTTATATGTAATCAACATGATATTAAAATACCTATCCTTTTTTTATAAATATAAGTAAGCAATCACAGATTGAGCGAACATAAAGATTTATTAGTTTTCAATGATTTAAAAAAAAATCCCAGACTAAGCAGCATTGTGTTGTACCTTGAGTTCTACTGATATTATTTCTCATCCTAAAAAGGGAAGGGGTAGGGGGTGATTTGAAAACTTACTATCTACCTAAAGTTATCTACTCACACTGAACAGCCTGGGGTCCTTGGTGTGTGGATGGAAGCCCTTCTTTTTACAGGCAGAAACTTCCAGCATGCCAGCATTGGTGAGCCTGAAGATGCCAGTGCTAAATCCCAGGACAAAAGAGAGGCATAAACATTCACAGTCAATTAGGCTGTCTTGATGCTTGATTCCAATGGTGGTAACGTGTGCATGCCTCACAGAGGTTGGAGAAGTAGGAAATTCCAGTGATTATTTAGGCCGGCTTGTGTCAACTGACCAAAGAGCCCACAGTGGTTAAGCACTCAATTGCTAACCAAAAGGCCAGTGGTTAGAGCCTATGAACTGCTCTGTGGGAGGAAGCTGTGGCAGTAGTCTTGTGCAGATCCCAGCCTGGGGAGCCCTCTGGGACAGCTTCATTCTGTGTGACCGGGTCCCAAGGAGGAACTAGAATTGACTGAGCAACTACAGGATTGTGCTTAGGATGGATGGCCGGCCAGAAGAAAGTGCCCCAGGGGAGAGGGCAGTGCTGTCCCCAAGCACTGGCAGGGCTGGAATGTGGAGGAGCTACAGCCCAGCTGTTGGGTGAGGCAGCATTAGAAAGACAGCCCCGGGGGCAGGAAGTAGAGGCCGGGTGCTGGGTATTTCCTCACACCAAGCTGAACACTGTTTATAACAACAGCAAACACTTACTGCTTGCTCTGGCACCAGGTACTGGGCTGTGCACTTCATGTAGACTAGGAAGTCCAATTGCTTGTGGGGGCCCAACATTAAGTGTTCAGCTACTAATACAAACCTACCAAGAGGCACCTTGGAGAAAGTGATCGGCAATCTCTTTTCAAAAGGTCACACACAGCTTACTCTATCACACAGCACTGACGAAGTAATTTTTTTTTTAAACAGGTCTGTTTGTTTCTGTTACACAGACTATCAGCTGTTCTCATTCTCACAAGTATGGAATGCGTACTGGAGTGGAAGATGCTGGAGGCTTGACTCAACCGTGGTCAGGTGTCTTTGCAAAGAACATATCCGAACCGGGAATTCTAATAGAAGTCTGATGCCTATGCTCATTACCTCAATAAGCTACAATGATCATTGCTTTCCCAAAACTCTAAGAGGTTTTGAAGGCCATTAAGTGGAGGCTGGATGATATCGTGGCCCAGTAAATAATACAACAGAATGAAGATTTTTCTAGAAGCAAACTGGAATAACTGTTCCCTTAAATTGTACCCACATCATGGTCATGCTAACAGAAGAAAGTGAACTAGTCATTCTACCACTGAAGGATTGTATAAGGCCAAAGACTCCAGAGCTGTAAGTACATGGACCTGCTGGCACCAACCTCTTTCCCAATGGCATCGTGTACCTGCCGCACCAGAAATTGGTATGTGGACACCTGTCAACCCAACAGTCCCAACCATGGCTTCCTGGGTGATGCGCCCATCAGTTACACTTACTCATTATGCTTTGGGGAGCAAACAATGGCAATAGCTTCTGGCAACATGAGCTGATAGGAACAGTGGGTGTGAAGATCCACACTGGATAAGAATGCCGTCTGGGTGGGATGTGTCTAAGGACAGAAAAGAGGGCAGACTTATTAGGAGCTGAGTCTTAGCCAAACACACACACACGCCAATTAAGGAGCGGAATACATGTTCTTCCAACCATCATTTGCTCAATTAGAAACATTAAAAATGCTTTGCGAACTTAACTCATCCATTCCGGTGAGGCATTTTCCTCGGGGTAGGTAGGTCTTTAAGAAGAGTCACCTGAGAATTTTAAGAGACATGCACTCTGTGATTGGTAAAAAATAAAGAGCTGGAAATTCATTTGCCAGAGATGCTAAATCGGTTCTCATTTCTTCATGCCCACTGAGACTCAGTAAGGATGTTCTTGCCTGTGGTCAGTAGCAGAGTCAGGACACTCTGGAACAGAGGGGCTTGGATCCAAAGCGTTTTAAGGAACGTTTCCATGAAACATGCCACGAGCTGTGAATCCTTTTGTAGGTCACTACTCCTTCAAAAAGGGGGAATGGGAATCTCCAACTTGCTGAAGGTGTTTGGGACCCGTCTTACACAGCTAAATACCCAGATGATGAGGTCACCTGTGCGAGGTTCTGGGCCAGCTACAGACTTGTGTTTATGGGACACAAATCAGAGATGCATGTATGAATATGAGAAACCCATGTGTTCACAACAATTTGAGATTAAGATTTGCCTTTAATTTGGCTTGAATGTGACCACTGTCATCATGAAATGTCCCAGACATGTAATCTCTTGGCCTGAATCCTGGCTCCATCATTCACTAACCGTATGACACCTTGAATCTCCTTGATTTCCTGTATATGTTTGTGGTAGTCACCTAATCTGGTGTCAGAGTATAGGGGTGGAGTCTAGGCTGTCAATCTGGAGATAGCCAATGAGACTTCTGTGTGGGCATGGCCTTCTGAAAATTCTGAGAACCCTGGTCTTTTCTCCTTGGAGGTGGAAGACACCTCTCTCTCTCTGCCACTTCCTGGGAGACATTGCAGAAGACAAGCCACATGGATGCAACCAGACCTCTAAAGCCGGAGAAGCCACAGCAAGACCCCTGCCAGTGCTGAGATGCTTACAACACAACTGGATCCAAAGACTTTCTACCCACTGGCCTGTGATCGTTTTGTGAGTCTGAAGAGGACTTTATAGATTGATTATCGGACATATGGGCTAATATCAGGCTTATGGTCTTGATCTGGACCGGGCTGGAATGTTTTCTCCATGTTCAATTGCTCTTGGATATAAGCAACCTTCTTATACACATATGTGTGTCTCTATGAATTTGTTTCTCTACTCTATCCAGACTAATACAATGTTCCATCATTTGTAAGATGGAATTAATCAAAGTATTATTGACTAATATTAATAATCATCTTTGAAGTGGGTCCGTTAGGAAGAATGAATGGGATAATCCATGTAAAAGTCTGAATACAAGTGCCGAGAACTTTAAAGAGAGGAGCCAACATGGCTAGCTGGTCTGGGCATAGTTCAGCAGCTGTTGATCTGATCTTTGTGTTGCCAGCATTAGCTAAGAGGCTGGGGCACGTGCTACTGTTGTGTTCGGTTTCCATGGAGTCAGCTCTGCCTCACAGTGACTTTGTGCAACAGAACAAAATGCTGCCCAGTGCCATTGTCATGACTGTGAGTCTGCCTGTGTCCACTGCTCGGGCTAGTGGGTCAATCTATCTTGTCGTGGGTTTCCAGGACAGGAAACAGAACACCTTTGCTTTCAACTGACATGCATTGAGAGTGACTTGCAATTAAATTACAAATTCTTGTTGAAAAATCAATGTTAGTGTGTCTTTTAGAAACATTTTCCCAAATTAGAGCCAGCAGTTTCTCCCTTATGGACATCAGTGTAGGTATTGTGTGCAATAATAAAATTAAATTATTTTACGTAATGAATTTGACCTAATTTGTGCAATTTCTAAGCACACACTTAGGCATATTAGCAAATAGACACATGGAACGTTTTGCAAACCCTCCAGTTATATCTCATCTCCCTGCATTTAAGAAGCAGTCAATGATTTTCAAAGGGCATCCACATCTAATGTCATGTTAATTACCTACACAAATCCTGGGAGGGAGAAAAGGCTCCCAGTAACCTCACTTGGCCAATGAGGGAACCTGGAGGCAAAGAGGTTCGTAGTCCTAAGGGGGTGCAACGTGAGTTAGAGGTGGGGTAGAGGCTAATGCCTCCCCTACACTTCCAAATTACATAACACCAAATGCTGACTGTATGTACATGCACACTCATATTTACGTAATCATTACTTATTACTCATTAGGAGACGGCCCGGTAAACCCTTGTGGCTAGCACCCTATGAGAGCAGGCTTACTTGTCCCTCCTCTAGGCCCAGAAGTGCAGGACAAAATGGAAAAATGTCCCCCAGATGGACTAAACCATGGTCAGAAAAAGTAGAATACCACCACCAGTGTAACATCGGCAACAACAGCTACAGTTTCTGAGTCCTTAGAAAAACGTGCTACGGAACTCTTACTTTATCTCATTTATTCTCACCATCGTATGGAGTCGGTAATTAAGATCTCTGTTGCACGGTGACAAAGTTTATGCTCAAATTGCTTTAAAAACTTGCTAATGTCACGATAGTGTATTTTTAGAAGAGCTGTGCTTTGAACTCATGTCCAATTGATTTGTAAGCACAGGTGTGTATTCCTATGATGGCCTAATGGACACTGGATCCCAAGGGCTTGGCCTAATCTCACTGGCCCTATTGTGTGGCTGTTTATAGTGTAATACACATAATTGTCTAAGCAAATTGGTTAAAAATCAAACATCTGGACTATCTAGTATACTCAAAACATGCCCCTCATGTCCAAATATTTCTATCTTTATCTCTTTTGGGGGAGTGGTAGAAAAGGCATATGATACCCTTGTCTACATGTAGATATGACAGGCTTACACATGGCACCTAATAGTGACAAAAATATTTTAAAATTGCAGAATATTACAAATAAACTTACTATATTCGTGCATAAGCCAAATTTTTCAGCACATGTTTTGTGGTAAAATTAGGTGCCTCGGCTGATATTTGGGTTGGCTTATACTCGAGTATATATGGTAGTCTATTAAGCTACACACACACACACACACACACAATATGAATCAATTACATGAACTGGAGAAAGAAAAGTCAGACATACGTGAATCCATCCCAGAGTGAGGAGATCGTGTTGGTCCTGAACACTGAATAAGTCTTCCACATTCTCCATGTCGCAGTAGTCTGGTCCTGCAGACTGCTTTGGCACTATTACGTGGGTAATAGTAAATTCATTATGTGTCTAAAAGAACAATAAGAATCTGACTGAAAAAAAAACCCTGAACAGAAGATGTTCAGCACTCTTTTGCTACAGGACTAGAGGGAGCCCCTAACAGCAGTACCGTCACACCCCTCCTTCCGCCATCACATCTAAAGCAATGCCGCAAACTCGAAGCTGGATGCTTTCAGGGTCTGTTGATTGGAACGTGGACTATATGTTCTCAGATATTTCATAAGTGTATCATAAATAGGAATTTGCATCCTAGGCTGGCCCATAGAAGCACAACATTATACCTACAAAGGAAAGGCTGAAACAAAGCAAGGCCAGGTTGATTTGAAGTGGGGACTTAATGGTCAAATACCATTTCTAAGGATTGTGGAAGGCTGGTGAACTGGTTTTTGTTTGGCTAATTACATTTCACCTCATGCCCAGACCTGTGACTTTTTTTCTTCTAATATTGAAGGGTCTCACTAGACTTGCCCATAATAGCAATGGAAAAGTGTTCTTTTAAAAATCATAGTTATTTTTACTTTGAGACTTATAGTTTTCTTTTCTTCTAATATTGAGCAATCTCACTAGGCTCTTCTGTGATTATAACAGAAAGGTGATTTAACCAATGTAAGTGAATTTAGAAAATTAAATATGCCATTTTTTTCTACTCAAAGACTTACGCTTTAATTAATTGCTTGAAAATGACTTCTATCATATCCTTGAATGTTTACAGTACTTATTTATAAAGATACTGCCAGTAATATAGACAGCAGTTTTGTGACCTTAATCTATGTAAAGTTTATTTTATATGACAGACAGTTCTTCACGTTTTGAAGCCAGTACTGTTAAAGTGCTGTGTGCAGAGGAGGGCGTAGGGAAGGCCTACCAGTTTTCCACAGACGATTCCACAGGTTTCCATTCCTCTGATTGTATTAGACTCTGCCAGCAGCAGAAATTTGTGGCAGAGATCCATTGGTAAGAGCACACATCTCAGTCCTTCCACCAATAAATCTAGGAAACAGAAGAAAGCAGAAAAGCTAAAGCATTAAACCTTACTTCAAATCTTACGTCAAAAGTATTGCTAGCCAGCAATTGTTGTTCAGACGCATCTCAAAAATGAAACTCTGTGTGTTGCCATGTTCCATATTTTGTGTTAAAGCTTTTGTAGTCAACCCTTACCCAAAAACAAACAAACAAACAAACAAACAAACACTGCCACCACATCCATTCTGACTCACAGCGCCCCGATGGCACAGGGTGGAACTGCCCCACGGGTCTCCGAGACTGCCACTCTCTGCAGGAGTGGAAAGCCTCCTCTTTCTCCCGGGGAGCTAGGCTGGTTGTTCCCAGCAGCCCAACTCAGAACCACTGCACCCCGAGGGTTCCCCCAAACTTGACGAGGAGGGAGAGAAAATTAATTCTGTATCGGAGAAACAAGGTGGGAAGGTGCAAGCACTTTTCCACCTCTGGCCCCTGAGTCAACTATACATACATGTGTACATTGTCTTTTGACATAAACGAATGTACTGCTAAATGCACAGATTGAATGGGATGTATGGCTCTTATGTTATATAAGACACAGGCTAAGTCTTCTTTTTTGGTGGTGTTTTACCATATGTTCCTCAAGGCTCTGTGAAAGTTGATCAGTAGGTACAATCAGAAGTTTTTCATAAATAAATAGCACGAGAGTAACTTGCAAGATGCTTGCCTTCTATAACTCTTCAGAAGTACATGGGAGCACACACTCCATTGGACAGTGTCTTCTGGGAAGCGTGCTTCCTATGATTTTGGAAACTTGCCAGCCCTAAGGGAGCACTACACCCAGTTGCACTAATTGCTGGCAGACACACAGAATCCATTTGGAGGTTACACAAGGGCCTCCTGGGCCAGAGCTGAAACCGGAAAGGAGGCTGTGCATAAACATTTCTTAGCTAAGCATAGATCTGAACTGACTTTTCCAACTTCTTTCCTCTACACCCCAACGGTTTTCCTTGAAACGACCATGTGATTCTTGGTTAGAATAGATGGAAGAAAGAAAAATGCTTGGGTTTCTTCTCTTGGTAAAGTTCTGCACGATGATACAATGCAGCCCTGTTATTATAGAGTACCAAGGGGCAGGTCACCTATACAGACAGCCCCTGGCTTACAAACATCTGCCTTACCCACAACTCGTAGATACGAACCAATCAATGACATTAAAAATTTGAGGTACATGCAATGGCTTGTAATTACAAATGGACACTGTTTTGCACCAGTATTATGTATGATTAAGTTAAAGATGTCTCAGTATATCTGGAAGTGTTTAATTTTTCTATGCATTGAAAAGTGTACTGTATATTAAGGAAAACAGCTGTCTGACATTAGATATGAACCACACCATACCGCACAGTTCTGCCTTATGTTCCAATTTGACTTAAAGACAGATTTAGGTAGAGCTCCTTTGTAATCCAGGGCCCTCCTATGTAAAAGCCTGGGTCCAGGGAGATGCCAACAGTCAAAATGCTTAGTTACTGAAAGATTGGAGTTTGAGTCCTCTTAGAACTGCCTTGGAAGAAATGTCTGGGAATCTATTAACCACCCTCCCCTCCCCGTCCCACATCAGCCATCAAAAAAGCCCTATGCCACCATGAGTCAGGCATTATTCAGGGGCAACTGGTTACTGTTAAAGAGCAAGCCAGGCAGCACTGAGAGGCTGGCTCTGTCACCCGGGCCTTATCCTATAGGGGGCCTGGCAAATGAGAAGAACCTTTCCCAGGTGCTGTGGGAACCCGGTGCCACAGGCAGGGTCCCTCTCGCCAGCAGTGGGGCGCTTCCCACTTACCCTGGACCGCACTTAGAGTGGCCGCCGGCTTCAAGGCCCTGTTCACGGGAGGCGAGTGGGCAGCCTGGCTGGTGGCGCCGCTCTTCTTCGGTTGCTCCACAAACACGTTCAGCACGGCGTTGTTGTGGTGCGTGGAGACGCAGGACAGCGAGCTTCCATCGATCTGCTCAGCCGGGGCGGCCGGGCCTTCCTGCCTGTGCATCTGACCTCGGGCTAATTCCTGCTTCTTGAGTTGATCTTCGAAAAACAGAAACTGCTCGGATTCCAGCTGCTGCCGCCGCATCTGCGCAATCCGCCTCCTTTCTGCCTCTATCAACCTCTGGTGCTCCAACTTTTTGAGAATTTCTTCTTTATATTTGTTCTAAAAAAAATAAAGTTGGTTTGTTTTTTTGTGTAACGTGGTTACCACAGGTTAGTTCCAACGGAAACATATCAGGTGGGAATGAGATGCGGTCTCGCTTCCTAGCAGGAAGAGGGCCACAGCTAGATGGCACGATACGCCCACAGGGATCTTTGCGAAGAAACAGAGGAAAATACACATCACCATCGAAAAAGTCCCAAGCTGATTAAGTCACCTCCAAGTGCACGCACGTTTTACCAGAGCCAAGTCATGGCATTCAGGACACTGCTCCAAGGACTGCAAAATCCAGGTCAGGGCTGTGGGCTCAGCCTGACTGGTCAGACCATGCGGAACAAAACAGCACAGACAGAGTTCTAGCAGCCTAGACCAGTGATTCTCAACCCGTGGGTCGTGACCCCTTTTGGGGTCGAATGACCCTTTCACAGGGGTCACTTGATTCAAAACAGTAGAAAATGACAGTCATGAAGTAGCAATGAAAATGATTTTATGGTTTGGGGGTCATCACAGCATGAAGAACTGGATTAAAAAGTCGTGGCATTAGGAAGGTTGAGAACCACTGGCCTAGACTGTACTTGCCAATCAAGTAGTTGCTAGCCAGGTGCACCTGTTTAACTACAATTTAATATGATATAAATTAAGAAATTTGATTCCCATTCACATTTTAAGTACTCATATCCATCCACACCTGGCTAGCAGCTATCACACTGGACAGTGTCAAACAGCGCAGTCCCATCACCTTAGAGAGCTCTCTGGGACAGTGTTGTCCTGAAACCGTTCCTGGAATTTGCCTCTAAACTCACACTGTGGGAGCTTTAGAGGGAGGGGGTGGGATATGTGCACAGAATCACCGAGAAATGGTTATCAAAATGTGGCCCAACCGTCTCTGCAGATGCAGTGGGGACTTGGGTTAAAAACCTGCAAGCTCCTCAGTCATCTCGGCATTAGTCCGGAGCCCATCATGTTTGCTCAGCTCCTCCAGGGATTTTGATGGAAACGAAAGGTCCAGAGCTACCATAAGACAGGAGTGGAACAGGGGAGACTGTTTACAGCTGCCCTTTCAGGAGCACATGGTCTTTCCAGTTCAGAATGCACATTCTGATTAAGCAGGTGTGGATGGAGTGTGGCCTGAGTTTCTGCATTTTTAACAAGCTCCGGTGCTGCCAATAGCTCGGTTTTGGGGCATCTCTGTTCATCTCTGCCTGGCATACTGATGCCGCACTCTCCCCACAAGAGATTCCACATGGCATACTCTCAGGGTGCCGTGGTGCACTGTGAAGTACAAGGTATCACCAGAGGCAGGTTGGTTACGTGTAGAATGCAGATTAGCTCACTAGGCTGTGCTCCCTGGCTGATGGGCAAGGCCTAGGATGTGCATTGCTGAGCACGGGAGAAACACTTGAACATGGGCCTGTCCCTCTGTTCCTGTGGCTTTGTCTTGGCTTCCAAGATAATTTCCACCTCTTTCCTTCCAAATCAAGCTGTCAGTATTAGACTTGTCAAACTTCAGGTGGTTAAAAATCCTTCATTCAAGCCAGTTTTCTGGTCATGCCCAGAGAAAGGAGAGAAGCTGGGAGAATGATCGCAGAGCTGGGACTCAACTGGAATGATAGTCAGCAAAGGTGACAATCTTTCAAAACAAATAAACCCACACGAGTAAATACATAAAACCTTTATAACCATCCTAGGAAAATATTGAAGGATTCATTATTTTTACTATGATTATCCTGCAAACAAAAGGGTCAAGTTCTTCTTGCAAGCTTTTCTGTCTTGTAGACCTCGTTATCACTGTCATTCTCTATTTACTAACAATTCACACGTCACCACCTCTTGGTGGTACCATTGCATTTCACCCATGTGGTCAGCTAGTCTTCCATCCCAATGCCATACTGACTGAATTTAAGATCCTCATTTTTGTTTTCCAGGCTGGTCTCATTGGGTACATCAGACACCACATACCTACTTCCTACTGTTGTCTATTCATCTGGCAAAGAGCAGCCACCTGGCTGGAGGTAACCTTGGCAAGAGTTGGACCAAAAACTCCATATCCATCACCATAGGAAGTCTAATTTTTAATACACCACTTTATTAGATGCACCACATCTTTGGTGCAAGTGCTTAACCCGGATGCAACATGAATGCTTTATTGGTTTTACTTCGCTGCATCTTTAAGGTTCAATTTAACTGCATATGACATTTGAAAAGCACAGCCTGGAATAACGAAGTTCAAAAAAGAGCTGCACAGAAAATAGTCATGAAACAAATGTACCCATTGGACTTACTTTGCTTTGCAAATATTCTTGGTATTCTATGTTATATTTCTTTAAAAGGTCCTTTTTCAATTCATCTGTCCTTGGGAATGCAATCTCCTTCAGTTTCTTTTAAAAATATATACACACGGTGATTAGTGGGGATTTTCGGTATGCTCTTTCAGATTCTCAGCTGAGAAAGAAAAACAGCTGCTATGTGTATTAGAAATCAAGTCACGAGTAACCAAAGATGATGGCAGAACAGAAAACCCCTTTTCTAACGTTCTAAAATTTAACTTCTTGGCAGGAAAGGTGTGGGGGTAGGGGGTGGGTGGGGGATTCCTCTTTATAAACCTTCCTTGGCTCCAAGGGTTGGGGTCAGGGTTTGGTTTAGCCAGGCACTCCAGTGCACCATCTATAGCGTACAAATCATATACTGCAAGAGAGCCAGATTTTTAAAAGGCAGCTAGAATAGTCCTTATAAAAATGCAGATCCCTAGGATGAATCCTAGGCCTAGGGAATCAATATTTCTATGGAATGGATTAGCCAATACAGATTTCCAACTTTCCCAGTGATTCTTAGCAAAATTGGTGAGTCCTGATGTTGTCAAACTATTTCTTCCCATTTTTTCTTTTATAAGAAATGAGGGAAGAAAGGCTTAGATTCAAAGAATTGTCCAGGGTTGGACTACCTATCAAGTGCACCAGTTAGAGCTAGACACTACCTAGGACTACTCCCCAGAAATGTCTACTCTCTTCATCTTTTGTCATTGATTTGTTCATTCAAGCCCTATATTTAAGCAACAGGAGACAAGGGAAACATATTTCTTGAGAATTTTTCCCCCTTACGAAGAAGACTAGTGCTGAATTAGAGCAAATGCATCACTGTGGCCACCTGGGTTTTACTATCCCAAGCAGGAGCTCTCTGGAGCCCAGTGAACATGAAAAGTTGGGGGAACTGGCATGGAAAAGCACAATAAGGACTCTTCAGGTGAGAGCACGTAGAAATCAAATACAAGCGAGGACCATTTGACAAAATTTGAGACCTTGGTGACAGGCAGTTGCAGATTTATACAAGGCAACCAGGGAAAAACAAACAAACCCCAAACCAAACACAGTGCCATCAAGGCAATGTGACTCGTCTGTGGCATTGAGTGGGTCTTACATAAAGTTGTTGTTGTTCTGGTACAGATAGGAACTGGAAACACAGGGAATCCAGGACAGAATAACCCCTCAGGACCAGTGGTAGACTAGAAAAGTGGGTGCAGGGAGACGCTGGACAGTGTAAGACATGACAAAATACTAATTTATAAATTATCAAGGGTTGATGGGGGAGTGTGAAGGGAGGGGAAAAGTGAGGAGCTGATATCAAGGGCTCTAGTAGAAAGCAAATATTTTAAGAATGATGATGGCAACAAATATACAAATGTGCTTGACACAATGGATGGATGGATTGTGATAAGAGTTGTACAAGCCCCCAATAAAATGATTTTTTTAAAAAGCTGTAAGAGCCTCCAATAAAATGATGCATTAAAAAATAATCATTAAGAAATAGTATGGAAAAAAGGTCGTTGTTGTCGTTGTTAGGTGCCGTGAGTCAGGTGCCACTCCTGGCCGCCCCGTGTGCGACAGGAGGAAGCATCGCTGTGTTGTCCTCACAAGTGTGATGTCCGAGCCGAGAGTTGCAGCCACTCTGCAAACCCGTCTCACTGAGGGTCTTCCTTTATTCCATCACACAGTAAAATCTTTCCTGAGTTTTTTTTTTTGTTTCATTTTGTGCTGCGATTGGCTTTGTCTACAGTGTTCTATCTTTCTCCATAAATCCACTCAAGTTATTCAAGATCAACAGTGGGGGAGATTTTTTAAAATGTTTATTTATAATGTGTACTTAGAATGTTTATTCATATTTTTTATGCTAAACTATTTGGAATTATATATGTCGCAAATATTGATGTACATTCGTATAAATACATTTCAACCATCTTCATTGTCCTTAAAGATGTCCCAGGCCATCCCCCAAGTAGTTTACTACCTGTAAGATTAGAACCACAAGAGGAAAATAACTAGAACCTTGTGCTCCTGTAATAATGAACACCAAAATTTCAAGTGCTTATTGAATTCATTCCAGGCTGCATGGAGAAATCACTACCATTTTTACAGGAACTACAAAATAACAATCTCAAGGAAGAAGGAGAAATATACAATTGCTCTTCTCAATATCTAGGAGGGGTTGTAAATAATTTCTCCTTGACATCATAAGGCGATTGAGCAGATGTTCAATCTTTTTTTCTTTTTGCTTCCCCACCCAAGCCCCAGTTTCGATTAGCTACCCCAGAGTGGTTTAGTCATGATGATAAAATGCCTGAGAAGAAATCGAAATAACGTTGCTAATGGAATGAATTTCCGTGCTGACACTCTCAAGAGGCTGAGAGAGAGGAGGCGAGGAAGAGAGGGTGACAGTAATGGAGACTGGCGGCACATCTGATCCCACAGGGGAGAAGCAGGCTCACAATACCGTCATGATGTCGTGCTTCTCGGGAACTGCACACTGCTGGTAATCCCGATGGTTGGGGAGCTTTTCTACAAACAAGCTGCAGAGAGACAGAAACACAGCATCAGCATCGTATGATTTAAGAAAAAACGGGCAAAAGAGTTTCTAGTAAAAAGCATCCTTCTAAAAAAACGATGTAGCGAAGAACATATTATTTAACATACCCTTCCCATCAGCTTTTCACCGAAGACCATGGCATTGAAGAAAAAAATAAAAGCCAAACCCATCATCAGTCTATTCTGACTCATGGGGATGCTGTGTGTTAGAGCAGACCTGCTCCATAGAGTGTGCTTGTCATTTTTATCGAGGCAAACAGCCAGGCCTTTGTTCCGTGGCACCACCGGGTCAGTCTAAACTGCCAAACTTTAGCTGTTTAATCAGACACAAGCCATTTGTTCCACCTATGTGGATCTTGTTTTGGCATTAAAAGCCAAATTCTACTGTCCAATCGATTCCAACCTACAGTGACCCTTATCAGGGTTCCAACAGACTGTTCCACTGGATTTCCAAAGCTGTAAACATCTGTGGAAGCTGATGGACTCACCTTTCTCTTGCGGAGGAACTGGTGGGTTTGAACCACTTAACTGGTGGATTGAACCACTTAACTATGGTCATCAGCCATGCTTAACCCCTTGAGCCACCAGGGAGCCTTTATGTTGGCATGACAGTGTAGTTAATTTCAGCCAACGGGGAACTGATGTTAGCCAGGGTTAAGGTCAGGGATCACATCATCTACACTTCACTGCCATCAAGTCGATTTAGACTCACAGCGAACCCACAACTGCCCCTGTGCGTTTCCGAGACTGTAGCTCTTTACAGGGGTAGAAAGCCTCATCTTTCTTCTGAGGAGTGCACAGTGGTTTCAAACCACTGATCTTTCAGTTTTCAGCCTAACACACAGAGCAAGCCACCCTGGCCTCTCTCAGGTCCTGTGTGTGCTACCTCCTTGATGCCATCCTACCTAGGAGTGCTCCTGGACACTAAGGAGTTCCTGCAAAAATGTCAGAGTTAGGGAAGATCAATGTCATCTCTTCTCACCATAGAAAAATGACTCAAAGAGCCACTTGTCGGAACTGGTAGCACCTCCTCTGTGGTTCACATTTGTAAATAACAGGGATGAGCAGAATCTTGGGTGGGACCGTTAGAAGATGCTGACTGCCAATCGTGAGAAGAGGCTGATTCTTCATTGCCTTGTTGAAGATCCAAAGACAGCGGAAGGGAAAGGGAGTCTCAACAGCAAACCGGGTAAATTGTTCCCAGGTAAAGGTAACCTGTCTTTTTTCTCCAGTGATATAGCCCCATCTTGTAGACTAGTGTTTCTCAAATTTGAAAATTCATGCGTAAAGAGGCTATGCAAATTATTAGTTGCCTAAGACTTCCTAAGTAGGATAAATCCAGAGCCATTTAGTGTTGAAAAGATGTCAGAGGAGGTCTCCTAGATGTTTTTTATTTAGATGGGGAACTGTGTCGTCCGTCTAACAAATATTCTTTCAATACCGTATATACTCGACTATAAGCTGACCCAAATATCAGCCGAGGCACCTAATTTTACCATTTTAAAATGTGCTGGAAAAACTCGGCTTTACACGAGTATATACGGTACTTAGTATGAGTCGAACACTAGTCTATAAGGCTGGAGGTTTGAATCCACCCAGAAGCACTGCAGAATAAAGGTCTGGAGATCTGTTGTTGTTAGGTGCCATCTGAGTTGGTTCTGACACTTAGTGACCCTGGCACAACAGAACGAAACACTGGTCTACTTTGGAAAAGTCAGCCACTGAGCACAGTTCAGGGCACCGTTCTTCTCAACACAAAGGGAGAGTGGGCAGGGTCACCATGAGTCAGAGGCAACTTTATGACAGTTGCATTTTGTTTGGATGCAATACTGACTCCTATGGCCTAGCCTCGAATCCTGCCCTTTCTGTGATCCCCAACTTGCCCCTCAGTGTCACCCCATCAATTCAAAACTTTTAAGCGTTGGTTGTATGTTCCAGGTGAGATAACATAGAACCTCAACCTGGCTGCTGCTGGCCCAAGGTTTGCATCTCCATGAAGGGAGAGAGGCACAAAATAAGAACTGTGACCGAAAGGGACACAGAGGTTAATTGTGCTAGCCCAGTAAGTGGGGACCTGAGATTCCCTATGCCTCATCCCGTCACTGACTTGGTTGGGTCACTAAGCCTCAGAGATGGTGTGGGGATGCTACTGAGCACATATTTTAGCAATGCAAAAACCTGACATTTCATCTTTTTGGAGACTGCAAAATTAGTCGGAATGAGAAAATGTTCTTGGCAGGCACATGACCCCATCAAAAATCACATAAACATCATTGCTATTTTTCTCATTTCAAAACATTCCAAAACAAAAGGCTTACGTTATAAACTTATTATAAAGAACAAAGGCATTTTCCAAATTCCCTTCTTCCAAATACACAGACGCCATCCTCTCCATTTCTACTCCAGATCTGAAGTAGCGGCGCGGCGTGATATCTTCGCTGATTGTAATATTACAACCAAGCTTGCTCAGGGCGCGGACTCGCTCCTCTGGGCTCAGGGAAACATCTGTATGGTCAGGCATAGCAGCCAACTTTTTCTGCAAAGCAAAATTGTGATCTCTGATTATTACAAGACAAGACTGTGGCTGAAATCATGGCTGTATTTTCTGTACCGGACACCAATGAAATCTACTCACATGACACAAGTGAAGTCCTCTTTTGTTGTTAAAGATCAAATCCATGATCTAGACACTGAAGAGACATATGTCTCCAGAACACCCATTTTTATCACAGTCGGTGTTCTTTTAAGTTTCACAGTGCTATTATGCGGCAGTCCCTCAGTACGAAAATGTTCTAGGGCATTTAAGTCATGGGTGGGCAACATCCAGCCTGGGGGCCACCTAAGTGAGGCCTTTGACATCATCAACACCAGCTAACATCACGGGCCTCACCAATGATCTGCAGTTCCAGCCATCGCATGACAGTGAGCTCATTAAATGTTTGACCAGCATGGCCCATGTATACCCTATTAGAAATATGTACATCCTGTTATAAATATCCAAATAGCCTGGCAGGGAGTATATGCAGCCTGTTCTCTATGCTCATAACCACGGGGCTTGGAAGATCGGCCCTCGGGTTAGAGAAAGATCTCCACAGTTCCAAGATAGTGATAACATCAAATGCACGTTCCCCAGGTGGAAAGGTATCCCCACAAGAGCCCCTCCCCATAAAAAAAGCTACTATCAAGATGCCTCCTACCAGCACCTGGCTGCTCCCTGTCTCTAAGAGCACTCAGATTGCTCTGTCCTTCCTGCTCAAGGTGCAGTTGACTCCCTCTGATACCTTTGATACTTATCATAGGCCATCCCCTGGTGAGCTCAGGGGACATCCAAGGTTAAGACACTGCCCATGCTTTTGTGGATGTGCCTGCTGCAGGTGTGCCTGCCTCACTACTCTATGTATTTGCTGTCAAATAAACTCATTCTTTTGTTCTGATTCCATCATTGGAGATGAGCCCGTTCCTCACTTTTCTGGCTTCTTTATTTTCCTTAATTGCACGCGCTGCTCCTAAGGATCTTCAACTGTGGGGCTGGACCCAACAATGGCCCTTGGCAGAAAAAAAGTTTCTCAAATAATGGGGAAGAGGCTCATAAAGGGACTCCTGCCATGATAAAGTTCCTGTCATTCTACCTTGAAAAGACTCTTGACAAGTGGCTTGATTTCAGTCACTATAAAGATTCAATTATTTGCCAGAATGCATCTTGTTAAATAAGAAACTTTTAGGATTCTTCACTGATGGTTCCCCTATTCTTCACTGAATATTCAATAAGCCCTAGAGAGATCTTTTCAAACATAAGAACACCTCCCCCAATTTTCTTCATTTTTTTTTAATATAAAGAGACTCAGCCCTCAACATAATAAAGGATCATGCTTTTAAGGACTGTAGAATACATAAAAACAATACCTAACTCAGTCGTGTCATTAATCGATCTTTTAATGAAAACAGAATCTATGCCCATGTGCAAAATATAGGCCATATGCATTTAAGGAATGATTCAGTTCAATAAACCAAACTCACAACCATGGAGTTGATGCCTATCCTCTAAAGACAGGGTGGAACTGCCCCAGTGAGTTTCTAAGAAGGTAACTCTCTAGGGAAGTAGAAAAGTCACATCTTTCTCTCATGTTCAACAAAAAGTCAGTGCTTTGTATCAGAGATCTAGAATTTATTTTCCTTCCTGTACAGGACCGAAAAGTAAATATTTTAGGGTTCATGGGACATGGATTCAGTTCTACTGGCGTGAAAGCAGCTGTAAACATTAGGTAAATGACTGTGTGCAAAGAACATATTGAGAGTGAAGTTGGTCTTTGATGCCATTGTTAGCTAACCCGTTTAACCCAGTGCAGCTCGCAGTATGCTTTAGGTTCCTGCAGCGAAACTGCAAATGTTGAACAAATCCCACCTCAGGCTCTTGAGGAATGAGAATCTCTCGGGTTGGCCCAAGAACTATGCTTTAACTAAAACAAAGTGGTGTCTATGCATGCTAAAATTTGAGGAGTAGTGTTTTAGAATGTCATCATTTGAATCTTTCTTTGGGTGCCAACAACAGTTAAGTATTTTACTAGCAGCAAGGTTGGCCGTTTGAAACCACCACAAGATGCCCTGAAAGACAAGCTTGCTGATCTGCTTCCGAATGTTCACTTTTTGAAAACCCTATAGAGTAATTCTGGGCACACTTGGGGTCACCAGTGTGTGATCTACCCCTTAGGAATTAACAACAATCATTGACCAACCAAGGATAGATTTAGCCTTGAGCTTACTTAGCTTCCTGAGTTCTACTCCAGCAGTTAAAGGCCCATTGAAAGTCAGACTGCCCGGTGAACAGATTATTTGAATATGGTCCCTAGAAAGCTGTCGAAGAAATCCAGGTAGACATAGTTACTGACCCAACCGTCGGGGGCACAGTGCAATGCATTGGCTCTTTGGCTTGAACTCCAATGCTATTGGGGTTACTTTGAAGGCAATTTTACAGCAGATAGAGATATCTGAATTGGCTGTTACTCCTAAAAGCCAGGGAGCAATAAACTTGTTTCATAACTGTATATTAAATCAGAACCAGGGATGCCTCTAGCACCATCACGTTTTCTTTCTCTTTTGATCTGGCTCTGAGCTAGGTGGTTGCGGCCTCCTCTCATGTCTCCCTCCACGAAGAAGCTCCCAGTGCCCGCGCTTCCTTGCCTTGCAACTCCCTGCCAGTGAGCCGATTCCGACTCGTAGCAACCCACTGTAGCGTTTCTGAGGCTTTGGAAGTCTTTAAGGGGGCAGACAGACTCATCTTTCACTCACAGAGGGGCCTGTGGGTTTGAATCCCTGACCTGGCTGTTCACAGTCCGGGGCCTGTTCACAGGCCCGAGCGGTGGGGAACCAAGTTTCCTCTATTTTATTTCTCCTTACCCGGCACCCTGCTTCCCAGAAGGCCGCCCGCTCTGCACTGCAGCACAGAGTTGCAGAGAACTGCGATGAACTCGATGGGCATGAGTTTGTTTCTCGTGTTTCTGTATGCTATTTGGTTTGCTGGCTCACTGAAGCAGAACACATCCCCACAGTTTACTTCATGCCCAGTAGCTTCTTACCCTCCAAATGGAGAGGCCTTAATATGGTAATAAAGGAAAATGACTAACTTTCTCCTTCAAGGTGATTTAAACTGTGATCTTAAGGAATGCTTCATCACTGCTGTGTGCTTGTTCCTGTTTTACCACTTACAAACCCAGTCTTGCTATTCTGGTAATTCTCTGAAGGAATTTCCAATTTCATAGAAGCTACTAGATATTTTTCCATCTCTCTCTCTCTCTCTCTCTCTCTCTCTCTCTCACACACACACACACACACACACACACACACACACACACACACACACACAGAGTGTGTGTTGTTTCCAGTTGTCATAAGTCCCAAGGTATAAATACAAGGCTGTGGGGCTAGACAATGCGCCACATTCACACTTAGGAGCTGAACTAGGACCTAGAATAAGCCCACCTCGGGAAACAGGGCGCAGCCACCCTTCGCCGTCACACACGGCATGTTCGTGGGGAGCCTGGGGCTAAACCATTCGTAGACCACCTGTTTCTGGGTTGGGGTTCCATACAGAACAGCTCCCTCGCTAAGATCTATTGAAAGTCAGCCCTCCACACAAAGGTTTTGTTTTCTTTTGTTATTAGAAAGAAAAAAGAAGAGGAAGAAGAAGAAGAAATCCACCTGACAGATGGCACAATCTGATACGGTAGTCAGTGTCACTGAACTGTACATGGAAAATTGTTCAATCAGTAAACGTTTTGCTACATTTATTTTTAACACCATTCAAATAAATAGCTAAGACCACTGATCCCAACGCTTCTGTTACTGCTTCCTCTTTTGCACAGTTTCCCCTGGGGGTAACATGTTCTTGAGCAAAAAGGGAAAAACTGAACCCTTTAGGTATGCATACCTATACGACTAGCACCCAAGGGCGATCTCGAGGTATGAAGAATGAATGTGTATTTTTGCCTCTGTCGTTAGCACAGAAGGAACAGTTCTGCTTTTCATCCTCCGAGAAGCTGAAGCGCAGGGGGTCATGCGGCCGCTGCCATGGCAGCACGACCTCCTTTTCTCCAGTCGGATCCAGCCAAGCCAAGGACAAGCACACACTTTGGTGGCAGCAGGTACCCTGAGCTTTAATTTTGGCGAGGGCGGTTTCATTAGTCACTTCCTCCAAGGAGGCAGTCACACAGATGTATGAAAAACTATAAATGCTGAACTTCCTGAAGTACCTCTGACTCATTTCACATTTGGTGCATTTCTGTTCTCCTTTCTGGGGCTTTCCCACCATCTGTAAGTTGCAGTTGGCACTACCTACCAGGGAGTTCACAGTGAACGGCTGGTCCATGGTTTCCTGTCTACCGATGGAGGTGTTCGCCGTGTCTCTCAATCACTTCATCTGTTTCAAAGGGAAAAAGCAGAGCGAGGGTTATAAACCGCATCTCAAATCCCCAAACTCAGGGTCTCACCACCTCAGAAGAATATGAGCAAATAAAAATGATTTACATACTTCAACCTGAGATTTGAGAGAGACTGTCGGTCTTGATACCTAATAAAAGCAACAGCAGCAGCAACAGCATTATTATTATGTCATATGGATAAAATTAGTTGTTTGGATATTTATCCAAATATCATATGGATAAAATATCACATTGATAAAATTAGCTACCATATAAAGTGGTTAAAATAACTGGTTTCTGATTCATAGTAACATTATACAGGGTATAAGAGACTATAAATCTTCATAGGAGCAGATAGTCTCATCTTTATCCTGAGTAGTGGCTAGTGGGTTTGAACTACCAACCTTCTGATGACCAGTTATGTACCATACCAATGTTAGGTACCCATTGATGTTGAGTCTTATCTGGCCCTGCATGTTTCAGGGTAAAACTGCACTCCATAGGGCTTCCAATGGCTGTAACTATATGGAAGGGACTCTGTAGCACCACTGGGTAGATTTGAACCATTAACCTTCCAGTTAGCAGCTGAATAAAAACTGTTTTCTCCACCCAAGGAGCTTCAAAATTATGTTAGCTATTATTTGGATATTTATTTTGCAGTGGAGGAAACTGAGGTTCAAAGAAGCTAGGTAAATGTGTCCAAGGTCAGGCACTGAATACTCTCAGTGTCCTTCCCTTTTACGCTAGTTTCGGGCGAGCTCTGTGTCACCACCACTGTGTTCTTCTACATCTATTCTGGTCTTTCTACCACACTCATTCATTATGTGAGTTTGCACATCTATCTTCCCTCAATTCTGCAGTTATGAAATAAGGGGAAAGCTACATTCTTCTCAGAGCTTCTTTGATTTCAGAAATCTCAGAATAAATTGTGGTACAGAGAATTGCTTAAAAACCAAACAAACTCACGGCCATTGAGTCTATTGTGACTCACAGTAATCTTATAGGACGGAGTAGAATGGCCCATTTGTTTGCCAAGACCACAGGTCTTTCCAAGAGTAGACAGCCTCATCTTCCTACCTTGTTGTGACTGGTGGGTTCAAACCACTGACCCCGTGGTTAGCAGCTCAATGCATAACCCACTATGCCACCAAACTGCTTAGCTATGGCCTTTCCAGTCATAGTCTCTTCACTCCCATAACATAATTGGATGGGACCACGCAAATAATTCAAAGGCTTTAGGTTTTCTTAACCTAAAGAAAACAAAAATCCTCACAAATGGACCAATAAGTAACATGATGATAAAGGAAAAAAAGGTCAAAGTTATCCACAGAAGCAGCAATCAAGAAAGTAAAGAAGAGTTTACACCGGGCAAATCAGCTACAAAAGATCTAAAGGGTTAAAAAGCCAAGATGCTGTCACTTTGAGGACTCAACATACACCAGCCTCAAGCCATGGTATTTTCAACTGCCTCAAATGTCCACAATTGCCTCAGAAAGACTCAGAAAGAATGGACACATTAGAATGATGGCATTGGTGAAGACTACGAAACATACTACAGACTATCAGATAATCTAATAAACCTGTCTTGGAAGAAGTAGAGCCATAAGGTTTCCTAGAAGGGAGAATGGCAACACCGTCTCACGTAACTTTGGACATGCTAACAGGAGGGACCAGTCCCGGGAGGAAAACATGATGCTTGGTAAAGCACAGAACCAGTTTAAACGAGGAAGGCCCTTAAAGAGATGGCCTGATACAGTGGCTGCAACAATGGGCTCTATTGGGACGCGGAGTCCCCAACACTCCAGTGGGTCCTCAGGTGATGTTAGGTAGCTAAATTCAGGGACAGGAGTTTGTCCCTGCCAGGCCTGCAAAGGCCCCCATTGAGGAGGTTGGGAAGAAATCAGGCGACCATAGACACCTGTGAAGACCCTAAACTGAGCATGCTCCAATTCAAGTCCCCCCACCTGGTGGGAGGTACACCTGGGCGGTCCAAACTAGGCCCAGGCTCATGACCTCACCCAGGTGAGCTCAACCCAGCCAAGGGGGTCAACTAATATCATCAACCTTGCCTCCCCAGCCAGAGGTTTGAAATATCCTGGCTGCGGGAAGGCCGCTCTCTTTTACCCTGCTCCGGGTCAGTGGCAGGTTGGAGGCTGAGGTCTCCCTCCCTGTCACGACCACAGATGCACCCGCTCCAGGACTAGTTGGGGCCCACAGCCTCTGGGCCCACATGCTCTTAGCCTAAGGTGACCAGACGTCCCATTTTGGTGGGATAGTCCCTATTTTTGGCATTTATAAAAAGTACCAATTTTTGGAAAGAATGCACGACAAGCTAGGGAATGGTCCATTCGGTCCATATAGACCAAATTTTTAATCAAGAAACACCCCCTCCCCCCGGTCAATGGTGTCCCGCTTTATATCTGGTCACCTTATCTTAGCCTCTAGGGTTCTAGGAGCATGGCCTCTCAGAAATCCCCCCAGTTTCATACGTGTGGGTCCCAAGGTGCAGTTTTCCACAAGGTTGTTCCGTCCAGTTGTGAACCCCAGCACGGCTTCTGCATGGCTTGGCACGCTTCCCTGAAATAGTGTGTACCCTTTTGAGACTGTAGAACCTGAAACTTGTTCGGTCCTTCATAAAAACCCACTTTGGATTACACAACTGGCTTTGGCATGTATTCTTTCACTGTGCGAAGACAAGAGCTGAGGTCTGACCCACTTGAGAAACCTTATAGTGCAACTTCGGGATTACAGAAAATAAGACAGACAGACCATGGGGCACAGGGGCTCCTCGTCCCTGTCAGGACTAAGAGAGTGAATGTATTTTCCAATGGGCATATATAATGGGGCTTACAGTTCTTTCAAAAGGCATGCACATCCCACAGCAAACATATTACATAGTCACTGGGTAATGTCATAAGCAGGTAACATAATAAACCAGCAATGAGGTGAGTCATCATCTTGACCTAGTGCTAGTTGACCTCGGGTGCCCCTGCACCCTCTCCAGGGGTTTGCTACATTTTACGGTGGTTTGGCTATAGGACTTGATTGCTTTTATCTGCAGATAATCTTCAGGCATAGTGAAGGGGAATAGGGGGCACATTTTCTGCCAGGAGAATGTATATTTGAATAGTTCTCTCAAAACAATGGAGATCTTTCTTAAAATAGGGCTAGTTTTCCATGCTGGTGGTTGTGAGTATAGAAATAAGGCCAAATACACTCTACCAAGTCCTCACTTTACCACAAGACTCACCCACAGCAATGATGTCAGGCAGGCACAGGACCAGGGAATGCTATGTTCTGATGTACACAGAATTGCCATGAGTTAGGACCAACTCCATAGCACTTAATAACAGTGACAAGCAAATAAAGTGTGTCAAAATCTTGTAAGATTTGAACAGCAACCATGCAAACAAAGTGCCTGTGACCCACAAAGGGGATCGCTATGGCATTTGGTTAAAAAAGAAAAAGGAAAAAAGTTTTGCTATCCCATTAGGTTTAACAGCGCCAATCCTACAGAGGTCGGGGCATTTCTCTACCATCAAGAAGAAAAGGCAAGAGTAGAGTATATCCTTTGAACCAAAGACCTGAGGTTTCCAGGGATAAGAACCTCCTAGACCCAGAATGAATGAATGAATAATGACGATATCAAGAGACCTTAGCAACGAGCCTGTTGGCGTCTTCGAGTAGAAGATTCAAATAGAAGGTCTTCCTGGTGGAGCTAAAAGCACTCTCACACATGCACAGCCCTGACTGTACACAGGCTGTCTGAAGGATCTTGTGTAGGGGTCTTTCGACTGCAGGGTGGGCTAGATAACCCAGAACAGGAGGCTTGCTAGTGGAGATAAGAGTGACAAATATGCCTGGTGCAGGGCACAGGTCCCTCTCCCTGAGTTGCAAAGCCCACGTCGCAGGCAGCAAGAGAACGTTGCTTATCTGGGTAATGTGGTGGGAGCCAGCACCAGAATATTCGCAGGAATCAGAGGTAGAGACTTAGGAGATGCTAGACTGGGGTCTTCTGGCAGGCAACAAAGCCCAGGTGAGTCCCCAAAGCAGAACAGAGACCTCAGGAGCCATGGAAGCCTCCCTGCCAAGCATCATGGTGGTTGCCAGACAGAGGTGACATGACCACTGCATCTGGCCGGAACCACAGTGCACCTGCCCAGCCACTGACTAATGGTCATGGTAATTTGGGGAAGGGGAAGTATTTCCCTTTGGGGGATCTGTTATAGTTTCATGTTTGCTTCCTTTGGAAAGCACAGATGGCTTTAACTTTGACAGCACAGTGTGTGTGTGTGTGTGTGTGTGTGTGTGTGTGTGTGTGTGTGTTATCCAGCTACATCACAGAATAAGAGGAGCATTCACTGAATGGGTGATGCCAGTAGGGCTATGTCTCTCACGTCTGTCAATCTAACCTGGTAGTTCGGGGCAATGCCTGCCAGTATTTGCGATGCAGATAAGCAGACAAGAAACGTACGCAGGTCAAGTCAACACTTCCCTTTGTCCATCTGCTCTGCCATGGTGCTGTAGTCTTTCTCTCCCAGCCTCTCCACAGCTCCCTGGAGTAACAATGAGATCCAAGTCCGCAGGTCCTAGAAATGACCAAGAAAGTAATGACCCAGCGAGAGCTACTCTCACAGGGTCGCTTAACCATTATCAGCTCTAGCACCACTGGATAGAGGCAATCCCACTGGAGAAACTGCGATTTTTCATTGAGAAGACAGAAACCAGAAAAAATCTGTGAGTCTTTTAAAAGAGTTGAGGAGACAGAACAAAGGTTTCTAGAAAGTGTGGGGGAGGAGAAAGGGGACAAGGGGACACTGGCCAGTCATCTATGAAGCCACTGAGTCCATTCGCATTCGGAGTGACCCAAGAGGACAGAGCAGAACTGCTCTGTACGGTTGCCAAGATGAAATCTTCGTGGGAGCAGACAGCCTCATCTTTCTCCCACGAGCGGCTGGTCATTTATTAGGGTCTTTTACAACTTAAGATTTATTTCTCTTAAAGGTTACTCAGATCCCAACACAAATAGCAAGGAACTTTAAAAGTTGAAAACATAAAGAGGGTGGTCCTTCAGTTTTACTGTTAAACAACCCAAACCAAAACAAAGCGGCAACACCTGTCCCAGAGCTTTCCTTAAAATGCAGATCCTTGGGGCTCACGCACAAAGATTCCGAATCGACTGGTTTTAAATGTGTGAGTAGGCACACAAAGTGTGGTCCAGGGGAAAGTGGGAAAGGGGATGCCCAATCAATCCTTGGCAAGATGCAGCTTTTTAAAGCATTACATTTGGGATACACCAATCAGGAATCTCAACGCACACTCTTGAACTTACAGGAGAACGAAAAGATGACCAATTCCATCAGGGCCAGACAAGCTGGGCCTGGAGGTGACAGAGCCAAGGACGTCACCCAACCTTGCAGCAAGGGTCTGGTAACGAGAGCACCGAGGTGCCTGAGGAGCAGGTGCGCCTGCAGCTTCTAGGACTGCCACCAACAATCAGAGGCTACTCTGAGAATGACATGCAGCTGACATGTGTTCCTCTACGTCACTAGTGTCTATTTCAAAGTGTGGAACACACATGTTTGAACTGCCAGCGCCTAGGTCACATGACTGAAGCTTGAATGCAAAAAAAATCGGAAGTGCAACTATTTCACAAATCATTCATCTATAGGAGGTAGTGAGCTTGACCTTCTAAGGTGTGGAATGTGCTATGTAAACACAGAAGATTCAAGGCTGACTGGCCCAAAACAATGAGAAATGCATCCTAAAAAGAAAAGCTGCAACAGCAATGATAAGTAACGAACTTGAAGGAGACGTGGTGGCATAATAGCTACACATTGGACTGCTAACCACAAGGCCAGCAGTTCAAAACCACTAGGCCCTCTGACAGAACTAGATGAGGCTTTCTACTCCCGAAGAGTTAACAGTCTCACACACCCAAAGAGCAGTTCTACCCTGCCCTATGGGGTCGCTTTGAATTAGAATTGACCCGTTGGCAGTGAATTGTTTAAAAAATGGGTTTCTACATATGTCTTACTGCCATCGAGTCTGTCAGGCCGACACTATTTATTTATATTATATCTTATCTATATTATTTTATATTTTATTTTTATTAAATTCATTTTGGTAAAATGTGTATAGTGAAACATTTGCCATTTCAACCACTTGTATGTGCATGATTGGGTGACATTAATTAATTACATTCACTGTTAAGGGTACAACTAACATAAACAATTTCCAATTCCTTTCATTACTCTTAACAGAAACTCAGGGAGCCCTTGTGGCACAGAAGTTAAATCGCCCAGCTGGGAATAAAAAGGTCAACTGTCCAAACCTACCAGCAATTACTCTGGTTGTTGTGCTTTGGGGAAGTGTAGACAGACGTCAGACTTAGACGGAAAGCCGTCATCTGTTGGATCTAGCCATTCCTGTGCCAGTTCTGCTACAACGTGTTTGCTTTTGAAACCAATTCATCACAGAGATAGCAGACAGTTAAAGGCTACCCAATTGTTCTTCCAGTTTCTCGTGATCTGATAAGCAAGGCACAGGATCTCAGGTATCCTGTTTCTAACAAATAATGACTTACCATTCCCAATTATTTGAACATTCCAGGTGTTGGCCCCAGAGAGAGACTGGGCTTGTGGTGGGCTCGTAACCATTCTCAGAAATGCAGCTCCCGACCTGGAGAGAGGGCAATGCAGACTCAGCTGCTTCACATGCTGCAGGGCCCTGGCCTTGGGCGTCCTGCTGAACTTTCCCCGACTGCAGGTCTGGAAGAGAGCACTGGTGGTGCAGTGCTTATGGGTTGGGCTGCGATTAGTCGAGTCTGCAGTTCAAACCCACCAGTCTCTACTCCGGAGAAAGACAGGCTTTCTCTCTCATACACAGTTCCAGTCTTGGAAACTCACAGGGGCAGTTCCCAGCCATCCTACAGGTTTGCTATGAGTTGGCTTAGCATCTCCGGCAGTGAGTTTGGTTTAGTGTAGGCCTTGGAACTGACTTCTAGCGCTCAAGAGAAGCCCTGCCATAACCCACCTGCCATGGCCTCTCTCCCCAAAATGCATTTGTTTTGAAGGTTTATTGTGTAATTAATACTCCAAGTTTTTGCCTAAAACTGTCTACCAAGAAAGAATTGTGTACCTATAGAGAGTAAAAGTAATTATGAGATTGACTTACAAACATGCATTTTTTTTAACAGAAACTCTAACCCTTTAAGACTTCTCATTCCTCCCTTCCACATCCCTGAATTTTATTTTTATAATATTACAGGTATCTAGTGGCAATTTCTGGAGTCTACAATGGTTAAGAGAGTATGTGCTTACATAATCTCGTAAATGTTTTAATTTTTAACACTACAAATATAAATGGATACAACCCATGTGTGATGGTTAAGGTTGTGTGCCAATTTGACTGGCCATAATTCTCAGTGGTTTGCTAGTTACAATGCAGTTTGGTAGTAATGATGAAATCTCATATAATGTCATCACCTCTATGACCCAATCCCCTCTGAGCAGCCAAACAGTTGAAAAGGAGTTTCTGTGGCCAGGTGGCCTGTGGAACTAGACTGTCTTCAGATGCACTCTGGGAAAGGAATAAGTGCCGAAGTCTCTGAATGCAGAGATACTGGTGCTAAATTCCCTGAGCACAGAGAAGCTGGAGCAGAATGCTGTGCTTGGCTTCTGAGTAACAGTGTGCATTGACAGGGCAGTCTGAATCTCATTTCCTTCAAGTACCCTGCTTCCCCCCAAATAAGACAGTGTCGTATATTAATTTTTGCTCCCAAAGATGCACTAGGTCTTATTTTCAGGGGATGTCTTATTTTTTCCATGAAGAAGAATACGGTACACATTTATTGTTGAACAACAAAAAAGGAAATTTATTACCTGTATATGGTACGGTAGTAGTTGTTATCACAAGGCAGCATAACCAGACAAACTGTGAATCCTACAGTATCGAGAATTTCTTGTTACTCCTGCCCCGCGTGACTCACTGTCAAACTGTTGAGTCAGCCAGACTCCGTCAGGGCAGAGCGAGCAGCAGGTGGCAGCTTGTCCTGGCGGCAGCGTGAGCTCTCTGATTAAAAGAGACCTCGCACTGCCTGTCTGCTCCGGCTGTGCTGCGGCCAACAGTGAGCTGCGCAGCAGTGCCTTATTATCAGGAGGCCTTATTTTCGGGGGGTGCCTTATATTTCAACGAGAGGCAAAACCGTAAGTAGGTCTCATTTTCGGGGGATGTCTTACTTTCGGAGAAACACGGTAGTACAGGACCATCAGCTTCCACAGCTGAGGCAAGGCCCGTGGGAAGGAGCTGACAGCTCAACCTGAGGACCCGAGGCACTGGATGGTCCGACTTTCAACCAAGATAAACGCTTTCTTTTCTGTTCCCTAGGAAATGGCTGAAACACAGCATTCTGCGGGTGTGCAGTTATACACCACGTTTCTAGATTTATCTTTCCCTCCAGACAAATTGGCTGAAATATAATTGTTCTTTGTTTGCCTTCAAAGAAATGTCAACAAACCCTTTGTGTGAGAACTTGTCATAGAATGCAGGGCACTTGACAAGTACCCTCCTTGACAAGCTGCCTCCAGTAAAGATCTGGGCCTTCAAATCCTTCTCCCTGAGCCCCCTACACCCCAATTTTGTCTCGTCTTTGATCTCTACTCTGTTGGTTCAACTGCGACTGTGCCCCTGTTGTCCCTGGTGGGTTTGTGAGCTGGCTCACAGTGGCCTACATCCAATACATACGGATGTTGTGACGAAGCTCTCGGGCGTTTTGCTCGAGTTGGATTCTGCATCTGGCCAGTATCATCTGACTGGTCACTTCTTTAGACTGGAGCTAGCTGCCTGTTATAATGCTTGTCAATTCATATTCAATTAGCCTCTGCAGCCTGCTTACTGCCTGATCTGCCATCCGTTCCTGCAGCTGTATGAGTCAGAGAAAGCCTCCAACCTGAAATTTAATGCTTGGGCTCGGAACTTGCCAACCTTTAAAACCATGTAAGCCATTTCCTTGAGATGCATCTTACATATGTATGGTTCAATGTTTTTTCTTCTCTAGAGAACCTAGCCTAATGCACCACGTAAACACAACTTGTCCATATAAATAATCATTTTAAAGGGGCTTTCAAACCCAAAATTTGTAAACCACCGCCTGAGGTAAAATCTAAGGAGACCTGCTGGTACAACACTGAAGCTCCTGGTTTCCACCCAAAGGTGACAAGTTTTTTAAAGCCTATTGCATTCTCCAGGCAAATATAGAAACTCTGTAAATACTTGGTTCAAGATCTGTATTAAAATGTACCTTCAAACGCACCAGTCTTCAGGCACTTAAAAATCAATGGTCATTAAGTTGATTGCAGTCATGACGACCACGCGGGCCAGAGGAGAACTTTTTTCTAAAGGTTTTCAACGGCTTCTTTCTCAGAAGAAAACTGTCTGGTCTTTCTCTTCCTAAGCACTTTCAAGCGGATGTGAACCTCTAACCTTTGAGTGAGCAGCTGAGCATGTCAACCACTAGCACCCCCAGGGTGCCAAGAACTTACCAATTGCTAATTTGAGTCTCGTAATCCAGGTCTACTCAATAAGCACTCACACATGCATTCCACAAAGAGGAATGGGGCACCGAGGGCATCCCAGGCACTGTTCTCAGCACCTGAGACATGACAGGGAACGCCAATGGAAGAGATTCCTGCCTTTGGGGAAGTATAGCCGAGAAAGATGAGGCCCCAAACTGATGAGAATAGGAAGACAAATCACGCAGTGGGTTAGAAGGGAATGTATGCTTTTGAAAAAAGAAAAAAATTGCCAAGGGGACCAGAAAAGGAGAGTGTATGGTGGGTATCAGTTTACTTTTTACAGAGGCTTTCAAGATAGGTCTCACATGGAAACTGAAAAGGAAGTAGCAGCTTGATGGTGGGTGCAGGTTAAGAAGGAGCCAGTGGGAAGTCTTCAGGGGGAGGCACACCTGGTGGGATTCAGGCAAAGCAAGAAGAGAGATGTGGCACGAGCAGGGTGAGCTGAGGAAAGTGGCAGGAAGGCGGAGTAGAGTATGTCTCTGTAGCTCCCCTTAAATGATTGGGTAGGACTTTGCAAATAGGGCATGGATAACAGGAATAGAGGGATTGGCCCTGGCTAGACAGGTGAGCCATCTCTGAAGCAAAAGCAGAGAGAGAAGTCTCAGGACCGCTGGGAGAGGAGCACATTCGAGATCTGGGTCTGAAGTGCGGTGCAGGCTGAGACAAGGGGGCCATGAGACAGAACGGAGGCACAGTGTCAAAGCTATGAGACTGAGGCAGAGCAGCTAGCAGGCTTCCTGGTCCAGAGGGAGAGGCCGAGGCTCATGTGGCTGAGAGGCTGAGGACCAGAGAAAGGCTTTCTTGCTGTCTGAGGAAAGATGCTGCTGCGGGGCAATGACTGTATCCTGCATGTTGTCTGATGCTGGCTTATGGTGACCTGTTAGATTTCCGAATAACCCCCTCGAATCCTGAGCATTGTCTGTGTGAGTCGTGTGTGGCCACTGCAAGCAATGAGTGAACCAGCATAGAAATAGTGTCTGGGAGGAACAGCTGCCGTCAGAATAGGTAACGGCAGGTAGAGAACAGGAAGTATTCCGGACCTCTGCTTTGTGGCAACAGGGAAGCCTGAGAAGGTCAGAGATGACCACCCTCATGTCCTTTACAGAGAGCTGAGAAGGCAGCAAGGTGAGAAAGGGTAAGACCTTGAACCTTGCCACCTTGTGGACTTTCACTTTGGGAGGAGCTAGTTAGAGGACTGGGCAAAGAAGTGACATAAACGACATTATATTTTAAAATATACTACTCTGAGTGGGTGTTGAGAACAGACCATGAGGAGAGGAAGGAGGCAGAGGGGGAGGTCAGGTGATAGTAGAAATCCAGGGTAGTGATGATGGTGCCTTGGGTGATATAGGTTGATGGTGGAACAAGCAAAAAATCATGTTTAGTCTCTCGCATAAGAAAATGGAAGCCAATTTCATTTAAGTGCTCCATTCCCAATAGGATGGATGGCAAAGCAGTTAAGCGGTGTGCTTATAAGCAAACGGTCCTCCAGGGAAGGAAGCCATCCATGGAGCATGAGCTGCACAGGAAAACTAGCTCAAAACAAGTGGGGCCTCTTCTCTACCTCTTAATATGGCAGCAGCTACCTCGGGGGAAACGGGCTGAAGATACTAAAGATACAAATGCAATTTGAAGGGTCAGACATATACTGAAGCAAGAGACCCAGAAGATGCCCAAGGCATATGGGAAGTGCTCAACCTCATACGCAACGAAAAATATGCATTCACTTCTCAAAGAGGAGCCCCAGGGTGCTGTGGAACATACCGTGCAGTGTCTGCTGGAGTCATACAAGCCTGGGGGGTGAGTCCTGGCTCCATCATCCACCCAACAGTGAGCCTCACTCAGCCCCTTGAGGCTCCCTTTCCTCATTCACAACGGTGGGGGTGTCATCAGAGGCCCGCCTTATTGATGTCTTGGCTTACAACCAAGTTATAATCTTCATCTGCAATGCCCAATTTGATGGTAACCTGCTCTGTACTCCCCACCCCCTCGGAGAAGCCACATTCCGGTGGCTCGATAACATCTTAACTACAGCCCTGTGACAGGCCTCTAGAGGAGTGTATTTGATTTAGAGTTCTGGCCTTTTCGCCTTTATCGCCAATGTTTTCCCTCTCAGTGGCCTCCAAAGAGCCAAAGTACCACTTACTTCCTTCTTGACATGGATGGGCCTTCTCAAGATGAGCAGGGAGAGGGTCTGCAGTTGGGTGATCCTGGCACACAAAGGCTCAGTCAGGAAAGGGGAGATGCCATAGAGGTGCCAAACCCTTATATACTCACGTGGAGGCTGGCCTCCATGTCAGCTGTTCTGAGCTGCTGGAACCAATTAAGCAACTCTGACTGTGCCGAGGGGGTGTGGCTAGAGCAGAGTCTTACCCATGATGGCCTAGGCGTGTGGAGGCAGGACCCTTTTCCAACCAGACACTTCACACCTGAGTTTGTTCCCCTTTACCCTCTCTACATGAGACCAGGTGAGTATAGAGGGTTATCAACTCGGGGACTCTTGTTGGCTTTGAAGTCTTAACTCATTGTCTCTAGTCTCAATGCCCGCAAGGGAGTGTGGAAGAAACCCTGACTCTACTGCTTACTATCAGCAGCAATTAGAACCAAGAATGACTTGGGATGGGGAACATACACATGACTCAGCATATTGCCTATTTTGTGACTCTGTTCAGTCTTACATCTCTTAACCTTAATTTTTTTAAATACTGTTTTCCATCCTTTGGGGCTATGACTCCTGGCCCAATTAAATGTACAAAGCCACATTTCCCAGAATAGGGCAGGGAGATGCTCGGCGGCCCACAGTCTCTTTAGAAGTCAGAATAGCTGAGCACAGAGAAGATCCCGCGAGACCGGCACCCAACCTGCCATCCTCTCCCTGGCGCTACTTTGGCACTGAGGGCTGCAGCGAGCTCAGAAGCAGGTGTGCACTGCCAGGCAGGTGCGAGCCAGCCCCAGGAACACCTCCCACCACCCCTCACGCCCCATTTCTCATTGGCCCAAACCAGAGCCTATCTTTCCCCCACTGGGTTAGAGTTCATGCGTTCCAGGAAGTCCGCCACACTTGACTTGGTTGAACTTGCACAAAGGAAAGGCTCCTGACCGAGACTGTGGACTGCCATGACCTTATCTGATTTAGATAAAGAACGGCACAGGGTCATTCCCACGCCTGAAAGGCAACAGGCACAGTGATGAAGCTCCTGAGTCACGCTCTTACAAATTGGGACCTGCTGCAGGTGGTGCCGAAGGAGCGCTGGTGGCAAAGTGGGTTACGTGTTGTGCTGTTCACCACAAAGTCGGCAGTTCAAACACACCAGCTGCTCCGTGGGAGATAGAAACGAAGCTTTCTATTCGTTACAGTTTCGGAATCCCACGAGGGCAGTTCTACCCTGTCTTAGGGGGTTGCTATACGTTAGAATGGACTAGATGGCAGCCAGTTTGGGGCTGTTCACGGCAAGTTCGGCAGTTCAAACACACCTTTCTCCCCAGGAGCAAGATGAAGCTGGCTGCTCCTAAGAGACAGGTGTAGTTTCAGAACCCACTGAGCTTGTATCATGACACCCAATTCATAATCCACGATGCCACCTGGCTCCTCCAGATACTACTTTGTCGATGTACTACTGTAGGATTCAAGAGTCCTGGTGGGGCAGTGGATTATGTGGTGGGCTGGTAACCACAGCAGTTCAATTCCGCCAACCTCTGCGAGGGAAGAAGAGGCTTTCTGCTTCCCTGAAAAGGTACAGCCTTGGAAACAAACCCAAAGAAGCAATTTTACTCCATTCTTTGGGGTTTCTATGAGTTGGAATGACTTGGACGACGAAGGGCTGGGGGTGGGGGTGATGGTCATGTGGGGATCCTTTTCACTTTGAATGAGATGACTCCATTAACATGCAACATAGAGCATTTGGCTAAATAAACGGGGTGCCAGGGAGAAAGTCATATTTCACAATCACATTCATTGCATCCTAGATTTATACAGATGGTAATTTTGCTCTCTTGCTTTTCAAATGGCAATTCCTGGAAAGGATGCATTCCAAGGATATACTATGAACTCAAACGCAAATGGACATTTTAAGATGCTTTTCTTTTTACTGTAATTTGATTTTGTAAGAAAACACTATCTGGAAGATGCCTAATTCAATGACAAAGAATGAGTCAGAAATACATTTTTAAAGTAACATTGTGTTCCTGCCTGCAGGTTGCCTAAAGCTGAGAGACAGGATCAGCTCTTGGGTCAGTCCTTCGTCAATTTTATTTCATTTGCATGCATTTCCTAAGGCAAGTCGTTCGGCCAGATTCATTTCATCCAGAGCTACTGTTCAGAAACCAAAGGCAGTGTTCTTGAAATGCTGCGCAACCATGGTTTCCCCAATTCCTCTCTGCCACGGGCATGTGCTGTGCTCGCCACTCACCAGCGAGCTACAGCTGCAATTACCCATTGGGATCCGCACTAGACAACGGCCTCAATTTCGTGGACAAAAGCAATAAAGGTAGTCTCCCTACATGATTTCCCCCACTCTTTAAAGCTACCAGAATGGTGAGCGAGCGGCTGTCCTGCTGTTCCTTCCATGCAGCTGACATCCCCACCTTCAAGGAGATTATTTCCCAGAGAGGTTCCTGGACCACCTGCACCAAAATTACTTGGCAAAAGAGGAGGGGGCTGGTTATAACAAATAAAAACAAATATGTTTCTAGCTCCCACTGTGTCAGATTTTCTGGGAAGAATGTCCCAAGGCTGTCTATTTCTATCACGCATTCCCGGATGTCTTTGAAATCACTGACTTGAGCAGAATTGCTCCAGGCTAGTACCCGCCATCGCCAGTTCATTCTGCTGTGGCGGCCTGAAGGTGGCTATGATACTGAGACCTACGCCACCAGGATTTCAAACACGAGCAGGGTCATGGTGGACCGGACTAGCCGAGGTCCTAGACTAAGGTTAAGAAGAAAAGCCTGGCAATCTATTTCCAAAAATCAACCCAATGAAAGCCCTGTGGATCACAATGGCCTCGACAAGGGGTTCGAACGTGCCCATGACCATGAAGGTGGCAAAGGATCAGGCAGTTTCATTGTCATACGTGGGGTCTCTAGGAGGAGAAGCTGACTCTACAGCCAATAACAAGGCAGTTACAAAGAACCGAAGCATCTGAGTTGGATCCGCTGAATCACCCTCACTTTACAGACTCCTGCCTTGGCCTCCACAAACTTGAGGTGCTCTCATTTTGCTCCCTCTTCCTTTTCCCTGCATCTCAACTATTTATTTTCTGTCTTTTCTCTGAGCACAACTTTGTTCTGCAGTACATACACTTTCCTGGATTCAACCATGCCTTCTTATAGCCTCCATTCATTTTCACGAAGGCCCACTCAATATATCCGTGATGAAACATCTCTTTCCCATGAAGACTGCTAGCGAACAGATTCATTAATTCAGTTACCATTAGTTATAAGCCTGCACTTTGTGCCAGAAGTTAGTGATAGAATGGCGAGCAAAGAGGCAGGTGTGTCTGATTTGTGGAACTTAGTCTGCTAGCCTTGACAGTATTTAGATGCATGCATTCTGATAACTGCCTTCACTCTCTTAGTCTGCTTCTTCTGTCTGACGTGAGAATACTGGTGGCCTCCTTGCCTAGCCACACTATTAAAGTGGTAGAACTTATGATCATTATTCCAGGGTTTAAAATATTCAGAGGGGCTCGTCTGACCTGATAGTATGCTGGGAGACCTGATGGTTACTGACCTTAAACGGTTGCTGGAAAGTGCGATTTACAGGTTACAGACCTTGAAGGGTACAGGGTTGGAGGGTTCTGCAGTAGAAACTATTTGATGTCAATCCAGCTAGACTCTGAGTCCCTTGTCCTCATCCTTGCTCCTTCTCTGCCTTCACACCGACAAACCACTCTGCTTTGACCTCTGTTTCCAGACCAGGTGCTGTGCATCTCGGGCTCTGATGCTAACTCGTTTGGATAGTCCTCTGCTCAAAGACCTACAGTGGTAATGTAGTGCTCACCAAGTGAGGCTTAAACATCTCACCCCTCCCCCTGCATCGCTAGACTTTGCTTTCCCCTGCTCCCAGCAGAAGTCTCCCCCCCACCTCACTTCTCTCTGATCGTCTGTCTCTGCTCTGTACAAATATCGGCTACTCAGAGGGATGTGCATTACCTTTGAAAATGTCCTTTGACCTTATGGTTTTCCGGTTCCTTTCATAAAAAGCAGGTCTTAATTAACCTAAAACCCAAAAATATCTCCTGACATTTTTAAAAACAAACATACTTTTAGCTCAACTAAGAGAGGATGTCTGCCTTGAGCATTCTGCTCTTCTAAGGTCTTTCTAGAGGGGGTCAAGTTGACAAGCACAACTGGAAAGATTAGGTAGGACCCTTAGGAGGCATGAGTTTATTATGCTAATGGAGGAGTGACAATGCAGCTGAGAACGTAAGGTCAGTGATTTGAATCTACCAGGTGCTCTGGGGCAGACAGCCAGAGCAGCCCTTTTCTACTCTGTCCCAAAGGGGTCACTATGATTGGAATGGATTGGACAGCAGTGGGTTTTGATTTGGGCACAGAAACATGACCATGTGAAAAGGCTGACTACAGTCTCTCTTTTCAAATCTCATTTCATTACCAAGACAGTTTTCTCTTGTATAACCCTTTGCTGAATCATCTGTTCAATTATGGCAAGGTCACTGAAATATAAGTACTATACCTCAGTGCCATCGAGTTCATGCTGACTCATTGGCACTCTAAATTGGGCTTCCAAGGAGGGACTGGTGCATTTGAACTACTGACCTTGTGGTTAGCAGTGCAACACTTATGAACAGCTCTACCAGTACTATGTAGCAAAGATGAACAAAAATACACACACAAAACCCAGCAAGTTCATCGGTTCTTAAAATCTGTCACCCTTCAACAACTTTAAACTAATGGATATTCAAAGTTCCTTTTTAAGAAATCAACATTGGTTAAATAATTGGATGTGTAATTTATGCAAAAGAACAAATTGAAGAAGGCAATTATGTTTTATAGATGTAATTAAAAGAGGTGCTGCAACCAAAATATACCCATAATCTTTACACTTGTACGAGACCAAAAATACTAACTGTAGATTTTTAAAAGTGATTTAAGAAAACAAGTCCTTACAATTAATTATAAGGACTCATGTAACAATGCTAAAATACAATTTTATATCCTTTGTTGCTACAGAACTCTCCTCACCTGTAATTAAAATATGTTTTTTTCTAATTAGATACAATTACTTCCATAAGTCTAAAAACAGCTATAATTCATGATGCCGCTACTCAATAAAATAAGAAGCACACATCATGAGGCACCGAAGGAATAGAATCCATATAATCTGAAGTCAAAGGAGGGATTAGTATCAGAGCCTACATTGTGAGAATCCAGTGCATAGAAGGCAGTGGATGGCAATGGGAGTCCAAGATTCATTTGTAGAACTACATAGGAACCAAGCCTCTAGAGAATTCCCCGTCTAAAATTATGGGATGGAGGAAAGTGGCCACTATCAGAGTGCTGGGGAGAGAGGAGTATAGAAGAGCCAAGGCATGAATCTGACTTGAACAGTTAAAACTTTGTCAGTAGATTCCCCCCTATGATGCAGGCCGGACCTGATCTGGTTTCCAAAATTGTCTGTATTTTCGGTTTGTATTGTTTTGTTTGTTCACATTAGGGTGTGTCTCAGAGGGGTTAAATCATTGGAAGCCACCTTCTTGAAGTTGTGTTATAAGATTTTCCGTGTTTTAGTATATGAAACCCAGGGTTGATAAACCTATAGGGACAGCCAGAAGAATAAGGGGTTGGTTGGAGGGGAGGGGGATACCCTGGTGGTGGGGTGGTAAAAGGGAGACAATGTCAAGGAGTCCTTGTAGAAAAAGAATGGTTGGAAACTGATTGTGGTAACAATTGTACAATTCTATTTGAATGTGATTGAAATATGGAAAGATATGATATATATTAAATTACAATTAATATTTTTTTAATCGTAAAAAAAATTGTTTGAACCAAACTAACCAAGCTCATGGATAGAAAGCTCTATCAGCATCTTGTAATGCAAAGAGAGATGACTAACATAGACGTTTTCCAGACTACAGATACCTTATCCCATGGAGCCCGGGTGGCAGCGTGGGTTAGGCACTGGGCTACGAACTACCAGGTTAACAGGTCAAACCCACCAGGAGAAAGATGAGGCTGTCTGTTCCCATAAAGATTTACAGTCTCAGGAACCCTTCATAGGATCACTGTGAGTTAGGTTTGAGTCAGTGAATTTGCAGATTGGTGGGATACTTGCCCCAGAGTATAAATTATACCAGTGAGATTGACCTTCCCTGCTTCCAGCACAGAATCACAGGGTATAAAGAGAACAATTATTAATGAGTATTTAGTGTATATGTCAATAGTGTCTCCCCAAAGCCCCCAAACACTACCAGAGTCAAGTCTGCCTCATAGCAGCTCTGCAGGGCAGGATAGAACTGCCTCGGTGAACTTCTGAGACTAACTCTACGGGAGTAGGAAGACTCATCTTTCTCCCATGGAGTTGACTGGTGGTTTTGAACTGCTGACCAATGTGTAACCACGACACCACTAGGGTTCCTCCCATCAGTGGTGTTGGGGGAAAAACAGATTTTAAAAGCATGTGAAAACAAAAATTTTGAAATGCTTTAATAGAGAACTCAATTAAAAATTAGCATTTACAAAATGCCCAAATATTAAAGAAAAAGAGTAATCTCCATTACCCAGCATGCAATCACTTCATAGGAAGCAGGGATGTCCACAAGTTAAGAAAGCAAATTCAAGCAAATTCTTGAATTGCCTTGTCCAGTTCTATCACTAACCAGCCTATAATCCTGAGTAATTTATCTAACTTCTTAGTACCTCGATTTTCTAATCTGCAAAATGGTCCCTATTGCACAAGGTTGCATTAATAATAACAAGCCACACTTATTCCGTGCCGAATGCTGCTTTAGCTTTTTTCTTTTACACCTATTTATTTCATTAATCTTCCCACAAGCCCTGAGATAGAAACTACTAGAAAGATGAGAAAACTGAGGCTCAGAAACTAGCTCGGTGGGAAGAAGAAAGCATGCCCATACCCACTTCAGCATCTTAGTGCAGAACCTGGGCTGGAGCCTATGTTCAATGACTAATACTTGGCAAATGGTTACATGATTCTCAGGTTGCATAGGGGCTCAGCAAGAAAGAATGCTGTGATCGACTGGTGATGTCTGCGGTGGACAGGGAATCCGTTGTGGAACACACTTGTGACAAATGATTATGCTCCCTGTTCCACACAAAAAACAAAGACTCATGATGTCTGACTGCCTCAAGTTTTCCCTTCTCTAAAACTCCAGGATCCAATTTCAGGATGTACTTATCTCACAGCAGATAGCTGCTTCCACACCCTGCTCCGACTTAATCCACTCCACACCCAACTGTACTCTTCCAGAAAGATGCTTTCATCTTTCAAGGAACCTACAATTGTCTACATCAAATCGAAATTTCACCCTCCCCAGTATTCAAGACCTTCACAGGGCATGGGCAGCACATGTCTTGAATTCAAATGCTCAAGTGCCTATGTATCAAATAAATACTTGATATAAATGGCCATGCTTCAGTATGCAGAAACGCGCAGTTTATGTTACCTCAGGATAAAAGAAACAAACAAAAAAATTCTTGCCATTCAGTCGAGATTGATTGACTCATTGCAACCCTATAAGGCAGGCAGAACTGGCCCTTTGCATTTCTCAGGCTGACAGTGTTAAAGGAGTAGAAAACCCCATATTTCTCCTAAGAAGCAGGTGGTGGTTTCGAACTTCTGACCTTGAGGATAGCAGCCCAATGCATAACCACTGCACCTCCAGAGATAAGCGTTTTCACTTTATTCTTTTGTAGTCCAATGGAGTGAAAATACAGTTTATCTTTCTCATTTTATTTTCATTCAGAATGAAACAAGATCGATCAAGCCGTGTGGAGAACATAAAGAGAATACAATCCAAGAGGAGATTTGCACGCTGATAAAGCCCTACGGTGCTAATATCCTGCAAGTTTTCAGTTGGCTATCTAATCTTTAATCCTGAAATTAGATCATGAGCCACAGGGAGAACCTCTACTGAGGATGGAAAATCTGGACTGAAGCTAAAAATGAACGTATCCTGTTGCCCTTAGCTGTCCTGCACATGGCCACTCAGAATAGATTCACCGTCTGAACAGTTTTCAAGGCTGGGACCTCTCAGAAGAACTCAGGCCTTATTCCTGAGGGGCTGCTGGGTGGGTATGAACCACTAATCTTTTGGTTAATACTCCAGTGCTTAAACCATTTGCTCTACCCTCCACTACCCCGCCCCCTCCCCCCCAATCAACCCAAACAAACCCTCTACCACAGAGTTGATTCTGACTCATAATCACCCTGAGGGCAGAGCAGACCTGCCCTGCGGGTTTTTTAACCTGTAAATCATTAAGGGAACAAAAAGCCTCACCTTTCTCCCACAGAGCAGCAGCTGGTAGGTTCAAACTGCTGGCCTTGTGGGTAGCAACCCAACACATAACCCACTACACCACCAGGGCTCCCGGCCCTGGCATGCCACCCTTCATATTTCAGGCCATGTACTGCACGGGTTGCCTGGAGTACCTTGAGAGGCTTCACTGGAACAAATCAAAGCCTAAGAATTGCTGGTGCTTCTACTAAGGGACTGCTTTTAATCAACACAAGTTACTACGTAACCATCGAGCTAAATTAATCTTTCTACACCAACCACATCAATGGACAAAATGATCCTTGGTTCAATTTGAAATTGAGAGAGAAATCAAACAGTATGGGTTTTGGAGGCTTAGTAATTTGCCAAGCGCTTAATTGGCCTCGCAACTTGGCATGAGGAGATGCAGGATTAGAATCGAAGTTCATCTGATTTGCTTGGAAAGGCAAATCCTTTCTGACAAAAGCCACATCCAGATGCAGCTACATCCAGACTCTTCCTGAGCTGAACATTCTGATGTCAACTCGGGTTTTCTGCATGTACACTCGGACATCCAGCGGGGTAGTGCCCATGCTCGGATAGCTGGATAAGCAAAATGACAGGAACCAGAGTGGCAGTTTCGCTTTGCTTTTATTCTGTTTGGGAGAGATTATTACTGCTCCTTGAGAACAATGCTTTCTTTCTTTTTCTTCTTGTTTTGAGGACATTGGTCTTCTTAATGGAATATATCACCGGCTTCAATTTGATGAACGACCCCAGTAAGTCACATGAAGTTATGATGTTAAGGAAAAAAATATTCCAAGAAACGATGTGGCTAGAGTGGGAAGTAAAAAGATATTCTAGCTGCCATCCATCCACCTCAAGGGATGGTAAACTGACCCTCATATTTTCAGAGACGATCCTCATCATTTCTCCTAGTTCCAATCAACCAGAATCCCACTTCTGCATACTCAATTTGGACTCAGCGCTATCCTTTAGATCACAGCAGAACTGCCCAGTAAGTTTTTCCAAGTCTATAAACATGGCTGGAGGCTGACTGCTGCATCTTTCTCTCATAGAGAGAACGGTGGGTTTGAACTGCTGGCAACCTTCTGTTTGGCAGCCCGGTGCTTCATCCCGGAGTCACCAGGGCTTCTTCACCGGTACCTAGGTGGCACAAAAGGTTTGCCCTCAGTCGCTACGTGGAAAGCTGCAGCTTGGACTCACCCAGTGGTACTGAGAAAGCAAAGGCTTGGCGATCTGTTTCCATTGATAAGACAGCCAAGAACACCCCATGGGGCAGTTCTACTCTGTGACACATGGAGTAGTGGTGTGTTGCAATCAACTCAATGTGTCAACTAACAATACCTCTGTCACAGGGTGAAGGAAACAAATCCTACTTTTAGAATCATAAATTCAGTGAATTAAACACATGTGTCCAATAAGAAGCCAAAGCCACTTCCTGGGCAGCGGTTACATGTTTTCTCTCACATTTATTCTATCCTTTATATTTTTGAGTAAGCCTATTCCACTTTGCTGTAAAGAACAACCCCGCTTCTTGAGGTGTAGCAGTAAGGAAACCTAGGAAGACCCCTTTAAGGTGTTTTCCCCGGCCTCGTATTCATGCGAACGCTGGACATGAATAAAGAAGGCCAGCGACGAGTTGATGCCGGTGATTCGTGGTGTTGGTGCGGAATGTTGAGTGTACCACGGACTGCCAGGAGAATTCATGCATCTGCCTTGGGAGAAGTACGCCCAGTAGGTTGAGACTGCAATTCCTGCACTTTGAACATGTTAGGGGGAGGGACCAGTTCCTGGATAAGGCACCGCATTTTGTGAAACAGAAAAAGAAGACTTCCCATGAGGTGGACTGACATAGTAGCTGGAACAAGGGGCTCAAACATAGCAAGGATTAAGAAGAGGGCCCAGGGCGGACAGCGTCTTGTTCTAGTGCACAGCAGTCTGTAAGAGTCAGAGCAGGCTCACTGGCACCTAACAACTGATCAAACTGAGTTTAAGTCGGTCCTCTTGTTGAAATGAGGAGGAAAAAATTGTTAAGGGTGATAGGAAATTTGGAAATGGTTAATGGGATAGATGAAAATAAGGCCACCCTGCGGTGTATATGAAACTTGCTCAAATGGCCAATTTTTTGTTAATATTCATATTTACCTCAATAATAAGAAAAAAGCGATACTATTAATAACAATTTGTTAACTGTTTTCATCAGTCCTTCTCTGGAACCAAGTCCATGAGATAGTTCTTTGTTACTAGTCCGTCCCCCCCCCAGCTCCCCTCCCAACCACCACAAGGGGTAGGACAGGGCCATAACTGACAGTACAAGCCTCTCTGCTGAGATTACTTAGCACCAGCTTCATCACTCTTCTAATGGGCAATCAGGGCCAATATGGCAATGTGGGTAAAGCACTTGAATTCTTCCCTGGTGGGGCGCTGGGCTGCTAACCATCATGTTGATGGGTGCAACCCATCAGCTTCCCTGAGGGAGACAATGAGGCTACCTGTGTCTGCAAAGATTTACAGTCTTTGAAACCCAAGGGTTGTAATGAGTTGGGTCTGACTCCAGAGCAGTGGGTTTGGGTCTGGGTTTCTATTTTTTATAAGAGCTCTAATGACAGTGTGGTTAAAGAAAATTGGCTGCTCACTGAAAGGTTGGTGGTTTGAAACCAGCTCCATGGGAGGAAGATGTGACAGTCCACTTCCATGAAGATTTACAGCCTGGAAACCCCATGGGGTATTTGTAACCTGCTCTAGGGGTGAAGTGGTTAAGAGTGGGGCTGCTAACCTCAAGGCCAGCAGTTCGAAATCATTGGTTGCTCCATGTAACAGAAACAACGCTTTCTACTTCCTGTAAAGAGTTAGTCTCAGAAACCCACAGGGCCGGTTGTACCCCGTCCTAGAGGGTTGCTATGAGTCGGAATTGACTTGATGACTGTGAGTTGGGTGCCGGATGGGGTCAGATGAACTGGAATGGCTTAAACAGTGGTGTGTTGGTTGTTGATTTTAAAAGCGTTCATCAATGAAGTTTTTTCTTAAAATTCCCGAAGACCAGCTGATACATGATTATGGCTGACGTAGTTCTATGGCTCACAAAATAAATGTGTGATACACAAAGTATGGTTGATATATAGTCTCTCAAGTGGCAAACTATTTGTAGCATTGATGCTTGAACTGAAAACAAAGCAGGTCAGTTGATTTTCCAGGCAGATTCCATGAACATTTTATGCCTTCAAATGAAAAGGCAATCTGGAACAGATAGTAAACAAGAATAGCGATGATAAGAGCTGTAAGAATCCCCAGTAAAATGATCTTAAAAAATAAAAACGGGAAAAGAAATAATAAAGAAGTCATATTGACCCAAAAGAACAACAAATAAACAAACTCAAAACAAGGACAGCTAACTGCTCAGACGTTAACTTGTATTTTAAAAAGATAGTTATATTGCAGCTAAAAATAACCCACTATAGTCCAGTTGGCGAGTGCATTTTTAAAGTTCAATTTAGCATCCATCCAGTAAACCAAATTGCCAAATGAAACCAGGTCTGGAGAAGGAAGAAGGAGGGGGTGGGGTGGGTTGTTAATATCTGTGCGTAAAACAACAATGGGAAACCATAGGCCAAACTTTGAAAAGGAAAACAAACATCCAGGTGTAATTTATCTGTTAATGACCAATCTGCTAACGTGACCTTGACCTTGAATTATGAGGTCACAAACTAACATCCTGGCGCTCTCATTGTGTATTTGGAAACACTTCAAAACCCAGGGCTACGTATAATTTTCAGCGACAGCCAGATGTTTGGAAAGCACTCAGTTCACTGGGGCTCGCTTTGAAAGATGTCTGCTTTACTTACTACCAAACACTGCTTCCCACCGAGAGCATCAAAGATTTCACTCAGTCCTCTAGCTCGGGTTCTGGATCAAAACGACTTCTTCCACGAATACTTATTTTTTTAACTTAATTTTATAATTACAGTGCCTTAGGCTATTGGCTATCTGCAGTGTACAGTTTTAGGGTAAGCGCTGGAAAAAATGACAGGTTGTCAAGACATGCCACTTCTTCCGGGACCTTCAATGAAACCTAAAATTTATCAGGGCCCAGAGGAAAGGTCTCAGAGGCACCACTCAAGGCAAGAAACGAAACCGGATCTAAATAGAAGGGCGCCCCACACGCCCAGTTGGAGTCAGAGTTCTGATTTTTCCAACACTTGCACCCACCCTCCCCCACGACACGCGTCGAGAAAGTGCGGCGGCCCCTCTGAAAGTTGACATCCTCTCCCGGGCTGCACCCCAAGTCTAAAGCAGACACACGCGCGCGGGCATCCGGGTGTAAGTCACCGCTCGAGTCCCGCCCTGCCACCGAGAGCCACAGCTTCCAACCCACCCACCCACCTCCCTTTCTTCCTTCCCTACCGAGATGGAAGCCAGGCGGCGGCCACTCCGGGCCCTTTCGTTCCCGCGGCCGCCCCGGGCCGGCGCCTCGCGCGGAAGCCGGGCAC
>NW_022103968.1:39347703-39406645 GCF_000313985.2 Echinops telfairi
CAGGTGGCCCGGGGCGGGAGTACGAGAGCTGCGTGCGGCTTCCGGTCTGAAACCCGCCCCATCTCATTCATCCCCAACCCTGGGATCCACCTGGGCTCTCCCTTTCCCCAGCCGGCTCACCAAAAAGACCCCAGTGGGCGCCTTGAGGACTTCAGACTCTGCAGAGATGCCACTGGGGCTGACTGTCACACTGACACTGGAGTTCAGGGAAGGATAGGGTTTGAATGATAAAAAACGCCCTTACACCTTAGAATGGGGATTCGACCTTGAGATGTCTTCCCACCACCCTTGGCCTCCTAATCTTAGTGGGCCGTAGAGATACAAACAATATCTTCCTCATGTTATTACAGTGTTATTATAATTCGTTTTTATAGTTTTTTACTATGTGCCTGCTCCGTGCCACACAGCCTAGGCACACAATCTCATTGTATCCTCTTCCCAACGAAACTTCATGGCTGTGGAGTCAGTTGTAACTAAGGGTGACTTCGTGTGTGCAGAGCAAAATTGTGCTCGGAAGGATTTTTAAACATTTCACAAAAATCGCAGAAGCAGATAAGCAGGCCTCTCCTCAGCAGAGCCTGAGTGGGTTCAAGCAACCATTCAATCATTTAACAGTTTGTGCCACCCAAGTATCCCCTCTTAAAAGTGACTGGATAAAAGGTATCTCGTTATTTCCATAAGTAAGTCACCAAGAAGTACAATAGACTAAAAGAAAACCCCAAATATAAATCCACTGCCATTGAATGGATTCCGGCTCCTCAGGGGACCCTGTAGGGCAGTGGTTCTCAACCTTCCTAATGGGGGGACCCTTTAATACAGTTCCTCATGTTGTGGTGACCCCCAAGCATAAAATTATTTTTGTTGCTACTGTAGTTTTGCTACTGTTATGAATCAGGCGACCCCTGTGAAAGAGTCATATGACCCGTAAAGGGGTCTCGACCCACAGGTTGAGAACCGCTGCTGTAGGGTTTCCAGTACTGTATGTCTTAATGGAGCCGAGGACCTCGTCGTTCTCCCCTAGAGGGGCTGGTGGGTTTGAACCACCAACCATGAAGTGAGGACATTTAAACTCTGCTCTGATACCCAAACCTTTTCCTTTTCTTTATTTTTAAAATTTGGCTAGACAGACTCTATAAGCATTTGATACACATTGTTGCAGGCAGTTTTCCAGAGTCTATTTGGGAGGTTATCTCTGTGTGGAAGACTGCAGAACCAAGCGGTGGGCCATCAGCCTTTTCTCTTTGGCTTTGCCTCAGAGGAAACCTGGCTTCTAGCTTTTTATGGTGAGCAGGTTTACAAGTTTACATCCAGCGATTCATACACATTTGGGCTCATCTCATCCATTCAATGTCCTCAACACCGCATCGCTGATCCCGCCTCTTCCTGCGGCTCCCGTCTCCATTCCTTGGGTAAATGCCGCCTTTTTGGTCTCAAATGTTTGATTATTTTAAGGTGTGCATAGATCACTAGTGTTATTGTTTCCTTTATAGGTCTGTTTATGATTTAGCTATAAATGCTGGGCCGACAGGATTAGTTCAGTCCCAGACCTGAAGGGTGACTAATGACCACAGGCTTAGGGGTTCCCCCAGTCTCTATCTGACCATACGTCTGATCCCTTATGATTTTGAGCTTTGTTCCGCATTCTTCTCCCACTCAATGCAAGACCTTCTAATGAGATCCTTTACAGAGCACTTGATAGTTGTAGCCAAGCATCGTTTAGTTCTTCTGGTCTCAGGGTCACAGACATTGATGGTTGTGTGCTTCATTAGCCCACGTGTCTAGTAATTATTTCCGGGTGTTTTCAGTTTTCATCACTCTTTTTCCTCGTGATTGAGAGAGGCCAATAGTTGCACCTTAGAGGGTCACTCATGAGCTTATAAGACCCCAATGGCTACTCACCCAAGTTGCATATAGAACACCGTCTTTTTGGACTAGGTTCCGCCAATTGAAGCTGATGTTCCCAGAGACTACGGTCCTGATCCTCCAGGCCCAGGAACTCATTACTTGGTTATGTCTAAGTCGTTTTTCATAGCTCTACTCCCTGTATATTCCACCCCAATTATGGATGTAACAAAATATAAAACTTTAAGAAGATACATTTTTTAGGTTTTAAAATCTATAAAAATTATTTTTAATAAAAATTGCCTGTAAATAAAGATTGATTTCAGTACAGGTGAGAGTACAAGGAAATGGGCTCACAAACCTGGTGGTGTAATTTTGATACACCATAATAAAATTTACCCATATGTTAATAAAATTTGTAAAATGAACACTCTTTTTTGGAGTAATTCCATAACCTGGTACTCAGTTTAAGGTCAGCAGATCAAAGCTATTTGTCACTACTCAGAAGAAAATGAGGCTGTCTGTTCCCATAAAGAATTACAACCTCAGAAATCATATGGAGTGATTATATTCTGCCCGCTAGAGTCTCTATGGGTCAGAATCACTTTGCAGTTGACAAGCAACCTGTTCTGTATGTCTGAAATAGCGACAAATGTTTTCCATGCAGATATTTGTTAAAATCTTACTTATAGTGACTAACATTCAACTTTGGGCCTTAAAATGGTGATGATGGGTTTTAAATGACTTTGAAACAGCTTATAACGTTAAACAAAAAAGGACACAAGTTTGCACAGATGCATCATATCAAGAAGGTAATGCAGTGTAGTGAATCATTTACATGCCCCTTCTAGACTTGGCCTTGTAACCCCCAGGTAATGAGTGGGTGGGGCTATGCAAATAAGATATCATTTTTTATTGTTGATTTTGCTTTATTTAACAAGGTTTGTTTGTTTTTTCTCTTTTGAGATTATAGTGCATATGGTCACACCACAAGTAGAGTCAGAAGTAAGGCAGAGAATGCTCCAAAGGCTGGTGTGGTCATCCGAGATCATTAAAAATGGCTGACCCCTAACAATAGGTACAAAAATATAAAATGTAAACAAAAAATACAAACCAGTTTTCCTTTGTACTTTTAAGAAAAAAAGCAGGGCCTGGGAAGTTTGGGTTCTTTGTGCCTCCCCTGTTGCGAATTCACCGTGTGGTTTTGGTGGGTGGTACAGCCCGAGGTGGGCGGGCGGGACTCTCTACAGGAAGGTGACCACGTTTAGATTCTGAGAAGGGAAGCAGAGGGTGAATAGGGCACGGTGGCCTTGTGGTTTTGTTTCACGTCGAACTTTCCCTTTTGTTGTTTGGTCATCCGCATCAGTCTTCTGCTTCTTGATATCCACTTCGTCATCCTCATCATCTTCAGCTGCCTGTTTGCCTGTAGCTGCCTCGACCTCCTCATCCTCATCTTCTTCACCATCACCTTCCTCCTCCCCCTCCTCCTCTTCCTCACCCCATGTAATGCCCTGCATGGCCTCTAGTGACAGCAATTTCACTTGTGAAGCTCAGCAGTCAGCCAGGGAACAAAAGTGGCCAATGGGGCAAAATCTTTCCTATGTCCCTTGTCTTCTCACAGCCCAACGAGAAAAATTAGAAATCTCCTGCAGAACCCTTCTGCGTTATTTCAATACCTTGTGCTAAGCCAGTGCTTGATTTGAGAGATATTCTCCAAAGCAAACTACATTGGAACAATTGTACTTTGTTCGGTGCTAAGAACACCACTGCCACCCCACACCCTTTCATACAAACTCCTTCTCCACAAGGTGCTCAGCTCCTTCGTGTTTAGGTCGCTCACGAATAACCCATTTGAATAACGTTGTTTCTGGCACAGCGAAGTCTAACAAAAGTGGCTTGTTGTGATTCCAAACTCCTCTGAAAAGCCTCGATTTTATCTGAATGCATTTAGCCTCCCGATTCATTGAGCTGAGCACGTGTTGAGCTGTAACCGTGCTCTAGATTGGCCTTGTTCATTCCCGCTGAGGCATCGATCACCACAAACTAGTCACACAGATTTGCCTTTGACTTCAACCAGCAAAAAAAATAATTTGTCCATGTCTCTTGGCATGATTGACACTCTGCACCCACATCTCTGCAGTCACCATTTGTAGGATGTCACACTACTTAAATTTTAATAACGATCTGGTGTGTGTGAAACCAGCAACATGATTATTTTGCATTGCCCACTGTTCTCATACTGCATCTTGGATTTGCAACATATCCAATATTTGCATCATTGACTTTTTAAAATAAATAATTTCATTGGGGACTCTTACAGCTCTTATTACATCAATTGTATCAAGCACATTTGTGCATATGTTGCCATTATCATTTTCAAAACATTTTCTTTCTACTTGAGCTCTTGGTATAAGCTCCTTTTTTCCCCCTCCCTCTGCCACCCTCCCACCCAGGTGACCCTTTGATAAATTATAAATTATTATTATATTCATATCTTAAACTGTCCGCTGTCTCCCTTCCGTGATTTTTCTATTAGAGGGTAGATCTTGTGACCGGTTCCCCCTCTCTTTCCCAATCTTCCCCCTACCTTCATGGTCTCCTAATCCCATTACTGTTCCTGAGGGGTTTATCTGTCCTGGATTCTGCTTGTCAAAGACTCTTATCTATACCAGTGTATATGCTCCAGTCTAGCTGGATTTGTAAAGTAGAACTGGGGTCATCATATTGAGGGAGTGGGGGAGGAAGCATTAAAAAAACTAGAAGAATGTGTGTTTCATCAGCGCTATACTACAACCTAGCTGGCTCGTCCCTTTCTTGTGACCGTTCTGTGAGGGGATGTCCAATTATCATTGACTCTGAAAGTCTTTTCTGTATACTGTAATTTCCTTAATATTCATCGGAGGTTCTGTTTTGTTTTGTTTTGTTTTTGTTTCAAGAATTGTTGATAATGAACATGTGGATAAAGGTTGGATTGGAGTCATTATCTGTGTCAACAAAGAAAGCAACAAAAAATTGACATCAACGTCAATCATCAGAGGCAAGGTCATTTAATATCCTCAGAAACATCTCAGTGCCTCTCATCTCATCAGCACCAGATCACCATGGTTTCACCACAGTATATTAATTCTTTCGAAATGTGCAGGCTCCCACCTGCCTGGCACTGACTGTCCTCTGAGTCACAGGCAGAAAGGTGAGTGCAGCCAATGAGAAACAGACATGTCTGTCCTATCATGTACTCAAATGAGTCCTGTCTTTCTCATGATGGACAATCCTTGCTTGTCCCTCAAATTGTATGTCACCGTGATTCACTTAATATAAATGTACGTTGCTATGAAAAAAAGCTTCCAGATGAACTGACTTTCAAGCCCTCTCTGCAGTTGCCCTGCTAAGTAAGGCCAAACCAAATGACCCCACAGGCAGTGGACAGCCTGCAGGCCGGAGGTGCCTCGTCACTGCCATCGAGAGAGGAGCCTGCAGTGGGCTTGCTTACCCAAGAAGCAAAAGAACGGAGTGCCTCCTTGCAGGAGGCTTCCTAGAAGAGTAGAGCGCCTCTCTCTGCATGCCTTTCCTGGGACATAAATAGCTTTGGCATACTTAGCCAAACGGGATGGGCACAAACCAAACCCCAGAGAGTACCAAGACCAAGGGCTGGGAGCCAAGGCCAAGAGTAAGAGGTCAGGTCCAAGCAGAGTCTGGTAGCAGAGGCCTGTCTGCAAGGATGGCCAAAGAAGAAGCTGTCCTGTTAGAACAGTTGTTCCTGTTGTTCTTCCAAGTTGATCTTGTTCCTGAATTGCAGTGTGTTACTTCCTTAATGAACCCCAAACTCTGTGTTATAGAACCCAGTAGAGCAGCGGTTCTCAACCTGTGGTTCGTGACCCCTTTGGGGGTCGAACGACCCTTTCACAGGGGTTGCCTAAGACCATCGGAAAACACATATTTCTGATGGTCTTAGGAACTGAGACACCACTCCTCTATCCGTCTCCAGGTGGGTCCACCCACATGCAGACATGCAGGTACATAAGAGTACCCGGCGTGATGACATCATTGTGCCAACCCCATCACATACACCCCATACAAATACAGGTGTATGTGACAGTGTTGTCACCATAATGTACTTATGTGAACCAGTCACTCATGTGTAGAGAGCAGCTACTGAGTCGAGAGCAGCTACTCTCTTGAAAGCAGCTACTGTGTTGAAAACAGGAGTATTGGAAGTAAAATGACACATCATGAATTATAATCACTGTGTAAATGTAAAAGCATGTACTGTAAAATCATCAACTACTGCAAAAAAAATATATGTACCATGGAAGCAATCTGAATGCTGATCGGTCTTTTTATATTCAGCTGTGGTTGATATGAATACTGTCCAACTGTGATAGTAACAGGTATGTTAAAAATAACACATTAAAGTTTCAAAGGAAACTTTAATGAACTGTATTGACTGAACTATGTCATGTATCATCTTTTGTATTATTAAGGCTATTGTTATATATTATTTTCATTAGCAAACCATCCCATGACAATGGATCGCGTAGAGAAGAATGTTAAGAAATGAAAATACAATGAGGATTTTTTTTACAGTATGGTTTTACCTCAGTAATTACAGCAGGAATTGAGAACACGCAATGCATTATTTGTTGTGAAGTTCTATCAGTAGAATCTATGAAGCAGAACAAACTAAAATGCCATTTTGATAGCAAGCATCCAAGCTTTGCTGGCAAGGATATCAACCATTTTAGAAGCAAAGCTGATGGACTCAAGAAAGCCAATCTTGACACTGGTGGCAAGCACCACAGACAAAACGTAGCAGCCATTGAAGCTTCCTATTTGGTGGCACTCAGCATCGCCAAAGCTATGAAACCTCACACCGTTGCTGAGGATTTACTGTTGCCAGCGGCCAAAAGCATTGTTCGAGTTATGATCAGAGATGAATTTGTTATGAAGTTGGGTGCAATTTTCTTATTGAATGGCACTGTCCACAGAAGAATAAATGTCATATCTGCTGATATTTTTGATCAGGTAATCCTGAAAATTAAATCTGCTCCACTTCCAATATTTAACCTCCAGCTTGATGAATCTACAGATGTTGCAAACTGTTCACAGTTACTGATTTACATGAGGTATATTAATGATGGTGACTTTAAAGATGAGTTTCTTTTTTGCAAACCTCTTGAAATGACAACTACTGCACATGATGTATTTGACACCGTTGGTTCATTTCTGAAAGAGCATAAGATCTCTTGGGAAAAGGTTTGTGGTGTTTGCACAGATGGTAATCCAGCTATGCTAGGATGTTGATCTGGATTTCAATATTTGGTACTGAATGAGTCATCAAAAGTCATCAGAATTCACTGTATGATTCATTGGCAAATATTAGCAATGAAGACACTGCCACAAGAGTTCCAAGAAATAATGTAATGCGTAATAAGTTCTGTCAATTTTGTAAAGGTGAGCACTTTAAACAGTTAACTGTTTTCGCAACTGCACAACGAGTTGTATGCGCCGAATGATGCTCTGCTATTTCACACGGAAGTGAGATGGTTGTCGAGAGGAAAAGTTTTAAAACGTGTTTTTGAGCTGCATGATGAACTCAAACCATTTTTTAATCAGAAAGCAAGACCGCAATTTGAAGCACTTTTCAGTGATAAAAGTGAACTGCAGAAAATAGCTTACTGGGTTGTCATCTTTGCCATCTTGAATGAGTGAAAGTTATCACTGTGAGGACCAAATGCAACATGCCTCGATTGTCTGAAAAGATCCTGATCATTCCAAATGAAACTTCAACTTTGGCAAAAAAAAATTGGATGAAAATAAAATTTACATGTTGCCTACCTTATCTGCTTTCTTTGGGGAACATGACATTGAACCAAACAAAAGGATTATGATGATAATTTTTGGGAAAGAACACTTGCACATGGTCGCAGACAAAATTCATCGTACTTTCCAAATCTACCTGACTCCCCATTTGCACTTGCCAGAGGCCCATTCACAGTCAAAGTTGAAGATGTTCCTGAGCCAGCACAAGAGGAGCTCATTGGACTTATTAACAATGATGCAGCGAGAACTGATTTCTCTACAATGCCATTTACAAAATTCTGGATCAAGTGTTTGCAGTCATATCCTGTTCTGTCTGAGACTGTGTTATGCCTTCTTCTTCCATTTCCAACAATATATCTTTGTGAAACAGGGTTTTCCAGCTTGTTGGTTATCAATCTAAATACAGAAGTAGACTTGTGGGAGATGATCTTCGTTGTACTCTTGCAAAGACTGCCCCAAGAATTTCTGATCTGGTGAGAAAGAAGCTATCTCAACTTTCACATTGATGTTGGCTTTTTATGCATACTGTCGAAAAATGTAGCAATGTAGTTTATGATTGTTATATTAAGACTGTTACCCACGCTACACCATGCTTCAAAACAAAATTTCATTTATTTGTAATTAAATATAAATATTTCACAATATATAATTACATATTGCTTTTAAAAAAATCATTTTATTGGGGGCTCATATAACTCTTATATAATCCATACATATATTCATTGTGTCAAGCACATTTGTACATTTGTTGCCACCATCATTCTCAAAACATTTGTTTTTACTTGAGACCTTGGTATCAGCTCCTTATTTTTTCCCCTCTCTCCCCTCCTCTCCCTCCCTCATGAACTCTTGATAATTTATAAATTATTGAGCTAGTTTATTGTGCCAGCCTTGCCGATAAACACAAGTGGGATTAATTGAAGGGCAGAGAGATAAATGGCTCCGTGAGCCTGGCCTTTCTTGTCTCTCACGCTTTGATCATCAGACCAGTATGCGGCTGCCTTGCTTGTTCTGTGCCTCAATTTAAAGGCTACACTACCTGTGGGATGCCTAGCCTGTGGACTGTGTCGCTGTAAGTTGAGGTTCCTTTAAGACATCTCTGGAGCTGGCGACTGGCGGTTGGTGACTTGGCTGACAGTTGGTGACCTGCCTTGCTGAGATAGCCTAGCTCTCTCTATATATAGAGGAAGATCTGGCAGCAGACTAGACTTGAAGGACTGCTAGTGTCTCACTACTCTCTCACAGGAGTGAGTTGCACTGAGCCATTTGTACTGCTTTATAATTTAACTGTTCATTTCTTATGTTACGTATCTATCTATTTGTATATAATTTAACAGTTCATTTCTTGTGGTATATAGCTAACTATCTTTATAAATAAATATACAAAATTATCAGCAATCTGGTTTTATCTCTCTAGAGAACCCTGTCCAATGTCTCCCTTCACCCACTTTTTTGTTGTCCATCCCCCAGGGAGGGGGTTATATGTAGATCATTGTTATTGGTTCCCGATTTCTCCCCCAATTGGGATCATGATAGTGAGGGTGGGGGTAAACATTAAAGAACTAGCAGAAAGTTGTATGTTTCATCGGTGCTATACTGCACCTTGACTGGCTTGTCTCCTCCCCACAGCCCTTCTGTAAGGGGAGGTCCAGTTGCCTACAGATGGGCTTTGGGTTTCCACTCTGCACTCCCCCTCATTCACAATGATATGATTCTTTGTTTGTTGATGCCTGATACCGGATCCCATTGACACCTCACGATCACACAAGCTGGTGTGCTTCTTCCATGTGGGCTTTGTTGCTTCTCAACTAGATGACTTCTTGTTTATCTTCAAGCCATTAAGACCCCAGATGAAATATCTTTTGATAGCCGGGCACCATCAGCTTTCTTCACTATATTTGCTTATTCACCTGCTTTGTCTTCAGTGATCATGTTGGGAAGGTGAGCATCATGGAATGCCAGTTTAATAGAGCAAAGTGTTCTTTCATTGAGGGAGTACTTGAGTAGAGGCCCAATGTCCATCTGCTACCTTAATACTAGACCTATAAATATATGCACATAGATCTATTTCCCCATTGTCATATATAAATATATTTATTTGTACATGACTGCATTTAGACCTCTATAAATGCACTTTGCCTCCTAGTTCCTTCCTCTATTTCCTTTTACTTTCCTCTTGTCCCACTACCATGCTCAGCCTTCATTTGGGTTTTAGTAATTCCTCTCAGTTACATTGCCCTTGAACAAGCCCTACTAGGCCTCCTACACCCTCCTCGCCATCAATTTTGGATCACTTGTTCCCTTGTCCCTGGGTTTGGTAACACTGCATATTGTTTTTGTGATTAGTCACTATGCTTTAATTATGTTCCATTTGTAACAATGAAAATATATCCTGCATATCAGATATTTACATTACAATTCATAACAGTAGCAAAATTACAGTTATGAAGTAGCAATGAAAATAATTTTATGGTTGGGGTTCACTATAACATGAGGAACTGTATAAAAGGGTCATGGCATTAGGAAGGTTGAGAACTGCTGAAATAGAGATTTAGAGAGGGACCTGCGAGGGACAACTGGTGTCAGAGTTGGTGAGAAGAGCAGGCGAATGTACCCACCTACAGGCAACTGATCTTAGCCAGAGGGTCTACGAGACAATAAATCGGAAAAAGACAGACTCTTCAACAAATGGTGCTGGCAAACTTAGACCTCTGTTTGCAGAAGAGTGAAAGAGGGCCCATACTTCACCCCATGAACAAAAACGAAATGGAGCAACACCTAAATGTAAATCTCAGAGCTCTGAAGATCATCGATAAGAAAACAAAGACAAACCGGAGGGCCCAATTGCGTGGCATTCACATATTATCAAATATAACAAAGGGAACACACAGAGAAGACAAAATAGATGACTGGTACCTAGGAAAACCAAGGCATTGATGTGCATGAAAAGACTTCATCAAGGGCTGGGCAACTACTAGAATATGTTCTTCGGTTTAAGAAGTATATCCCACACACAAAGCGAAAAAAATGTAAACAATACATATACGTAAATAAAAACTAAAATATCTAAATAAATAAAGTTTGTTTGTTTGTTTGTAAAGAAAGAGAGAAGGGTCCCTGCCTTAAAAATCCTCCAGATTTCTTACCTATCAGATGTAAACGTTGTTCTGAGGTTCTATAAAAGGAGGTAAAATAAAACTGAAGTGGACTTGGATTCTTTGGTAACATACCAGTTGTTGTTTTTTGTTTTTAATACTTCATCAGAAGGACAATAAGTGAATCCATGGACTAGGAAAAAATATTTAGAATGAAACAATATACAAGGCTCTACTCTCTAACAGCTATAGAATATTGCAAGACCGCAATAATTAAAACAAACAAGCAAATGTTCCAATTAAAAAGTGGATAAAAGACATGAATAAGCAATTCACCAAAAATGGCATTCAAATGACTAACAAGCTCATGAAAAAGTGTTCACTAGTCACCTGGGAGGGAGACACAAATCAAAACAAGAATGAGATGCCACCTTACATGGACCACGACAGTCCAATTGAAACAAAACAAAGCAGAAAGAACAAATGCTGGAGAAGATGTGGAGAGATTGGAACTCTCATGTCCTCCTGGGGGACCTATAGCCATGTGCAGATGTGGAAAGTTACATGGTGTCACCTGAAACAGCTGGGAATGGAAATACCATCTAGTCCAGCAATACCTCTGCTGCGCATATACCCTAAAGAAGTAAAAGACATAGCATGAAGAGAAGTATGCACTCCCATGTTCATGGCACCACTATTCACTATGGCAAGAAGTTGGAAACAGCCCAAAGGCCTATCAGAAGAATGGTCAAAGAAACTGAGGTCCTGTATCAGAGCTTAAGTTCTGAACTCCCAGCTTGCGGAAGACGATGGAAGAGAGTGAAACCCAGCGTCCCCCTGCAGAGTCCTCACGTCGATGAAGCCTCCGTTGAATGCATTCTGATCATTAACCAAAAAAGCATTTAATACCTTTATATCATCTGTCCGCCCGTTTGACCCATTTTTCTTTTGTTCTGGTTTCAATCTTCTGCTTTCCCTTAGATTGCGGTTTTTCTATGTTTCATTTTGTCTTTGTTGGGAGTTGTTTGTAGGATTTCCTTTATGAAATCCAGAGGATAGGCTATTTACAGAGAGAGCAACTCCATTAATAGTTCCTTATGGTGTGGCAAGGGGGAAGTGGGGAGCTAATAATTATGGGTACAAGAAAGAGGAAAATATCCTAAAATTAATTAGTGATGACTGTACAACGCTTTTTAATATATCTAGACCATTGAATTGTGTATTATGTTAATTATTATATGCCGATTAAGCTGTTAAAAAAAGTAGATGGCAAACTGGATTTGACCTAGTGGCAATATTTTTGCTAAACCTTGGCTTAAATGAAAGTTTATGAATGTCTAACATTGAACCATTATTTCATTTTGTGTCTCCTCCTACCACAAAAAATTAATAACCTTCAAAATCCACTTCTCTGTAAATTTAATAATTCTTAAGATTTTATCTATGAATAGTTTTGACTCATTTTGGCAGCCATATAAAACTATGTTTAGCTCTGGCCTTAGGATATCTGGAAATGTACTTTTACTGTGGCTCTTTAAAACTAACTTTGTAAATTTGGATTAGTCATAATCTCTTTGGCCCTTGAATTAAAATTGATAAAATGAAAAACAAATAAATAACACCACACCACCACTATCTCCCACCCTTCCTCCCCCCTCTAGAAAGCAGAGGTGTGTCTGAAGTCCCCCTGATGGGAATCAGCTTTGGGGAGACGCTGATATTGATTCTCTCTCCATCACAAATTAGAGGTGTTCTGATGCCATGGCATTTTTTTAAAAAAACAGGTAAAAATATGAATAAAACAATCTAGATGGATTTGTTAAAATTATCCTCTGGAGAGTACGAGGGGCAATTATAATCTCCTTTATTTTTCACAGTATTTAAATTTTCACAGTATTTAAATATATTTTTTCTATAATGGGCATATTTTGCCATTTTAGGGGGAAAGGAGGATATATAATTAAAAATAAATAGAATGGTAGTCAGCAAAGTAAGAGACTTCATGTCTAATGGGGCATCGCTTCTAATAGGAACATTATAATGCTGGTGGAAGGAATGGAAAAAGAAAGAGAGGGAGAGGAAGAAGGAGTGAAGGAGTGAAGGGACAGTCATTTTTTCACAGAGAAGCTTGATGAATTAAGGGATTATGATGCCCTGGTCATTTGCATATTTGATGCATATGTAGAAATTGGATGTTGTATTCTAAATTGCTCTCGTTAAATAATGCTACATTTGAGTATTTCCCAACTGGTGACAAGTGACCAAAGGAAAACACCTTCTCCACTGACTAATGCAAGAGTCGGCATATGGGTTTTTGTTTTTACTTTTCAGGATGAATAATACTAGAAAGAGATTTGTTCAGATAAACGGGAGTGCCCCCAGGGTGTTGGTGTTTAATACAAAGAGGCCCCTTCTTGCCTCTGATTGGCCATACTATGGAGGTCTGCCACCTTCTCTGAGACTCTAGAGCCTGGGGGAGTTTCTCACCTCCATTTACGTCAACCTTCTAGTAAGATTTTATTTCTTGTAACTCAGGGCAAAATAATTACGCTTTAGTTGAATTTACATGAATTGAAATCACATCCAGGTCCTCCTCTAGGTGTTGGGTGTATGTGTGGCGGTGGTCCCAGCCTCACGGAGCATTCTTACTGCGATTGGATGGGCAGGAGGAGTGTTCTTGTTTTACAGATGCAAACTATCTCAGTTTGGGGTCCTCTCCAAAGTCACAATCTTCAGGAAAGACAAGAATTGAAATAGCTAACTGATTCTGTTAGAAGAAATATTCAGTTTAGAGATTTTTATGTACTTAAAAGCAATCGCCTCAGAAAATTCTTGTCTTTAAAGACACATGTTCTGAAAATCCAGAACTGTACGATGGATTATATCAGTGGTTCTCCGAATGTGTCCCGGAGACCCCTGAAGCTCTTTCAGAGTGCTAGGCCTTAAGAGGATTTTCATACAAACATGTTCTTGGTCTCTTCACTCCCGTTCTCTCATGAACAGTGGACTAGGTTTCCATATGTAATATTTACAACACTGCAAAGGCTAAAGCAGATGGAAGAACCCAGTTGGCTTCTCATTCTTTTTTTCTCGTATTGCAGACACAGGTTTTGAAGCAATTTGTTAAAAAATGTAAAACAGTAATAGCCTTCTCACTGATTTTTTTGGTTTTGTTTTGGAAAGCATAGTTATATTATAAAAATTGGTATTTAGGTTATCATGTAATTGGTTCATTATTTTTTAAAATAATTTTATTGTGTTATTGAGTTTGTTTTGTTTTAGTGCCGTGAAATTTTATAGAGTGCACCTACAGCAAAGTTATCTGGAGCCCAGGATAGTTTATTTAAGAGCCTAAAGAATTCTAGATATAAAAAAGTCATAGAAACACTGGTTTATGCTACTAGGAAACTAATTAATTCTAAATAGCACATTTTCATTTGAGGAATTATACAAACGTGGGGACAACCTGTGCCAGGAAGCGCAGGGAAGAGCTGCTTCAAACGTGGAACCCACAGGCACAGTGGTCCGATCTATTTCACTAACATGGCTTGTTTCCGTGTGCTCCTCATGTTAGTTACTTTAGCTGTAGAGAATTGTGTATCTGTTATGTTCCTATACCCATTACACTCCACGTGAAGACGGAAGACCTGTGATCTTGCCCCCTACTACCATTTAGAAACTATTCCTGGCCTTGTTCCCTAAACCTCATTTCTTCCCATTGTAAACAGAGTGAGGATGGATCATATCCCTCTTCCACACCAAAGCCAAATTCACGGCCATCCAGTAGATTCTGACTCATAGCGACCCTATGAAGCAGAGTAGAACTGTCCCTGGGGTTTTCTGAGACTGTGACTTTTTAGAGGCATAGAGGAGCCCTGGTGGCTAGTGGTTATACATTGGGCTGCTAGCTGCAAGGTCAGCAGTTCAAAACCACCAGCAGCTCCTTGGGCAAAAGATGGGGCTTTTTACTCCCATAAAGAGTTACAGTCTTGGAAACTCACAGGGGCAGTTCTACCCTATCCGGTAAAGTTGCTATGAGTTGTTTGTTAGTTTTCTTTTTTGAGAAAGCCTCATCTTTCTCCTGAGGAGTGAGGTTAGCAATCTAACACATAACCCGCTTTCCCACCAAGGCGCCTAAAGCCTTCTCAGTGTAGTTCTAAAGCCAATTAGCGAAGGTACATGGCACATTTTTAAAAACTGTCATGTGTTTTACATATATAAAGTGTTTTTCAGTATACAGACAGACGTTTGATGAGGACCTCTGAATTCTTTCATCAACTTATATTTTTTTGGATCCTTTGATTCAGAAATGTTCCAAATAGCAAAACCTCACCACTGCCATGGAGTGGCTCACAGGGCTGGTGACCTCATGCTTGGCCGAGTAGAATCGCTTCATTTGGTTTTCTTTTTGTATTCTTTACCCAAGCAAAGTAGGAGACCTTTCTTCTGGACACTGTTGAGTGGGCTTGAGCTGCCATCCCTTAGGCTAGTTAAAGTCAAAACCAAATCTAGCACCATCACGTTGATTCTGATTGACAGTGATCCAACGGGACAGAGTAGATCACCTTGTAGGGTTTCTAAGACTGTAGATCTTGACAGGAAAAAGCCGTTTCATCTCTCTCCTGTGGAGTGGCTAGTGGGTTTGAGCCACTATCCTTGGAGTTAGCAGCCTTATGTTTAGCGTATTGGGTCACCAGAGATCTTTTAAGGTTAGTATATATATATAAAAAAACCCAACCCAAAACCAAGCTCACTGTCGTCGAGTTAATCTGACTCATAGCAACCCTTCAGGTGAGCGTTTCAGTGTGCCCAGGTGGGTTTCTGAGACTGTACATCTTTGTGGGAGTAGAAAGCCTCATCTTCCTCCTGAAAAGTGGGTGGTGGTTTCAAACTGATGACTTTGATGTCAGCAGCCCATTGTGTAATGAGTACAGACCGTTTGCACCACCCAGAGGCCAGTTTAGCAATATCAGATGTTGGTAAATGTGGAACAAAATACTAGTAGTATATCCAGTGTTAGGTTTTTGTCATTGTTGTTCATTTGTTTGTTTGTTTTAAATCTTTTCTGGGGGTTGGTTTACATATACAAAGTTTTTGTATGCCGAGACAGAACTGTGGAAGGGACTTATCTTCTCACAGCCAAAGTTCCCCTGAAGTGGTTCCAATGTAATAAGAATCCTTTCTTTATAGGTTTTGCTGTTATTGAATAGCTATTAAAAACACTGAAGATAGTATGATATCAGTTCTTTAAATATAAAATCACTTCCATCTGCAGAAAAAGAACGTCCTCTGTTTGGGGGTGGGAGGCAGGATGTGACCGCTGACATCTTCACTGGAGTAAACATTACTGTCATAAAATCAAACACTCAAATTTATGTGTTGCTACATAAGCAGAGACGTGGCCTTTTCTGTGGACAAATATTAAAAATAACAGATATCTAAATATATATTTAGGCATGTCTTGCTGGGCTTAACATTTAGCCTTCTAATATAGATAGCAGTTATTTGCCGTTCAAGTTGTACAAACAAAAGAGACCTTGGATGAGGTGATGTTGTGCGGTTGCTTGATAGCAGTCTCTTAGAAACGGTAGAATTCTTCATTCTCTTAGGAGCATTAATTTATTGGGTCTTTCAGTAGCGTGGCCATCATAATGAAATCTGTCATAATTAATTCTATTTTAAGAGACTTGAGGAAATGCAAAGAAAGCCCTTCCCAAAAGGAGAAATGTTAAGTGGTTACTGACAGTGATCTTCCTTTATTATTTTACTTAGTCCTTTATTTCTATTTTCTGTAAGAGCAATCTTTAGCACACTGTAAGGTGGTAAGTAGGATGAATTCTGAATAAACAGAGTGCTCACATTGTAGAGGCAGAAGATCCCACAGACATCAGGCACTCGGGCCTTCTTACTTTTGAGAGGAGAAAACAGAGCTGTCGAGCTTGCATGACTTGTCAAGGTCACTGATGAATGAGGTCATTCTAATCTTGTGTCTGTTCTAGTATTGTCATTAGGAATCAGGAAACTCCATTAGCTCACCACAAGCTAGTTTTATTAGACTTTAGCTTTCTGATTGTACATTTCTTTCTTAGCCATGATATCAATTGTTTTCCTTAGCAGCCCAGTGGGGGAAGAAGGGCATATATTAGGCCAAGAGGTGAAGACGTTATGTTTAGAGGAGCAGTAGGCTAGAGGAGATACAATTCCATATCCACAAGGCACTTGGCAATAAATGTCAGAACTATCATGGAATGCCACATGGGAATGGATGGGCACCTATTACATAGTGAAGACAGCTACCAAGTCGGGTGTAGTGGTATTGCAGGGGGGTGCCAGGTCTGACATTATCAGAGAAAGTGACACCAGAATGAATATCAATGAAGTTTCTGTGTGGATATTGAGGATTTTTCATTACAATATCCCTAAAGTTAATTGTAATAACATAAACATTTTGTATACAGCCAGCTTATATATATATCAACACACTTCCTGTGCTAGTTTACCTTTTGAAACTTTTCTAATAGGATCCAATTAGAGATGTCCTTTTCACCCAATTACAAAATTACAATAATCCCATGAATTATGTGGCTTCATCTGCACCTGCTGCAAGCATAGACTTTTGTTTTTTATTTTGTTTATTTGTCTGCTGGTGATTTTATCCTCAATGATTTTGTAATATTTTCTGGTGTTATTGCTACAATACTTTGGTTGTGGGGGGAAGTCAGATACTTGCTACCAGACTGCTGTCTCATCCCACCACGGGGTGGGTGGTGGGCCTGCTCCCTGATGCTGGAGACAATGAGTTACCTCTCTCTGGAGCCTAAGGCCATTAGTTTGGTTCCTGTGGGCGGAGTTCACACCCAACTGATAATCGTTCCTATGGAGACCCAAAATCAAGTTAAGCTGCTACCAGAAATCTAGGATCCGCCTATCTTGCCGCATGTACACCCCCAATCCCTCCTCCTTCTGTAGTGCATATGTCCCTAGATCATCCCCTCCCATCCACAGTAATACCTGTAGCACAACCCTTTCCTGTGACGTATGTCTTCACCTGTAATGTGGGGGCTTGCACGTCCCCAATGTCCCCAGAGAGTATAAAAGCTTGGGGAGCATTAAAGTTCTTCCTCACTCCCTCCACGTGGACCACCAAGCGGGGCTGAGGTGAGCATGCTACCATGATATGTGTCTGAATCCATTTATTTCTATATATCTCTTTTATCTCTCATGCTCTCTATAACTTTACTATAATATTTACTTATTATCGCTGTCCAATTGCGCCTACCAAACCCGTAGTGATTGTGATAGGAGCTGGCTTCTTCTGGCATTTGGTGATCAGTTTTTGTGAACCTCTTTTAAGTATAAAGTAGTAATTAAAGGAAAAGAAAGAAAAACTATTTTAAAGGCTTTAAAGGCTCAGTTACTTAAAATGTATAAGTAAGCTTCACTGAGGCAGCTCCGATAGCCTATTGTGTAACTCATTGAGCTTCTAACTCTCTGGTCGGCAGTTTAAACTCACAGGCTGCTCAGTGGGAGAAAGATGAGGCTGTCTACTCCTGTGAAGTCTTGGAAACCTGCCGAGGCAGGTCTACCCTACTCTCTGAGTTTGCCACGAGTCAGAATCGATTGGATGGCAGTGACTTTGAGGTTGGCATTTCACTAAAGACAATGGTGAAAAACAAGGCTCCAGACAACGACAGAATGCTAATTGAAATTTACAACAAACTGATGCAGCACTGGAAGCACATGCTAGTCTATGACAGGATATTTGGAAGACAGTTAACAGGCCAACCGACTAGAAGAAGTTCATATTAGTGCCCATTCCAAAGAAAGGGGTCCCAACAAGATGTGGAAATGATCAAAGAACATCTTTAATATCACATGTTAATAAAAGGTTGTTCAGGATAATTTTTAAATGGTTGCAGACCAATGATCTCCAGCGTTCAACACCACTGCAGGAACCGCTGCCTGACCTTCACTGTGATCTTGCTTACAAGGGTAATTCCCCCCAGCATCTGTGGGACCCTACACCAAGCGGGCACACCACCCTGCTACCTTGAGGCAGAGTTGGAACTCCTTCAGCCCCACGGTCAGGCGATCAGGGTTGAACTATCTCCTTACTTCCTACTCGTTTTCTTCTCTCTTTATTCTTGCTCCCTTCTCTCTTTCACACTGCAGGTGGTCTCAATGGACCCAGTTTTTCTTTTTACTTCTTTTTCTTCTTCTCTCCCTATCTTCCCTTTCACACGCCACTGCTGGCTTCTGGACCACTACCCTTCACCTAGAGTAACTCCGCCCAAACAGCAGGGGGAACTCCAGCCTGCCCTCTGTGGGAGTGCTGCACACCACACAAGTCAGCTGTGACAGCCCTCTCCAGTGCACCGCTCTGCTGAGGAAACCTCCACCTGGCCTCCACGGTGATCTTGCTGACTAGGGCAATTCTGCCTAGGACTCGTGGGACACTGCATCACAAGGGCTCACCCGTACGCCACCTTGGGACGGGGTTTAAACCCCTCCAACCCCATGTTCAGACCATCAGGAATCAGTTATCTCTTTACTTTTTTTTTCCTTCTTCTCTCCTTCTGCTCTCTTTCCAGCACAGTCAGTCTAAGCGAGCACAGTTGTGGGATTTTTCTTCTTTCTCTTTCATTCTTCTCTGTTTTCTCTTTTTCTTTCCTTTCCCTCTCTTTCCTTTCACTTGCCACTGCTGGCTTCCCGTGCCATACCCTCTAGATAGGGCAACTCCATCCACCCAGTGGGGAAAGCTCAAGCCTGCCCCCCGTGAAGGTGCTGCACATGGCACAAGGCAGTGGTGCACATGGTACAGCATGGGGCTCAGCTTTCTCTATGTCTTATTTTTTCTTTCTGTTCTTCTTCTTTCCCTTTTTCTCCCCGACCCCCTCTTCTTCGATCTCTGCTCTCTTTCCTGCCACAATCTCAGCAGGCTCAGCTTTTCTTTTTTTTGTTTTGGCTTTACTTTGTGTGTGTGTGAGTTTATTTTTAATTTTTGCTCTTGTCTTTGTTTTCTCCTTTCTCTCTTTTTCTTCTCTTCCTTCTCTCTTTCCTTTCACCATGTACTACCGGCCTTCAGGTCATTCCCCTCTGCCTAGGGCAACTCCAATGGCCCAGTTGGGGGAGCTCCTGCCTGCACTTGGCTTCACACATAGCTGGGAAATTCATGGTCGCCCTCTGCTGCACCCCAAAGAGCTTGGGGATCTCACCTTTAAATGGCTGGGGGAAACTCCTGCATACACCCCAAGCCCCTACAAGTGACTGGGGGAACTCCTGCCTGCCATTTGTGGTGTTCCACACTGCTCTGGGAACATCTTCCCAACCTCTACAGAGATCTCTCCAACTAGGTTAATTCCACCTTCCATTCACGGTGCTGTACAACAAGGAGGGCAAACCCACCCACCATCTGTGACACTCCAGTTGCAGAGGGAAACATCAAACACCATCTCTGCTCCAATCCCTGTGGGCCACACCACGATAGCTTCCTGGGAGATCAGGCAGTGAAGTGTCATTCTCGTGTGCCCACAACCACCTGACTAGCATCTATCCAACTCAAATTCCAAATAACAGAATACTGGTTGTCTCTGGTAGGAGTGAAACCACAGGAAGATACAGTGATAGCCTGACCCTCCACTGCAGCTACCTGTAGGGAGTTCGAAGAACCACTTATATGATTCCCCGAGAGAGAACACAGTGCTCTTTGACTCTGGAAGATGGTGCCATGCTCCTTTAAACAACATATAAACAGCAACCAGTCCCAACAGCCTCAGATAAAAATCAGGGAAACAAAATACAATGCTAGAAGTCATGAAACTAATGACGTGCATAGAAGAAGCAGACATTTACCTGCCACAGAAATAAATCTTCAGAATGCTGCTTGGAAGCATACAGGATATGAGGGAAGCAATACAGAAAAGGGATGATATGAGAGAGGAGATAAAGACCAAGCACCAAAGGAAAATACAAGACCTAAGGGATGAAATAAAATCCAGTAGCAAGTTAACAGACTTTACCAACAGACTTAAGGAGGCAGAGAATTGCACCAAAGACCTAGAAGATAACAAGATAGACAACAAATGGGAAAGACAGTCATGTAAGGCCATCAGAGAAGCTGAAGAAAACCCGAGAGCCATGCCTGATGCTATGAATAGGAATAATATTAGAATAATTGGTCTACTGGAACAAGACATAACAAAGAATTCAATAGCGAAAACAGCTAGGGAATTTGTAGAGAAAAACTTCCCCAGCTTAATAAATGAAAATCGGGCAATTATTCAGGAGGCCGAGAGAACCCCAGCCAGACTGAATCCAAAGAAGAAGTCATCAAGAAACATATAGTTAAATTATTAAACCACTAGGAAAAGGAGAAAATCATAAAAGCAGGAAAAGAAGAAAATCATAAGAGCAGCTAGGGGGAAAACAAATAGTTACTTATAAAGGTACCCAAATTATATGTTCAGACTGATCAGCAGGTACAATGAAGAAGAGGAGGGAGTGGAGTAACATATTCCAAAAATTGAAGGAAAATAATGCAAACCCATGAATACTGTATCCAGCCATATTATCTAGTAAGATAGATGGAGAAGTAAGAGTCTTCCCAGACAAAGAAAATCTCAAAGAATACATAAAAAGAAACCTAGCCCTATAAAATATTCTTGCCATCGTAAAAAGAAACCCAGCCCTATTAAATATCGTTGTTGACCCAGTATGGGCAGAAGATCAACACTCAATGAGCACAAATAAGTGACCATCACAGAGAACAACTCCTGGTACTTTGCTCAATGGTAGAAAGAAGGCAATAATGAACCACACATACATACAACACAAACTGATAAAATAGGTAGGTAGGAAAACATCCAACACAAAAGGTATAAGATGACATCACAGAGTCCACAAATGGATGTAATAACATTGAATATCAATGGCCTGATCTCAGGCATTAAAAGGCAGAGTCTAGCAGACTGGCTTAGAAAACACAACCCATCGATTTGTTGCCTACAGGAGACACATCTCAAGATAAGAGACAAAAACAGGCTGAGAATTAGAGGCTGGAGAAAAATGTACCAAAACAAATGGAAATTTAAAAAAAAGTAGGGGTAGCAATCTTAATCTCTGACAAAATTGAGCTCAAGGTACAATCCATAACAAGAGATAAGAGGGGCACTCTATAATGCTCAAGGGAACAGTAGAACAAGAACTAGTGAGCATAATATATACGTGCCCAATGAGAGACCCCTGAAATTCATAAATCAAACACCCCAAAAGATGCAAAAAGAAATCACAGGCTCAACAATTTTAGTTGGTGACTTTAATAAAACACTCTCTGAAAAAGACAGATCACAGGGAAAGAAACTTAACAAGGAGGCTACAGACTAAAACAACACAAGTGGACCACTTGACCTGATAGATATTTTCAGAGCTTACCACCCAAATGCAAAACTTTCACATTCTTTTCAAGCCCACGTGGCACATACTTGAAGATAGACCACATGCTGGAACACAAGTCAAACATGAGTAAATTCAAGCATATAAAGATTATACAGACGTCTCTCTCTGACCGCTATGCCATGATTCTGGAAATCAACAAAAGATTCATAAAGAAAACACGGGCAAACATTGGAGGATGAATAACTCTATTGCAAAAGGAGTGAATATTGGCCCAGATCAGAGATGAAATCAGGAAGTTTCTAGAAACCAATGAGAATGAAAATACAATGTACCAAAATCTTTGGGACAGAGCAAAAGGAATTTATCAGAGGAAGTTTGATAGCAATACATGCTCACAAGAAAAAGGAAGAGCGACTTGTGGTTGATATGTTGGCACAAAACTTACACCAATTACAGCAGAGTCAATAGGACAACCATACTCATAGCAAAAGGAAAGAAATAATAAAAATCAGGGCTGAGCTATAGGGAAGGGAAAACAAGAAAACTCTGGGAAAAATTAATGCAGCTAAAAGTTGGTTATTTGAAAGGATTAACAGAATTGATAGACTGCTGGCAAACCTGACTAAAGGAAGGAAGGAAAAAATTTCAATAGCAAAGATGAGGGAATGAAACAGGTAACATTACAATAGACCCTAATGTAATAAAAAGGATAATTACACAGTACTACAAAGGCCTGTACTCTAATTAAGTCAACAACTTGGAATACATGGACAAATACCTGGAAAAACATTCCCTCCCTAGACCATCCCAGATTAATGTCAAGAATCTCAACAGACCCATAGCAATAGAAGAAATAGACAAAGTTATCAAGGGATTACCAACAAAAAAAATCCCCTGGGCCAGATTGCTTCACAGGAGAATTCTACCAAGCATTCAGGGAAGAACTTACACCAACGCTACACAAACTCTTCCAGACAGAACATAGAAAAAAACAGAAAATCTCAATCTCTTTCTATGAAGCTAGTATAGCTCTGATACCAAAATCAGGCAAGGATCCCACAAGAATTGAGAACTAATGACCAATATTACTAATGGACATTAATGCAAAACTCCTTAACAAAATACTGGCCAATAGAATAGAAAAGCATATACAAATAATTCACCATGACCATGTGGGATTCATACCAAGGATGTAGGAACGGTTCAACATATGAAAGATCATTAGTATTATTTGCCACATTGACATGAAAAATTGTAAGAACCACATGATAACATGGATAGATTTGGAAAAAGCATTTGACAACATCCAACATCCATTCCTGTTTAAGATACTCAATAAGATAGGAATGAAAGAAAATTCCTCACTATTACACACGCTACATATGAAAAACCAACATCCAACATGGTAATCAATGGAGAAAAGTCGACAACTATTCCACTGAAAAAGGGGACCAGAAAAGGATGCCCCTTGTCCCTAATCCTATTTAACATCGTACTGGAGGCCCTAGCTAACAACATAAGACAAAGAAAGGTATTTGTCTGGGGAAGAAAGAGGAGAGACTATCGTTATTCACAGTCGATATGATTTTATACATTGATAATCCCCCAAACTCCACAAGTGGATTGTTGGACGCAAGAGATGAATATGGCAGAGTGCCAGGAAAAAGATGAACAAACAGAAGTCTATCGGACTGCTATACACAACAGACAAGATCACAGAAGAGGCAATTAAAAAGGTAGTACCCTTTATAATAGCCAAGCACAAATTGAAATATCTAAGGATATACCTGACTGAAAAAACAAAAGATTTGTATGAGGAAAACTACAGAACACTACTACAAGGAACCCAGAGTGACCTCAACAAATCGAAGAATATCGCATGCTTGTCGGTTGGAAGACTTGATATATTAAAGATGTCAGTTCTGCCCAAGGCACTATATAAGTTTAATGCTATCCCGATACGAATACCATCATCCTTCTTCAAATAATTGAAAACTCTGATTACCAACTTCATATGGAGAGGGAAGAAGCCCAGAATTGGCAGAGCACTCCTCAAGAAGAAGAACAAAGTGGGAGGGCATGCTCTACTTGACTTTAGCACATATTATATAGCCACAGTGGGGAAAACAGTGTGGTACTGGTATAATGGCAGACATTCAGACCAATGGAAAAGAGCTGAAAACCCAGAAATAAAAACATCAGCATACAGACATCTGATTTTTGATAAGGGTAAAAAAAAAGTCAAGTGGGAAGCAGATGCCCTCTTAAATAAGTGATGCTAGAGAAAAATGGATATCTACCTGCAGAAAAATGAAGCAAGACCCTTATCTCATTCCATGCACAAGAATAAACTTGAGGTGAATCACAGACCTTGATGTAAAACCCCAAATTATTGCCATCAATGAAAGAATTGGGACAAACCTGAGAACCGTGGCACAGGGAATACATAGGCTATCAGAAATAGGGAAGGATACAAATTGAGGAATCACAAATTGACAAGTGGAATATACTGAAAATAAATCATTTGTGTACATAAAAAGAATTCATCAAGAATTACTCAAGAGAGTAATAAGAGAGACCACAGACTGGGATAACATCTTTAGCAATAACACATCAGACAAAGTCTTATTACTAAAATCTACAATACTTTGCAAGCTTACAATAAGAGAAAACTAACTGCCCACTGAGGAGGTGGGCAAAGGACCTGAACAGAAGTTTCACAGAGTCTGAAATCTGAATGGCCAATAAACATATGAGAAAATGTTCCTGATCATTAGCCATAAGAAAAATGCAAATCAAAACAACTATGAGATACCACCTAACACCCTCAAAGATAACCCAATTAAAAAAATCAGAAAGCAACAAGTGTTAGAGGGGTTGTGGTGAGATAGGAACTCTCATCCACTGCTGGTGGATCTGTAGGTATGTATAGTCATTATGGAAATCGATTTGGTGATATCTAAAACAAATGGAAATTGAGCTACCATATGACCCAGCAATCCTCCTACTGGGCATATACCCTGAAGAGGCAAGAAACAAACCACGGCTAGACATCTGTGCTCCAATGTTCATCATGGCACAGTTCACAATTTCAATGAGTTGGAAACAATCCAAATTTCCATCAACAGAAGAATGGATCTAACAACTGTGGTATATACATATGCATCCCTAAAAAGCAGCAATGAACACCTGAAGCACATTGCCACATGAGAAGAACTGAAGAAAATCATGCTAAGCGAAGTAAACCAAGCACAAAAGGACAAGTACAACATGAGCCCACTGAGGTAAGCTTTTAAAAAAAAAGGGGGGGCATTGGGGAAAAGCTACTATATGCATACATTCTGGGCATGAGGCCCAGGTACTATGGCAGGGGCCAAACCCAATCCAGGAATACATATGGCAGCCAACTAAATAGGAGGGGGAAAGAAAGAGGGGGGAAAAGACATGGGTAGTGGGGAAGCAGGGCACTAACCCACTCAAAGAGAGGGTACTGTTTATATCTCCACAGGAGAGGGAAAGACCAGATTTCAACCCAATGTGCCAAGATGTGCATACAACATACCGACATGTACCAGGAACCAATACAGAGGTCTTTGGGGCTGGCCCCAATCCCAAGTATGTGGACACCCCCTCCCTCCCAGAAGAACGCACTTCAAAGGGGCACATCTGATTAGAGCACACAGGAAGAAGGATGGAGAGGGAGAGGGAGGGGAGCACATCCTGGCCCACCAAGCCCCAAGGATGATGTTCCTGCTCAGAGCAGACAATACACAGAGAAGACCATAGGGCCAGCCTCACCATGAGACATGACATCCCTCACTAAACCATAGTGCTGCGGGGGCAACACTGGAGACACAGTGTGGGAATTGTTCCCAATCTGATCCTATCACACTGGATCGAAATACTAAGGGCATGCAACAGAGCAGCAAGGGGAGCAAAGTGATGAAATCCCTGGGGAATACAAAAAATAGACTTTGGAGACATAGTGTGACACCCCATCAAACTCAACTCTATTTATAGGCTTTTCCATTATAGGCTTTCTTTTTGTTGTTGTTATTTTGATTTTGTTTTTTGTTGGTTTTGACTTCCTTTGTTGTTTTGTTAGGCTTTGCCTGTTTTTTTGTTTGTTTTTTTGCACTTATTAATGTATCTGAATGTCTATCTAGATAAGATAGGCAGGATAAATAATTCAGAGATGGAAAGAACAGGATCAATGGTTCTGGGGGGATACGGGAGAAGGGGAGGTGGGAGAAAAGAAGGCAAGGGGAACCAACCAAGGGACAAGGGAACAACAAGTGAACTAAAATCAATGGCAACAAGGGTGTAGGATGCCTAGTGGGGCTTAATCAAGGGCAATATAGCAGAGAAGAATTACTAAACCCGAATGAAGGCCGAAAAATGATGGTGGGACAAAAGGAATGTAAAAGGAAATCGAGGAACGAACCAAGAGGCAAAGAACATTTATAGAGGCCAAAATACAGGCATATGTAAATATATTTGAATATAATGTAAATATATTTATATATAATGAGAGGGAATATATCTATGTACTTATATTTCTATGTTAAGAATTAAGGTTGCAGATGGACATTGGGCCTCTACTCAAGTACTCCATTAACACAAGAACACTTTGTTCTAACAATCTGGCACTCTGACATGTTCACTGAAGGCAAAATGGGCGCATAAGCAAATGTGGTGAAGAAAGCTGATGGTCCCCGGCTAACAAAAGATATAGCATCTAGGGTCTTAAAGGCTTGAAGATCAACAAGCAGCCATCTAGCTGAGAAGCAACAAAGTCCACATGGAAGAAGCACACCAGCCTTTGTGATCATGAGGTGTTGATGGGATCAGGTATTAGGCATCTAAGACCCAGAATAAAACCATACCCAAGGTGAATGGTGGTGGTGAGGGGTGGGGGGTGGGTGAGAATGAAGTGGACACCCAAAGCCCATATGTAGACAATTGGACAGCCCCTCACAGAGGGGTTACAGGGAAGAGATGAGCCAGTCAGTGTGCAGTATAACACTGATGAAACACACCTTTCTTCTAGCTCTTTGGTGCTTCCTTCACCCCACTATCATGACTTCAATTCTACCTTACAAATCGGATTAGGACACAGCATGCACACTGCTACAGATAAGAGCCCAAAACACAGGGAATCCAGGATAGATAAATCCCTCAGGGACAACCGTGTGATAATAGAGACACCAGAAGGATAAGAGGAAGGTGGGGGGTGGGGGTGGTGAAAGAGGAAACTGATCACAGGCATGAACATATAACCCCTACCAGGGGGACGAACAATGGAAAAGTGGGTGAAGGGCGACAGAGGAAAATTCAAGATATGAAAAGAATAATCTATAACTTATCAAGGGTTCATGAGGGAGAGTGGGTGGGGAGGGAGGGGGGAAATGAGGAGCTGATATCAAGGGCTCAACTAGAAAAAAAATGCTTTGAAAATGATAATGGCAGCATATGTGCAAATGTGCTTGACACAATGGATGGATGTATGGATTGTGTTAAGAGATGTAAGAACTCCTAATAAAAGTATGTAATAAAAAGAAAAAATACACACACCCACAAAATGATTGCAGCAGTACATTGAAAAAAGGAGGTGCCAGAAGAGGACATGGAATAAAGGATATCATTACTGATGTCAGATGAACCTTGACTGACATCTGAGGATACCAGAAAGATGTTTACTTGGGTTTCATTGACTATGAAATGTGTTTGACTATGGATGGTATGTTAAAGAATGGGAATTCCAGCACAGTTAGAGATTTACAGAGCTCAGTACCTTTTTATTTTTGTTCAGACACAATGTCTGAATAAATGATCCCAGTTACTTAATCTCCTGTCAACTTGAGTGAAGGAGTGGTGTTTAGCCTGTCAATCAGGTCTTAGTCAATGATGACTCTGTGTGGACATGGCCTTCTCCTTAGGATCCTGGGAACTCCTGTCGTCCTCAATGGAGGCAGGGAACATTCCCTCTCTGCTTCCTCTTCCTGCTGAATAAGACACATGGAGTCACATTGGTCTCAGCCAGAGCCCTGGAGCTGGAAGAGCCATGTGGAGACCCACGCCAGCGCTGAGATGCTTCCACTGTCACTGGATCCCCAAGATGTTCTGTGCACAGGCCTGTGATCTTCCTGCACTTGGCATCATTGCATGTGGTGCATGAGTCTAAAGAGGAATTTATGGACTAGGATCAGACATATGGGCTAATATCGGACTTGTGGATGATCTGGACCAGATTGGGATGTTTTTGCAATATACAATTGCTCTTTTATATAAAGCTCTCTCTTATACACTGTGTTAGTCTGGGTACTTTAGAGAAACAAATCCACAGAACCTCATATGTATAAGACAGAATTTCACATAAAGGGTAAGTGCATATCAAGAAAACATCCCAACCCAGTGCTGTCCAAGCCCACAAGTCCAACATTAACCCATATGTCCGACACTAATCCACAAAGTCCTTCTCCATCTCACAAAACACATACTATGATGCCGACTGCAGGAGGAAAGCCAAATCAGTGAGCAGGTAAGCATCTCAGCGCTGGCAGGCTTCAGTCTTCACAAGGCTGCTCCAGCATTCAGGGCTGCATCAGGGTAGATCCATGTGGGTTCTCCTCAGGGATGTCTTTCAGGAAGTGAGCCTTGCCAGCTGAAGCAGGGAACTGGCTAAGGCAGATGCATCCTGGTCCAACTATCACAAAGTCAGAGACCCAAGAACTAGAAAGGTGAGGCTCACTAAGCCATTTATCTCTCCGCCCTTCAATTAACCTCACATATGTTTATTGGCCAGGTTGGCACAATAACCTTTAACTATCTCATACACACATGAGTATCTCTGGATTTGTTTCTCTTGTCAACCCAGACTAACAGAGTAACGTAGAGAGGGTAAGAAAGATACTCTATGAGACGTTTCAGACACAGTGTCTGAATCAATGAGCTGAAATTTAACAATGCTTGTGAGGATGGCACAGGACCAGGCAAGGTTTGGCTCTGTTGTGTATATGTCTCTGAGTCAGAAGGACTCTATGGTACCTAACAACAATGTTGTAAGTCAATGTCGAAAGATTTTCTAAAACAATTTTGTCAGTATTTTCATGCAATCTAAGAAATAATTACATTTAAAGCAACTTGAAATCTTATTTATTATATAATAATCTATGATTCAAATTGATAATAAACATTACAAAGGATTTTGTCTAGTATGGAATGGAAGGAGATCTGGGTAGATGTGTGGGTGGTACCATGAGTTACAGAACTGGGTGACAGCCACCTTGGTGATACCACAGTGTGGGTGGTGATAATTCTAACTGCTGACCTTGACTGACCCTTATTTTGTGATAGCCAGTTCTAAAGGATTGTTTTGCCTGTTTCATCTCACTAAGTCCTTACAACCCAGCGACAGGGGTCATATTATCAGAGCATCATTTCACCGAGGAGGGACTGGAGTGGTGGAGTCCTGTTGAGGCCTGGTGTTCTTGAGCCCCTGGAGGAGAGAGTTTCATGGAGGCGGGGCTGATGAGGAAAGCCATCAGCTGCAGAGATGGCAAGGAAATCAAAGCCTAAGAGAAAGGAATTTGACTTGGTTGTTTAGAATTGACTGGGCATTGAGAGCCCATTTTTAGAAGAAGATTAGGCACATTTGACAGGGTGCAGGGTGAATGCAGGTTGGGAAAGTAATGAGGACAATATCTGTGGTCCAGTTATCCCAAAGGAAGGTGAGAAATAGGTTGTTCATCTGAGGTTTACAGAGCTTAGTACCTTTTAATTATTTTTTCCCTCCAGGCAGGGAAATCTGTACACGGAGCAGGACCTGGTAGAAAGAGGAAGATGGAATGGGGACAGATATAATGAAGGGAGTAAGCTCCTGAAGGAGGCAAGATGGAATAGGGTCAAGAATGCAAGCAGGAGGGTTAGTTGTTCAGAAGTCAAGTTTGAATCATGTTCTTTTACCTTGGAGTTCTGTCTTGGTATATTGTGGCATTTAAAGAAATATTTATACAGCACTGAAACTTCAGAGAGCAACTTAAATCTTTCCTGGGTGTCAGGAGTTCTTCCTTGGTGCAATTGATTAAGCCCTGGGTGGCTAGCAGAAAGGTTGGTGTTTCGAATCCACTCAGAGACAACCTGGCAGGCGGGACTGGTGATCTCTTTCCAAGAGGTCACAGCTTTGGGAGACCATTCTTCTCCATACAGCTGGGGTCATCCTGAGTTGGAATTCATTCATCAGCATCTGACAATAACAACTGGGTGTTTCAAAAATACTAAAGGGAAGAACTTTCTTCATGTTAAACATTCTATCTCGTTTTCAATCTTATAAAAGGCATTTGGCCCAAGGTTTTCTCTCATCCCCTTGAGCTCGACCACAACCTCTCTCTCAATATATATTCTCCAAACTCCAACACTATCTTCCAGACACAGCCGGTGCAGGAATTTCCTGATCACTTCTCTGGCTCAAGTCTTCATTTTGAGCCAGATGCAAGGTCCAGGCCCAGCACAAAGCAAGCAAGCTTTTCCACAGCACTCACAAATATAGGAAGTAGGTCCCACCCCTGAAGAAACTTCCTTTCAATTGCATCAGGACGGTGACCTGAGTGAGGGGGTTGCATTCCACCCTTATCTTCTTACAACTGATTGGGTATTCACAGCCCATTCCATCATGGAATTGATTACATTGTGTTAGATAATTTCTTGGGGGATTACTTGGCCTTAACTGCCAAACCACTGAGGATCCTGGCCCAGCAAAGCTGTCACAAAACCTATGTAACTCACAGCCTCCTAGATTTCCCCCAATTTTCTCCCCTTGCAGTCCCATATTCCATACAAGGAAAGAGGCCAGAAGCAAGAAGCTTCTCATAGCCCCATCTAACTGCCAATTCCAAATAGACAGAGGATGGCTATAGGCATGGACAATTATATCCTCTTCACACACGTCCCATCTGAGGCATAAGGGAAAAATGAAAGGAAACATGCAGGGTCAAAGATTTTAGTAGACTTAGGTATCTATCCAAAGTGAAGTTCTTCTGCATAAGCTTTCTTCCCAAATTGCTGATATAAAAATTTGGTGGGCAACTGTACTAAACAAAGCAGCGATTACTGACACGACAAAAGCTGGGGTTTAGGCCTAAAGGGAAGTTCTTTAGGGAGTTAAGGTTTGAACGAATGACCCTTTCTACTACCTTGGTTTCACATAATCCTCTGTACTTGGATACTTGAGCCATGATCAAGAGCCACGTGTACAGAAAGAGAATCTATTTGGCTCAACAGTTAAGAAACTGGACTTTGGAGTCAGACAGATGTGGGATTGAGTATTTGTTTTGTGATTTACCAGCCATGCAACCTGAGTCAAGTTAAAGGGAATTTTCATTCTCTGTGGAATAGGTGTGGTAATCTTGTGTGCTGTTTATTCTGACTCATAGGATTTCCTGTGCTGTAGTTGTTATGGGGAGCAGATTGCAATTCAGGCTAGACAAAATGAATCTAACAGCAGATGCTTCATTAAGATCCTATTTGCATTGATTAAAACCTATTGACTTAGCCTAAGGAAGCAGATGTGCTAGAAATAACTTACTCCAGTATTATCTCAGTGCCTGAGAAATGATTTGAATTTTGGAAGCTCTTGGATGATGGGCAGACAAAATCATGTGATATATATTTTCTTCTTCTTAAAAAAATCTACTTTTATTATTTTTATATTTTACGTTTTTCTGCAAATGAAAAATTTTAAACATATACAATAATAAAAATTCTGAAAGTTATGAAAGATGCTTGTCTCTTACTACCACACCAGTGTGGAAGGTCATTGTGAAAGGTGTTCTCGACGATTGCGAGAGATGAAGGCCTGGACGCAGAGTACAGTCCTAAGCTGATGAAACCCTGAGCCTTTGCCTGGTGTATTCATTATCTGGTCTTAGTGTTTATGTAAATAAAGTATTCTAACTTTGAAGAACAGAGACCCCACTGGGGCTCAGAATAAACTCCTTGCTTCGGGAGCTGAACCTGCTTGTTCTCAAGGGTTTAAAACTTCAGCTTGCTTACTTTAGGCACATCACCGGGAAAGCACCAATCATTAGAAAAGGACATCAAGCTTGGTAAGGCTGTGAGTCAGCCAAATGTAAGGACACCATCAATGGGATGGATGAACACACTAGCCACCACCGTGGACTCAACCCTTTCCACAATCATGAAGATGACCCATAACTGGACAGTGCTTTGTTCTGTTATATATAAGGTTGCCATAGATCAATGCAATTAACAACAAAACCAAATTTATACAGGAGTAAGGATTTAATTTGAAAATGGTATCTTAAAATTGCATCCTACAATCTTAACTTTCCTTTTATTTCTGGCAGGAGTGGGGGCCATCTTTAGAAGTGCTGGTACTTTTAAACCCAAAGAAAAAATGCATGTATGCATTTTGAAAAAATAATCAAGATAGAAATGAAATACACAGAAATTTATGAGTGCAATACGTCCATAGAAAGCCTGCAACCAATGCATATCCATATTGATAGTAAATTCTCTCTGGATAGTTTTAAAAAAACCTTGGATCCTTTTTTCAAAAATGGGAAGCAAGTTTTATTTCTTTTCTTTTGGTCAAATGTAACACATGAAAGCAGCCGAGGGTGGTTTTCGTAGTATGCAGGAGTCCTTTCAATTGGACGGTAAACCAGAAGATGATCCCGAAGACCTCTTCCCTCGAACAGCCCGTCATCTTTTGAATTAAAAGGTGATGCAATGTCATGTTTAATTAAATAGAAACGTCACTTGAAGTGCTTGTATAGTCAAAGTAGCTGATCTTAGACTGAAGATAATGAAATACAAACACTTCACCTTGGAAAATTCTTTTCTTTTTAGGTATTTTATTTTATTTGTTAACTTTTAACAGTTTTGCTGACATATAGCTCTCATATCTCTTCAATAGATCAATCACATGAAACATACTTGTGAACTCCTCACCACAATCAATTTTAGAACATTTTCTTCATTCTTCTTCAGTATTATTAGTTCACCCATTTCCACCCAATCTCTTTGCCACATCCTTAAGAAACTATTAATTCAGTTACCGTGTCTATAGCTTTACCTATCCCAGATTTCATATAAAGAAAAACATATAAAAACAAAAACCCACCAACAATAACAAAACAGAGTAAAGCCTTCATGGAAAAGAAAGTAGAAGATAATAAAAACTAGAATAAATTTAAAATGAGTCAAAAGGGAGAACAAATGATAAGGTACTAAATATTAATCTGCTACATGTACATTAGTCCACTTTCTTTCAATGTACTTTTTCTGATTATAAAACTACTCACAGCCCCAGTTAATGGCTGGAGGCTTAATCTACATGGGCATCCTGCAAATGGGTTTTGGGCTTTCACGATCATCCATAACCTTCTGTAAACCAGCTGCTCCGAATTAAGCTCTAATACAGTTCCCTGTTCCTGTCTTGGATTGTATTATTTACTATCCTTCGATCACACAGGCTGTTGTGCTTCTTCCGTGTGGACTTAGATGACACCTGACCTAGATGGCTAGTTATTTTAGGGCATGACTTTACGACCCCAGATGCTATTCTTTCTGAAAGTAGGACATCATCTAATTCACCATACTTTACTATATTACCCGTATCTTCAATGGTCTCTTCAGGAGGGCAAGTATCGAGTAGGGACATCATAAAAACTAATTTGCCTTAGATTAGGGCTAGGATTAAGTTTGATCTCAAAATCCATTCATATATCTATGGTTTATATATGTGCCTGGTCCACTTGAGAGACAACATTATCATTTTATTGGGGAACATTGTAAACTATCCCCAGGGGGAAAATGGTTTCTATTAATAGCATTATTAATTTAGCCAGGATGTTGTGTATCTTGAAAGGGCAGAGTCTAAAGTCCTGGTTTTCTATAGCGTGTGGCCTAGTCACCAAGTGTTTTCTTAATGCAAGGAGAATGCTAACATGATAAATAACGTTTCTAGTTTAAAAGGTCAGTCTTAAGATCATGAAGTTTTTTGAAAGTACAAGTACAACGTTTATAAAATGATTATCAGTAACAAATATATGTACTAATAAGAAATGTTAAACTCAGGACATCCAGTAAATGTATATGTGCTTGTGTAAATCAGTGGAGGAAAAATTTGTTTTATAAGCATGGTGAAAACTGTCCCAGGGAAGCAATGTTGTGGAGAAGCAATCAAGAAATGATTAAACTCATCAATGGTTCTCCCCAAAGAAATTATTTTCATCCTAAATTAAGACAAAACCCCCAAGTTTCCAGCAACTTGAAAAGTCAGAGACAAGACAGCACCTTTAGAAACTGTACTACACGGGGGTTTCACTCTTGGTTCTGATTGTGCTCTTGGCTCTAATCTAAAGGACAGAAAATTGACACAAATATGCATTTTAAAGTGAAAATTAGCTAGTATGGATAGTATCAGTCAGGATTGATGGAAGTACACCTGACCCAAGCCATGAAATTCTCAATTGCTTGTATGCATGCAAAAGCTGAATAATAAACCAGGGAGGCCAAAGAAGAGCTGACACATTTGAACGGTGGTACTAGTGAAGAATAGAGAACAGGACTCTCAGAAGATCTAACAGATATGTCTTGAAAGAAGTACAGTCAGAATGCTCCTTAGAGGAGAGAATGGCAAGGCTTTGTTACCTGTGCTGTAGACATGTTTTCAGGAGGGACCGGCTGTTATGCAGGAGGCCAACGGGTTGGCAAAGCAGAAGGTCAATGAAAAAGATGGAGACTTTCAGTGAATTAGATAGACACAGGAGCAGCAACTACTGTGTCTCCGACAGCCATGATCATGAGGATGGCACGGGCCTAGACAGCATTTCCTGCTATGAGTCAGACCTACTTGGTGGTACCTAACAACAACAGAAACAACAACAACAACAACAACATCTTTTCAAAGATATTTTTTATGAAGGGTAGAAATCACAAGACACCTGAATTTTTATTTATTTTTTGTAACACATCCACTGCTCATGCAGGCATCTATTTATCTGGGCACATTGGCATTGCAAGCACAGTTCATGAGTCTGGGGAACAAACATGTCTGAAGGGGCAAGGTCAGAGTTGTGGGGTCAATGGGGTAAGGTGTTCCAATAAAATTTGCTACCTTTCCTCAGTGATACTTGCCTGGGTTTTCCTCACCAAGTTTGTCTTTCAATTTCTTCCTAACTTCTTCCTCATAAGACCCTCTGATTAACTCAGGTTCTTTGAGAAACTCGATCAAGAGTACCCTTTTGGGATGCCAAGCAACAGCCCATAACCTTTGGAGCTGACCCTTGTGGCTTGAAGTTAACTGGCTCAGAAGATCTCCTTCAAGGCCACTGTTTTCATTGAAGCTGGTTTTTGGGGAAGCCACCCTAATGAGACTAAGACAAGTATATTACGGCGAGAACTTGTCTGCAGCCATCCGCTGATCTCAGAGACATCTTTGAACAAGCTCTGTTTGCAATAAACTCATTCGGGAATCCTAATAGCAATACCTTTGGACCTATTTTCGTATGCTTATGTCTGATATGAAAAAGTTTTTAAAATCTACTATTTGTTTTCTGTTGTTTTCCCTAGTGGGAAACATCTTGTGTTTAGAATCACATCCAAAACCTTATACAAAAGTTCACTCCATCAACTCTCCCACATTTCCCCAAGTGATAGCTTATTAGTTGGCTTAACTCCGCTTGTTGCAGGTTTAAGTCCATTTGTCCAGAGGAGTTTCTAGTGACTCTGTTAAAAGTTAGGTCCAAGGGGAGAGATCTATCATCATCCCTCAGGCATGGTACTGAGCTACAGAGGTGCTTGTGTCAACTGGCAGAATACACCAGATGGCAGCCTAAGAGGTCATTTTCTATTTCTTCTCTCTGATGAGCTCTGGTGGTGTAGTGGTTATGCAAAGGGCTGCAATCCTCATGGTCAGCAGTTTGAAACCACGAGCGGAGCCGCTTTTGGGGAGAAAGGCTGGGCTTTCTACTCCCATGAAGAGTTACACTCTCAAAACTCACAGGGGGACACTGTGTCAGCACTGACTCCACGATGGTGAGTTTGGTTAGGTCTGGTGGCATAGTGGGTTACATACTGGGCTCCTAAACCGAAGGTCAGGAGTTCAACATCATCAGAGGCTTTCAATTCCCAGAAAGAGGTTTAGTCCTGGAAATCCACCGGGCATTCTATCCTGCCCTTCTAGGGCCACTATGAGTCAGCACTGCCTGGAATCAGCTCGTGGCAGTGAGTTTGGTTTGGGTTTGGTGACACAGTGGCTTATGAGTTGGGCAGTTCACCACATGACCATCCATTTGAAACCACCAGCTGCTCAGAGGGTGAAAGATGATTCTTTCTGTTCCAGTAAACGTTTCATCTTGGAAACTCCCAGCGGCAGCTCCAACTTAGACCTACAGGGTCACAATGAGTCTCAAATGCAGTGAGCTAGTTTCTTTTGGTTTTTCTAATATGCATTGGATATACCATACCCTGTTGTTAGAGGAAGGGTGAGCCAGGATGAATCTGAATCCTTCTAGGATGAGAAGGGTAAAGGCAGATTGCTGTTTTTCCTGTCACATTTTCCAAAAAAGATAGTCACCTCTGTGGCATTGAATGACACGGGACTGAGATGAGGCATTTGCTACAGGTGTTCATAGATGGGACCCAGCCATTACCATTCAGAACAGCAAAGGAAGTGACAATTCTAAGTGTGGGAAGACATATTAAGGTCCTACGTCTTCTATGTTGGTGGGGCAATGAGGAGTTAGTATGGTGGGAGGATCCTAAAAAACCCTACTTGCTGCTCCACTTGTTGCAGGTTTAAGTTCATAGTTCTAGCAAAGGCTGGGTGTGTTTTTGTTTTTAATTGAACAGCAGCACACACATAGGAAGTCAACAGGTACTTTTAGGCCCAGAGGGACATGTGGCTGTGGAGAGAACAGGGGCATTGAAGTTGCAGAGGTGTTGTAACCTAGCTGGGGTAAGTGTGGGAGGTCTGTAACCACAGGGAACACGCGATGCTCCCAAGCATCAAGTACAATATTTTGTAAAATATAAGTTGTTTCCAGACCTTTTTCTGCCCCCGAGAACCACGAGCATAAGACAAATGGTGTCTAGGGGAACTGATACTCTTGAACAAGGTAAACAAAGTTAAAGACTCCTCAAACTGCCAACTTGTCTGTTCCTGGCTTCTTGTGCATCTGGGAGAGATGGAAGCCAACGACCCATGGTGCAGGTGCAATGGGCTTTTAAATAAGAGCTGGTGCACAGTGCAGGTGCCATGGGCTTTTGAATAAGAGCTGGTGCCATTTAACATTGGGTTGTTTCTCTTCCTTCTCCTTGCCCATTGTGTAATGTAAAGACTCTCGGTGCCACGGTGGGTTAATTATTGGGCAGCTACTCAAACACAGCAGCCTCTCTTTGGAAGCAAGATTAGGCCAGGTGGTCTGCTGCTGTCAAGGTCTCCAGTCTTGGAAACCCTAGCAAGCAGTTCTGCTTGGTTCGATTGTGCTGCTAGGAGTCCAAATTGAGTTAACAGTGGTGGTTTAGGGTGAAGTGATGGTGTCAAAGCTGACCTCTCCATGTGTTTGCCCTCTCTACCCCCGCCCCGGCCCCCGCCCCCCACCTTTAGAACATAACTTTACTCATTTTATGTGAAAGATATAAAAATCTCATCCTCAAAGACATTTCAATGTAAGTGCAAAACTAACCTGCATTCTGAGCAAGTGAAAATGTTACTGTGCTCCTTCTGCTTTCCCATCTGCCATTACAAACCACCTTTTCTCAGGGGGCCTCTGGACCCCCAGCTTCGGAATCACCTGGGATGCATACTAAAATGCAGGTTGCTAGCCCTTCACTAAAGATTCTGAGGTGGGGATGAGGAATTTACATAGTAACAAACCCTCACAGTTTATCCCCCCCCCCCCAGCATTTGGCATAATAATGATCGGGATATTAATAGCAATGTTAGTTAAATTGTGTAGAGTGATTACTCTGTGCTTGACCTTTAGGGTTCTTCTATATCCCAGGGAAGGGAAGTCCCAAGGAATTTGACCAATAGGGAATTTATTCAAAGCCTTGGCAAGCAATGCACAAATTACATATATTTTGAATTAAAAAAACAATCGATGGTGTTTCCTAGACTCTAAGCGCCGTGGAGGATTCTGCCCTAGTTTCTGCAGCCTTTTAAAATACTTCATCGAAACATAGTAATGAGTGTGAGGGCCTTAGGGTGGAGGAGGTGAGGAGTGGTTATGAACATGGACAGATACTTCTATGGATTAGTAAATTACGTGTCATAAAATGGTTGGTTATGAATGAAGTATGAATTTAGGATTTTTAACTTTTAGACATTGCCATTCTTAGTACGTTGAAGGCCATCTTTACAAAGTCCAGGCAATTGGGCATTTGCTTGCTTGGGTGGATGTGTGAGGTAGTTTATTGTGCCAACCTGGCCGATAAACACATGTGGGATTAATTGAAGGGTGGGGGGCTAAATGGCTTGGTGAGCCACGCCTTTCTAGTTCTTGCTTTCTGACAGTCGGACCAGGGTGCAGCTGCCTTAGCAGTTCCCTGTTTCAGCTGGCCAGGTTCACTTCCTGCAAGACATCCCTGAGGAGAAGCTACATGGACCTACCCCAATGCAGCACTGGGTGCTGGAGCAGCCGTGTGGAGACCCCTGCCAGTGTTGAGATGCTTACACATTCACTGACTCGCTTTTCTCATTCACTGACTTGGCTTTCCTCCTGCAATCAGCATCATAGTGTGTGTTTTGTGAGATGGAGGAGGACTTTGTGGATTGGTGTCAGACATATGGGTTAATGGGTTAATGTTGGACTTGAGGGCTTGGGCAGCACTGGGTTGGGATGTTTTCTTGATGTGCACTGTCTTAACCTTTATATGAAACTCTCTCTTATACCCGAGTTACTGTGCATTTGTTTCCCTAAAGTACCCAGACTAACACAATGTGTGACTGATAAATGAAAGGAATGTTTTGATCTGATGGAGCGGTACATGAAGCTACTTCCTTGGGACCATGCCTTCTTGTATGATTAATGGTTGTTTGAAAAAGTCCAGCATTAACATGAGCTGGGGAAGGAGGCCAGCTTCTAATGAGAAAGAAAGGATTCTGGTGGAGGCTGACAGCCTTGACCTTAACGAAGCTTAATTAAAAGAAAACCAGCAATCCCTTATTAAGAATAAAACAAACTAAACAAACAAACACCCATGCAAACTTGAGGCTGTGTTTCATAGGCTCAGACTGGAAAGGCCCTCCTGGGAATCATGATAAATGATCCCTTCTTTAGACCTTGAAAAACACGGCGCAATTATAGCTCCAAGTTTAAAGTAGGCATCAGTTTCTATCGAGGTTAGAGTACTAAATACTTTATTCACACCCCAAAGAATATAGCTTGTCTCACACCGTGAAACTGGTTTTACTACCAAACAAAAAGAGGCCAACCATCTAAGTGCTCTGGCAGATCCCCGAGTCACTGCGCAGTCTGCAGAAGCAGGTTATTACGTCATCCGTCATCCAGTGGAGCAGGACCTGTCAGCGGTGAAGCTGTTTTCGGATTTGCTTCTCTGTTTTGCATTGTTTTTTACTAAGAAATATAAATGGGTTCCCTGGTCTCAGAGACAAATAACTATTAAGAAATACAAGCCACAATATCCCAAAGGTTATAGGGCCTTGAGTCTGATATTTCCTCTTTTTCTTTCCTTTTTATTGGCATGCTAATGACTAACGCTGCAACTACATAGTAGAGGATGACAAGAACGTGCCGTGGAATTCAGTGTTGCCAGAGTGCTAAACAATCTCACTTAGCAATTGAGTGACCTACTTTAAACTGAAACATAGAAGGCCAACATACATTTTATTTATGTCCATTTTTAAAATTTATTGACTGGCTAACACCACTTCCTTCTTCATTATAAATAATATATTTCTTACATAAGGGTAAATTCAAAATTGATTCCAAAGCTTTTTTAAATATTGGAAGTAAAGACCCTGTGTTAATTAGTATAAAGCAACATGTGTTATTGCAATTTGGTCTCTGACTCTTGAACTTAATTTTAAGTTAAAAAGCAATATAAAAAGCATTTGTAAGAGACTTGTAGCACGAGGTAAAAAGATTTTAATGCAGAAAACACTGAAATGCAAGCATGAAGATAGGTAAAAAACGTATTTGATAGCAATCGCCAACATTAAAAAGTATGAAAACGAAAAGTAAAAGGCCTTGTGTTATTCACAGGAAAAAACCCTACGCCACCAAGTACTGTGGCACAGTGGGTTGGGTGTTGGGCTGCTAACCAGAATGTAAGCAGTTCAAAACCACCAGCTCCTTCATGGGAGAAAAGTGAGGCTTCTCCTTCTGTAAAGTGTTAGTCTCTGAAGCCTCTGCTCTGCCATCGCCGTGAGTCAGAATGAACTCGATGGTAGTGAGTTTGGTTTGGTTTGGTTTTGAGAAGGAAACACAAAATGAAACAGATGTTAATAAGGTATCTACACTGAGAAGTAAGCATAAGTAAGGATAACTGTAGTAAATTCTGGAGCCTTGGTGGCACTGTGAGCAATGCTCTGGGCGGCTAACCACAGGTCAGCAGTTTGAAATCACCAGCCACTTTAAGAGAGAAAGATCAGGCTTTCTACTCCAGCAAAGCTTTCCAGTCTCAGAAACCCACAGGGGGTACTTCCTAGACAGTCCTTTAAGGTAGGAATTGACTCAATGGTGGTGAGTTTGTTTCTTTTTTGGATGGTAGATGCTATAACTATGCAATTCTATGGCAACAGGAACGGCAGCTGTGGTAGTTACATAATTTTGTGTCAACTTGAAGTGAAGTCTAGCCTGTCAAACAGGTCCCAGCCTGATGATGCTTCTTTGTGGGTGTGACCTCCTCATAAGAGGGTCCTGGACATCTGCCCCTCCCCCTACACCTGCCTTTCCTTCACTTTCATGCTGGCAAGCCGTGCTGAGACTTGTGTGAGCCCTGTGATGCATCTATGCCATTGGATCCACGGGAGTTTGCACCTACCAGCTGGTTATGTTCCTGCATTCTGTGTATTGGATCAGACTCATGGCTTCATGAGTCTGCAGAGGGATTAAAGACTAGTATTGTATCGGACGTATGCACTTGAGTTGGACTGGGCTCAGATGTTTTCCCAATATACACCTTCTTTATATTTTTTAATAAATAATTTTATTGGGGGCTTATAACATCAGTTGCATCAAGCACATTTGTAGATATGTTGCCATAATCATTTTCAAAACATTTTTTTCTACTTGAGCCCTTAGTATAAAGCTCCTCTTTTTTCCCTCCCTCCCCCACCCTCATGATCCTTGATAAATAACAAATTATTATTATTTTCATATCTTATACAGCTGCCTCTCACCCACATTTCTGCTGTTTGTCCCCTCAGGGGTGGGGGATGTGGGGAGGTTACACATTGATTATTGCAATTAGTTTCCCCTTTCTCCCCTTGTCCCCCCACCTTCCCCCTACCCTCATGGTATCACTACTCCCATTACTGATTGAGGCAGTTACTGTACCAACCTGGCCGATAAACACATGTGGGGATAATTGAAGGGTGGAGGGATAAATGGCTCAGTGAGCCTGGCCTTTCTAGTTCTCGGGTCTCTTGCTATCTGATGGTCAGACCAGGGTGCAGCTGCCTTAGCCAGTTCCCTGCTTTAGCTGGCAAGGCTTACTTCCTGCAAGACATCCCTGAGGAGAAGCCACATGGACCTACCACGATGCAGTCCCGGGTGTGTGGAACCCCCTGCCAGTGTCGAGATGCTTACACATTCACTGATTTGGCTTTCCTCCTGCAGTCAGCATCATTGAGTCTGTTTTGTGAGATGGAGGAGGACTTTGTGGATTGGTGTTGGACATATGGGTTAATGGATTAATGTTGGACTTGAGGGCTTGGGCAGCACTGGGTTGGGATGTTTTCTTGATGTGCACTTACCCTTTATATAAAACTCTCTCTTATACATGAGTTTCTGTGAATTTGTTTCTCGAAAGTAGCCAGACTAACACACCGTTCCAGTGGGATTTATCTGTCCTGGATTCTGTGTGTTGAGAGCTCTTATCTGTACCAGTGTACATGTTCCAGTCTAGCCGGATTTGTAAGGTAGAACTGTGGTCATGATAGTGTGGGGAGGAAGCATTAAAGAACTAGAAGAATGTTGTGTGTTTTGTCGGTGCTATACTACATCCTGGCTGACTCATTTCTTCCTGTGACCCTTCTGTGAGGGTATGTCCAATTGTCTATACATTGCCTTTGGGTCTCCATTTCGATCAGTCTCGTTTGCATCAATATGATTGTTTTGAGTCATCTGATACCTGATAGTGATCCCATTGACAGCTTGTGATCACACAGGCTGGTGTGCTTCTTCCATGTGGGCTTTGTTGCTTCCCTGCTAGATGGCCACTTGTTTAACTTCAGGCCTTTAAGACCCTTCTAATAGCCAGGCACCATCAGCTTTCTTCACATTTGCTTATGCACCATTTTGACTTCAGCAATCGTGTTGGGAAGGTGAGCATCACAGAATGCCAGGTTATTAGAACAAAATATTCTTTCAATGAGGGAGGCCTTGAGTAGAGGCCCAACATCCGTCTGCTACTTTAATGTTTAACACATAAATATATGTACATAGACCTATATCCCTATCATTATATATTAATATATTTATATATATATACATGCCTATATTTATACCTCTATAAATGTCTTTTGGCTTTTAGTTCTTTCCTCTATTTCTTTTACATTCCTTCTGTCTCATTATCATGTTTGACCTTCATTCAGCTCTCAGTGATTCCTCTCGGCTACATCTCACTTGATCAAACCCCACCAGGCATTCTATGCCCTTCTCGCCATTGATTTTAGATCTCTTTTTCCCTTGTCCCTGGATTTGTTGGCTGCCCACTCCCTTTCCCTCACCTCCTCCTCCCCCATGTTCCCCCAGAACCATAAGTCCCATTGTTTTCTTCTGAGTATTATAAGTAATCCTGCCTATCTTATATAGATAGACATGGGTTTTAAAAAAAGCCTATAAATAGTTCTAGGTCTGTTTTCTGTCCCTTATGAATAACTGTTTTCTGATTGGGTCTGATGAGGTGCCAAGTCCTGCCTCTGAGTCAGGAGTCTATTTTGGGGATTCCTAGGGGACACCATTGCTTCGATTCCCTTGCTGCTCTGTTGTACTCCCTTCTTGTCTCACTCCGGTGGGGGTGGAGGGTCAGACTGGGCACAATTCCCGCAATGTTCTCAATGCTGTCCCTGAAGCACTGTGGTTCAGTGAGGTCCTCTCTGTGCATTGGCTGCTCTGGGCAGGAATGTCATCCTTCAGGCTCGGTGGGTCAGGATTCGGTTCTCTATCTATCTATCTATCTATCTATCTATCTATCTATCTATCTATATCTTACACATATATGAGCATGTCTGGATCTTTTTTCTCTAGTCAAGCTTGCATAACAAAGCAGCCAAATATTTATGAATAGTTATACAAGTAAATATGTATGTGTGGAGGGTGTATGAAAGTACATATGTGTGTGTATGATTGCAGTAGAGTTGTGGGCATTTGTATAGACATATTTGTATAGTTGCATATATATTCCTATATGTAACAGGGAACATAGAAGCACAGTTGTGGAAACTTCTTAGGATATCCAAATAGTTCATGAGACTGTTACTGGCCTCAAAGTCTTCAGACCATAATTAGAGGAGACCTAGATCTGTTGGCATAGTTCATAAAGATAATGTTCTGCATTCTAGTTTGCCGAGCAGCATCTTGGGCCTTAAAAGCTTTGGAGTGGCCCCCTAAGATGTCACTGTTGATCTCTTCCTGTCTGCAACAAAGGAGCATAACAGAAGCCAAGGCCTTCAGGAAGCCGTTAGTCCACAGCACTTGAATGACTGGCACCAACTCTATCCTCCTCTGACCTGAGACCAGAAGAGCTAGAGGGTGCTTGGCAATCACTAATGACTGTTCTGAACGGTGACATAATAGAAGGTCCTGCTTAGAATGAGAGAAAAATGTAGAGCAAAACTTGAATTAATAAAAAGAGCAGGCTTATTGGACTGACATAGACTAGAGGAAGCCCCAATGCACCTTTTAAACTGGAATTGAAACTACTCCTGGAGATGACCTGTCAACAAAATAATGGATCGACCTAAATAAACCTAAAATAAACCTATATAGCATAAACAACAATACCAGGTGTGAATGTGCTCCTTTTAACAATCTACTGTAAGAGACCAAAAAAGCAACATTTGCCAAAAGCAACGATGAGACATTACGGAGGGACAGGGAAGTCAGAGGAATGGAAATGAGGAGAGTCTGGCACATTGTGGGGTAGCCATCAATGTCATGGGCAAATTGTGTGCGAATTGTTGAATGGGAAACCAATTTGCCGAGTAAATTTTTACTGAAAATACAGTAAAATATTTCCTAAAACTATCTAAATCCCATTGTTTCTTGTATGGAGGGCTATTGTCCTCTATGCTGACTCTCAAACTATTTCTTTCTAGCCCAAACCTCACTCTAAAACTCCACAGTCATAAGCCGAACATTCAATTGGATGTTCTACAAGTCACTTGAACATACTGGTACAAAACCGAACTCATCGTTTCTTCCCTCCCCTAACCCTGCTTTCCTTAGAGTGCTTTGGACTTTGATGATGGGGGATAAAAATCTGCCAAATTTCCCAATCTGGAAACATGCCTGTCATCCTTCAATCCATGTATGTCACGGAGAAGTTGTAACTGAGAAGTCTTGTGGTGGTTGGTTTATGCACTTCTCTTCAGCACTCTGCCAGTTGGGGTTCAGTGAGTAAAAAGCACATGAGTGATTTAAAGAAGTAATTTAACACAGGCAATTGATTAGGTATTGGAGGGCTAAAGGAGCAAAGCGGGAACGCAAGCATGATAAGGAAGTGAAAGAATGGCAGGGACAGTGCCCACTGCTAGCGTTGGAGAAACAGGGGAAAGGTTGGGCTTATGAAAATTTTGGAGCTTGGAGGAAGGCTCCTAAGAATCTGAGATGTGATTGTGGAGGATCATTCATTGCCTGGTTGTTGCTGGTCCGTCAAGAGCTCAGCCGAGTGACTCCTTGAACTTGGTTTAAAGAAGAGGGTGACCACCTGGTGCTGGCATCTCTGAAGTGTATGACTGAGATGGTTCCTGGAGTGTGGGAAAAATCTGGGCCAATTGCTATTTCTAGGTCAAAGTGCTGTCTATTACTGGGATGATGTGGGTAGGCAGGGGGGCGCCCTGTACATCTCTTCTTCCTTCAGTCTTGAAGTTGCCCTTGACAGTTCCCTATGGGGAGAATCTACCAGGAAGTCAGTTCAGAAAAAAGAAGCATGCTTGCAGAGTGCCAATGGCAGAAGACAACATAGAAAGGGGGGATTGGAGCAGAGAGCAAATAGCCTCTGCTATTTGCCCCAGCCTCTCATTTCTACCCCTCTCTGTCTCTCTGCAGTGCATCCTCTCCTCGCCATCTGCACGGCTGCCCTCCTAGTTTGGGCACCATTACCTCTTAGTTAACCTCTATCTGGTCAGCCTGTATTTTTATTTACTAAATCTAGCAACTCTACCTGGAAGGCAAAATCACTCCTGGTTGAGAACCACTGACCTTGAGTTAAATGGAAGTATTCAAGGTTGCTGAGTCAGTTGCTTTTTTAATTGGTTTGTTTTTGGAGTTAACCCTCCAATGAAAGAGGTAGTCTTTCACAATGATAATGTGGTAATGAATATGAATAATGAACATTATACCTCAAGAATGGGAGTCAGGAGAGAGGTGCAGCATCCAATTAGATGAGTTGCAGTTCTGACAGAAATGATAAAAAACCAAACTCTTCCGAGTTGTGTAAAGGAGGAAAGAGTTTGAAGGAGGAAGCTAGTGGCAACCTTAGCAGAGAGGCAGTGAGGGTGAAGGGTTCTTCACACATAATCCTTTTTAAAAAGGTTAAAACACAAAAGCAACCAGTTACATAACCCATATGTATCAGAGAAGAACTGTGTCACACAAAGCTTCCAATGGATGGATTTTCTGGAAGCCGAACAAGGAAGGTTTTTCTTCTAAGGCACCCCTGGGTGGACTTGAACTTCTACCCTTTCTATGAACAACCAAGCTGGTTCACGCTTGTACAGCAGGGACTCCTTAAACCCCAAACCAAATTCCCTGCCATGAAGTCAGTTCTGACTCATAGTGACACTATGACACTATAGGGCAGTGCAGAACTGCCCTGGTGGGACATGGTTAAGAATTGGGCTGTGATCCACATGGCTGGCAGTTCAAAATCACCAGCAGCTCTGAGGGAGAAAGACTGGGCTTTCTCATCCTGCAAATCGGTAGAGTCTCAGAAAGTCACAGGGGGTCACCATGAGTCAGCACTGACGAGATGGCAGAGAGCGGGGCTTTTTGGTTGGGTGGGTGTCTGAGACTGGCTCTTCACGGGAGTAGAAGGGCTCATCTGTCTCCCACAGAGTGGCTGGTCAGTTCCGATTGCTGAACTTTTGGGCTGCAGCCCAACTCTTAACCACGATGCTACCAGAGTCCATAAACCCCAACCCAACTCCCTGCCACAGTCAACTGTGGCCCATAGGGACCCTATAGCAGAGGGTAGGCTGCCCTTGTGGGTTTCTGAGACGGTAACTAAATCTTTGCTAGAGCAGCAAGCCTCATTTTTCTCCTGCAGAGCGACTGGTAGTTTCAAACTGCTGACCTTGTGGTAAGCAGCCCAATGTGTAACTGCTATGCCACCAGGGCTTCTCCTTACAAGAGGTTACCAAAAAAAAAAAAGGTTACCAGAGATTTGCATAAGAGAGTGAAGTACCTGATGGAAATGACATTCGCTTTTTTTTTTTTAACCACCAGGTTGACACTGAAATTTCTTCAGAGACTAAAGAAATACAGAACGAAGTCAAAGAGGAGGTCTGTCGCAATCTTGGGTGAAGACTTCCAAATTCATTAATAGAATTAGCTAATTCTTAGACCCCAGAAGGGTTGGAATTTATCCGAGCAATTATAAAAATACTTTTTGTCCATTGGTGGGGTAGGAAGATTTTCCCTGGATGTTTATTGGCTCAGGCCTTGGATCCTAGCCCTTAATCTCTGACCACTAAGGCCTTGTTAGTAATTGGGACAATCCTAGCAGCTCACGTGGGATAGTTGAACTGTGTCTGTGGGGAGCAAGGGTGGAGTGGGGGTGTTTCAATTTTTAAAAAGCTTGAAATATTAAAATGCTTGCATTGAGTTCAGAAACGATGTTTGAATATTTAATATTATATTCCCCACATAAGCTGTTCACAGGCTTAAGAAAATTAGTTATCCAACTGAAAAAGTATAATAGAACAGTTGATTTTACACTTGAGATTTTTAAATTAAATGTTATATGGCAGACTAAGTTTATAAATAGTGGAATGTTGCAGGCAACTTAATATTTATTATATTGGTAAATGTAATTTATTTAGGTTTACAAGCTGGTTTGGAAATTGACATCTTCAAAAGGAAAAATTAAATAATTAACTTTATTAGCATGGTTTAAACCTTGTGAGTGAGTATAATTAACTAATGGATGTAAATGTAACTGATTCTTCAAAGCATTCAGTTTATTTTTCAATTTGAGTTGCTCAAACAAGCCCTCAAAATTGACTGTGAACAAATTATTATGTAAAACAGCTACTTAGAAATTGGCCTTAATTAGTTACGAATTTTTAAAAATCATTTTATTGGGGGCTCATACAACTCATCACAATCCATACATACATTAATTGTATAAAGCACATTTGTACATTCACTGCCCTCAACACTCTCAAAACATTTGCTCTTCACTTACAAATATCAGCTTACATTAATGCATAAAACCTTCAAAGGAAAAAAAAAAAAGAAAAAAAAAACCTTCAAAGGATAGTAAGTCATTATTATTTTTTTTAGTAAGTCCTTTTTATCAGTGCCTAAAATTACCACCAAGTTCATATGGACACTTTTGAAGATTATTTTTGCTTCTGTGTTTCTTGACTCTTTGCCAGGCAGGTGTGGCGCTCGCCAGCCTTGCTCAAGGACCCGATTTCACTCCGGAAGTGTCCCAACTGCAGTGCCCTGTTTGGAACCCCAAGAACATCCTGCCAATAGGAGAACTTTCCTCTCCCCTCAATGTGGCTTCCTCCTCTCCAGAGATCCTACCACTGGCAGAGCAAACATGACTCAGAAACCAGCTCCTCCGGCTTGTAACCTTAGATGACGCACTGCATGGATCATTCCACTGTAAGCCAATGCCTTAGTTTCCCTGGGCTGGGCTTCCACAGGTGTGCTGCTGCCTAAGTGGCTGGGAAGCACTCGCAGGTGTGGAAAGACAGGACTTGACGCCGGTCTAGGCTTCTAGGGACTGTTCTCCGAGGCGGGAAAGGCTTTGATATTGATCGGAAACATTTCCAGAAGATAAGCTTTAGAGGTGAAGTTAAGCGTGTGAAGAACCAGCATGGGAATTCTGTACTCGGAGGTATGTAACCTTTCTGGAAGCGGGGACGGCAGGACTTTCCGCACAGCTCATGCTTTTGAAACGTCATGTTCTTTGCGGCCTGATGATGTCTGCTTTTCTTCCTTTTAACTTCCCGTGTGAGCATTGAATCAGAAGACATACAGTCCTGTATGTTAATCTTTCTGATACGTGTCAACAGGGAGTGAGTTTGCCATTCTAAAATAATAACTAGGGCAAAGTAGAGTGCTATCGGGTAGCCAGAGGTGCGTGGCCAGAACCTGTTCTTCGCAAAATGGAGTTTGAGCCTGTGCTTTTCTGATGCCCAAGTACCAGAGAGAAAGTGAAAAGTGTACTTAACTGCATTTTCTAAACAAAAGGTGAACCGGTTTTTTAATTAAACTATCCAGAGGAACAACTTCAAAAGGAAGTTCACTTCTAGTGATGATTAATCGAAACCATTACTGTGTGGAAAAAGAATAAAAGCAGACTATAGTTTTAGTTGTATTTTGTTGTTGCTGTTGTAAACATTTTAACATTTTCTTCATGTCTAATACAGAACACTTTCTCCTGTATTGAAAGTAGCCTATTAGAATCAAATGAATTTTTAGTAAGGTTTCCAAGAGTAATGCTTAAACATGAGGACTAGCCGTTTAATGACACTATTATTTATGACTTACTTCCTCTCCTCCCTCGCATAATTAACCAGTTTGTCTGCATTCCATTATATATGTTCAACAATATTTCGTAGGATGGTTTTGATCTTCTAGTTGCAAAGGCGGTTTCTTTGTCTTTTCCTTAATTCATATATGTGTGTGCATGTGTGTATGTCGCTAAAGTAAAATGTACTTATTGGCTTATAATTCTAGGGTCTTTTTGTTCTTGCTCAGTATTATTTGTCTCCTGAACAGGTCATATATATGAAAATGCTAACATAGGCAACATTCTAAAAGACTCCACTGATGATAGTTCTCAAACTTTAGATTGCATAAGGACAAAGGAGACAACTGGGTTAAAAACGCAATGTCAGGGTCCCCCACCCAGAAGGGTCTGTTGCCTATTGTCCGTGGTAGAGTTTGGAAACCTACCTTTTGGGAGACCTTCCCAGGCGATTCTAATGTAGGTAAAGTGATCACTTCACCACAGAGAGAAACAGTGCTCTAAGCTAATGCTTTTCAAACATTTATGTGCCCGAAGTGTACTTGAAGATCATGTTTAAAGGCGGATTCTTACTCTGTAGATCAAAGACTGCATTCAGCTCCTAGGTGGTGCTGATGTTACTGGTCCACTGGCCACACTGTGAGAAACAAGGTCTATATCGTGGAAACAATTGCATTTTAATAACTGACACTGCAAGAGCACTGTAAATTTGTATTGGTTAGGCGAGTGGATTAAGTCAAGGCAAGGCAAGATAAGACATGCTGAATTATTTTCAAGTACCATATGAGAATATTGCCAGAAGTGGAATCATTGTTTTACATTCCTGAAGTGTTTAAGACAACCAACTTCCATTGAGTCAGTTCTGACACACAGGAACCCTATTATTGAGGGTTTGAGACTATCAGTCTTTATGGTAATAGACAGCCTCATCTTTCTCCTAGGGAGCAGCTGGTGAGTTTGAATCATTGACCTAGAAATTAGCAGCACAACATCTAACCCACAGGCCCACCAGAACTCTTTATTAAGAATAAATCAATTTCAAGTAAGGACCAGGCAACTTGAACTTTACCATATTTAAACACAAATGCTGTTGCGGATGCAGTGAGATTAAGATTTGGCACCCGATCATTTGATCTCCCTTATGATTCATTTAAATTTGTTCTAGTTTTTAGTATTTTCTGTTTTCTTTCTATCTATGTTGTTTCATTATTCTTATTAGTTTTATTTGTTTGTTTAAACATTTTTTGTATATGGAATTCATATATAAAAAGCATAGGTAAATCTATAGAGACAGTAACTGGATTAATGGTTCCTTGGAAGTATGGCAAAGGAGGTTGAGGGAGATGGGGAGCTAATAATGATGAGTACAAGAATGAAGCAAATGTTCTAAAACTGTTTGTGGTGATGGTTGTACAACTCTCTTGATATGATTAAACTACTGACTATATGATATGTGAGTTATAAGCCAATAAAATGTTAAATAAGCAAACACAAAACTTGCATATGTGGACACACACACACACACACACACACACACACACACACGCATGCGTGCAAACAATAGCTTACCTCGTAGCTCAAAAGCAAATTGTAAAGTCTCATAATCAGTATTGAATCAAGGATAGTCTAACGTGTTATTAAAATAAATGCCATTGCCTTGAAACTCAGTATCACAAGAGGAAGTAGCCTCGAAGCCATTACGTTTGATTGTACTTACTGGTCGGCCTGTGTCGGCAACTGAGGCATGACTCACCCAGAAAGCCTTAGCCATTTCTAGAAATAAGATCGTTGTTGTCTGTCCTCCCAGCAAAAACTTCTTAATTTGAATTTGCTTTAACCAGATTTCCCCCGAGATGTCAGCTTTTTTGATATCTGTAGTGAACACTGCATGATAGAATGCCCAAGACTAGCATAATCTGACCTGGGCAACGTGTAGAAAAATGCTGGAAGGCCAAGTTCTTTGAAACTGGAGCAAAACTTGGGTTGCTTCTTCTAGTTACATGTCGGAGTTATATGTAGAAAAAAATTCTAGCCTTGCCTTCTGGTATTCTGAAGCGGAGACTGTCCTGTCTGTAATTTTACAGAGTTGAAAAAGTCTGGATTAATCTATCCAATATTTAAGCATAACCTAATCTTTTATCATACGCCAGTACATGCTAATCTTCTGTGTACCAGCCACTGATTTCTGGGTATAGAGGCTGCGAGTCACTAGTTAAAGGTCAGAGTAAGCTCCTTCCACGCCTACTCCACACCCTTGCCCGAGGGGCATTGAAACATATACTTTTATTTCACTGTTTTGGGAAATTCTACTTCACAATTTGAGTGTGAAAACCACTTTCGATGGGGGACATAGACTAATCTTTTTCCTTTGAGTTGTGTGTGGTTAACAACGATGCTGTTTTCTATCATCACTTCTCTGTCAGTTTGTTGTACTGTGGTTGCTTGTGTGTTGCTATGATGCTGGAAGCTCTACCATTATCGTGATGCCACTATAGAGTTTCCAGCACCAGGAGGGTCACTCCTGATGGACAGGTTTTAGTGGTGTTTCCTGACTAAGACAGACTAGGAAGAAAGAATTGGCAGCCCACTTCAGAGGGATTAGCCACTGAAAAGCAAATGAATCACAGCAAAACATTGTTGAATATGATGCTGGAAGATGACCCTCTCACCCTGGAAGGCATTCCAAATACCCTGGCGACAACAACGGATTCAAACGCCACAATTATTGAGATGCGCAAGGCTGGGCCATCATTGAACTTAGAGTCTTCTCAATAGCACTTAAAAACAACAAGAACAACAGCATGCTGTTTTAGAAAGAAGAGGAGAATAAATAAATATCCTAAAGTTGGCCTTAAAATCTCCAGGAGAGATCAGGTGCAAGCTCTGTGAGACACCCTAGCTTTGTACTAATCAGTCCCAACTACGTCAGCTTGACTTTTGAACAAGGCTATTTCATTTACGTCCTTATCTTACAAGTCTGTTCATAATATTTATGATGACAGCTAACATTTGTTATGCGCTTTTCATGGACTAGGCCCTGTTCCAAGTACTTTATATGCACTCACTCATTTAACACTCACAGAAACTTTGTAGGAAAGTTATTATTATTACCCTTAATCTTTAAAATGAGGAAATGGTGGCAAAGTAATTTAAGCCACTTACCCTAAGTTATGCAGTGAGAAACGACTTATTGGGGCTTGGACCTGAGACTTGTAGTTGTGTGATCAAGGACTTAAAAAAATCACTTATAAACATTAAAATTGTTCTATTTTGACTGCCTATCTCAACAGAGCCACCATACTCCACACAGGACATGGTCTTAACCATTCTGCTATTGTCCCTTGCCACCATATCTCCTTCACTTGAACAGGAAGAAGGGCGTAAACAGAATCTAGGTTCCAGTGAGGTGCACTCTTGCTCCATAAGATAACGGTTGAATTGCAAAGCATTAACAAAGAGTTGTCTTCTGTGGAGTCCCGAATCCCTGCTTAACAGGCTTCTATTTTCTTCTGTAGACACTTGACCTTGTCAGCTTCAGAGAAATCCTGAAAGGAGTTTCTTGATAGTTGGATGCTAATGATGTGCCCCTTGAAACACCAGAGAGATCTAGTTCAAAGGTGATCTATGAGCAGATAGTAGTGCTGGTGGGTGTACACCTGCACCTAGTGTTGATCCATTGGAATGAATCCATATTTTGAGAGATGCTGGTGTTACTACATGGCCCCTTGGTTATACAATGGTGTAAGCATTGGGTATTTAATGACAAAGTCACCAGTTCAAACTCACTAGCAACTCAACAGGAGAAAGATGAGCTGTCTGCTCTCTTGAAGATTCATCGTTTCAGAAAGGTTCTGAGAGTCAGAATCGACTCTGTGTTTGTGGCTTCAGTTGACCCCAGAACAAAGACATATGTTGCACATAGGTAAAGGATCAGTTTAAAAACCAAAGTTTCTAAAAAAGTTCTTCAGATTATTGATCTTGTGTGCTTTGCACAGACTGGTTACCCCTGTGACAGAATAGAACTGCCCCCATGGGGTTGCCTGGGCCATCATCTTTAAGGAAATAGCTAACATTTAAACTGGGACAGAAAGATCCACAGTCTTTTCTCAAGCAGAGTGCCTGGTGGGTTCAGACTGGAGACCTCTCACTTAGGAGTTGAGTACTTTAACCATGTGTCACCTTACCCCACTGCTATTGAGTCAATTCTGACTCACAGTGACTCCACAGGGCACTGCTCTTTCAGGTTTCTGAGACTGTACTCTTTATTAGCAGTCTCATATTTTCTCTTGGAGCAGATGGTAGGTTTGAACCACCGACCTTAACAGTTAGCAGCCCAATGCTGAACCTACTGAGCTTAGAGGGCTCTTTAATTTAGGCTGAGGAGGGCCTTCTTATAAAAGCCAGTGTCTTTGAGGAGGAGAAAGCTGAGGGACAGGATAGAGTTACGACTACTAGAAAGGTCATTGGACTAGATGGGAAGAAAACCTAGAATTTAGTTCTGAATGCCGTAAAACTGTTTGAATTGGAGGAAAACGCGTCATCTCTCTGAGTCACCGTCTTTATATCTATAAAGTAAGTGCCCCGGATGATATCCTATTCAATATTTAACAACCTGCCATGCTGTGATACAGGCAGAGGAAACATAAAGAAAATTGAGAGAAAATGCCTATGACACAATCTTATCTCCTCTTCCGATCTGCTTTGTTTGAATATTGATATCCTAAAAAGTGTTCAGCATCCCTGTATGGAAACAAAGGAAACAGACAAACAATACATGCATACCCCAAGCCTCAAGGGGCTTCCACACCAAGTAGGCTCTTAGTTATTTCCTTGAATATTGTCAGTGATTTTAGAGATGATCATGGGACTTAAAAGGGAACAATCACTTTAATGTTTGAACCGAAATGAGTACTGGAAGTGTGTAAGCATTCATTCACTCATTTTCTCGTTCATCAACGGAATCAAGAAATACATATTGAACACATTCTCTTCCAGGCATATTCTGAAAAAACAAAAACAAAAACATACCCAAACTCACTGCCATTGAGTGAATTCCACCTCCTAATAAGCCTATATAATAAACCCTTGTGGGTTTCTGAGGCTCTGCATCTCTATGGGAGCAATAAGTCTCATTTCCCCTCATGGAGCGCTGCGTGAATTTCAGCTGCTGGCCTCCTGGCTGGCAGTTGAACTCATCACCCGCTCTGTCACCGGGGCACACTCGGGTGACTGTGTGTACTCAAGAACCAAACCCCTGCCATCTCATGAACTCCATCTCCTAGCGATCCCAGGTAGGGTTTCCAAGGCTTTGTTCATCTTCCTGGGAGCAGATGTCTCCTTGTTCGTTTGGGGAATACTGGGAGATCTGGATGGCCAACAGTGTGATTAGCAGTCTAACGCCGCCCCTACAGCATGGCCAGGGTTCCAGCTGGTATATAGTGATAAATAAACCAAAGGTGGTCCTTGACATCTTGGAGGGGAAAAAATGAACATATCATTTAAAAAATGGTGACAAGAGGAATAAAAGGAATAAAGCAGTCAGAGAAATAGTGTGTAAGAAGGGTGAGAAGAAATGACCCGGATGACCCTCCTTAGGGAGCCATTTGGGCAACTCAGGGACCCTGTCTGCCCTGTTATTGTGCTTCATGTCTCTTCCTTGCCCTCAGCAATGCCAAAATGTATCCTTCTTTTCCAATTGAGTCTCATTTCCTCTGTCTCCTTTACTGGAACCTAAGCTCTACGAGGAGAGGAGCTTTGGTCTTGTTTCCCTTTGCATTCCAATGCCTATACTACCTGGCACAGAAGATGCACTCAACAAAGTGGATAGATGACCATTTAAGTTAGAAATGTAGAAGATCTTTCTAGCTATATGGGTGGTGAGACATGGGCAGGCCCTACCAATAACAACGTAGTGCTTTTTCTTAAAATAATTTTACAATGAAGACAATCTCTTAAAGATAGGCAGAGTCTTGGATTGGCCATGCAGGAGGGTGGGTTGGCAGTCAAAATTATTTGATTTCCCCAAATAATTCTGGTCCTTTCCAATGTCCTATCATCCTACACATTCTTTAGGAAGCATCCATTTTATGGTTGCAAGGGGGCTATTGAAGTAAGCTTTGGCAAAGAAAATAGTCTTATGTTACCATCTTTAAGCTTATCAACATTCACCTAAGGCCTCCTTCCCATTAGTAAGGCAATGGCAAAGGATAGGGGCAGCCATTTGGGAGAGCAGCCCAAGTGTGTCTGTGAGCTAAAACCATTAATGTTGAGTTGATTCAAAATTATGACAATGCCTTTGCCTCTTGGCAGATAATGCTAACCTTAGGCCAGTTTGATAAAAGACATGTGGTTATATGAGCAAAGCCTGATGGGCGGGGTGAGGGGAGGCGGGGTCTTGGACTCCAGCCAGTCAATATGAAAAGAGAATGAAGACCGAAACGTAATGTTGGGTGGCATCTCAAATGCGCAGTCTTAGGGCCAGGAGACACCGTGAAGCTTGATTTTCCAATTGCCTGAAATAATTAGAGGAATGATGTATGATTCAAGGAGCGTGGTGACCTAATGGTTAAGCACTTAGCTAATTACTGACAGGTTTGTGGTCTGGATCCACTCTGCTGCTGAGGGAAGAAATGGCTGGACGATGTTTACTTGAGTGCCAGTGGCATAGTGGGTTGCATGTTGGACTGTTAACGGCAGGGTGAGCATTTATTTTTTGAAAAATGTATTTATCATTTTATTGGAAGCTCTTGAAGATATCATAACATTCCACAGCTCAATCACATCAAGCAGTATTGTATGATTGTTACCACATCAGTTTCAAAACATTTTCTTTCTTCTTGAACTCTTTGATATCAGCGCCCCCATTCTCCCTCCTTCCCCCACTCTATTCCTCAGGAACCCTAATTTTTCCCTATAATTTTTTGTGTGCCATATCTCACACAGTCCAATATGTCCATTCACATGCAATTGTGTTATGGGATCCCATCAAGTGGGGTTACACAGTCATCAATGCCATCAGCTCCCTGTTCTCCCTCTCCCTCCCTTCTCTTCCCTTACTCTCAAGGAACTGTTACTCTGGTTACTGTTTCTGAAGGTTTATCTATTTTGGCTTTTATGTACAGAATGATCTTAAATATACAAATGAACATATGCAAATCTAACATGATTAATGAGATAAAACAAATAAAAATCATAATAGTAAGGGAAAGAAATATTAAAGAACTAGAGGATAGTTATATGATTCATCAGTACTACACTGACCCCTGGATTTATCATCTCTACCATGTGGCCCTTCTGAGAGGGACTGTCTAATTATCTTATCGGTGGGTGTTGGGTCTCCACTACATCCATGCCCCTTCACAGTGATTTGGTTGCTTGTTTTTGAACTTCCGATACCTCTTCCCATTGACACCTCATGATCACACAGGTTGGTGTGCTTCTTCCATTTGGGTTTTGTTGCTTCCCTGATAGATGGCCACTTGTTTAACTACAAGCCTTTCAGGTCCATACACTATATCTTTGGATATCCAGGCACCATTAGCTTCCTTTACCACATTTACTTATACTGATTTTGTTGTCTGCGATCATGTCAAGGAGGTGAGTACCATATAATGCTGCATTATTGGAAGAAACCATTCTTGTACTGAGGAAGATTTAAGTAGAGGCCCAAAGTTCATCTGCTTCCTTGTTGCATTTTCTCGTATATACACATATAAACAATACCCATATTTATATATTTGCATGTATATATTTTTCCTTCTTTCCTCTTTTTCTTTTTTTTCTCCTGCCCCACTATAATGTTTACTCATCATTCACTCACTAACATCATTCACTCCTCTCTGATACAATCAGAGATATAATTCCTCTCTGATCAATCAAGCACGAGGGCTAGTATTTCTGAACCACCAGCCACTCTGTGGGAGAACGATGAGGCTTCTACGCCTGTAAAAGTTACAGTGTCAGAAACCCAGATGGGGCAAGTTCTACTTTATGCAACAGGGTCACTATGAATTGGAATTGATTCACAGGCAGTGAGCGAGAGTTGCACTTACGTAGACCAAGGATACACATGCAGGGAAGGTAGGAGTTAAAGATGAAAGAATGTGAGGGATTTTAAAAATCATTTAAGTTTATTTGAGGACAGTATCCTGGCAGCAAAGTACTCTAGTGGCATAGTGAGTTATACATTTGGTTGCAACCACGAGGCAGGCAGTTCAAGACCATTGACTGCTCCACGGGAGAAAGATGAGGCTTTCTGTTCCTTTAAAGATTTACAGCCTAGAAACTCACAACTGGAGTCTGGTCACTGCGTGTTGGAATCAAGTCAATGGCAGTGAGTTTGATGTGGTCCTGACAGCAGTTTAAAGCTGTTGTTTGGATCACAAGGTGGAGACTGAATGGGTGGGGCGAGGCCAGGGAGGCCTTCCCAATAGTCACAATGAGAAAGTTTAGGAACTGGAACGTTAGTAATGCAAACAGAAGGAGTCTGAGATTGTTGGGGGATAAAAAACGACATGGTAATACTCCATATTCTACTGACTTACTCTCCACCCAGCGTTCCTCAAGTTCCAGAAAATGCAAGGCGAACATGGACTCATTCTCCTTCCTTCAGTCTAAATGGACAGCCCAGGTTTTCTTTCTCATTCCTAACTTGGTTCCCCAGCATGCTTCTATTGGGCTTCCCTTCTGTTGATGCCCTGGTAGTGCAGTGGTTACACATTGGGCTGCCGAACTGAACTGTTGCCAGTTCAAAACTGAGCAGCAGAAAGGAGGGCTTTCTACTCTTGTAAACAGTTTCAGCCTCAGAAACTCACAGGGACAGTTCTACCCCTTCCTATGGGCTCATTATCGTAGGCATGATGGCAGTGAGTTTGGTATTTGTTTTTTAATCAGTTGTCAGCACTTTTGTAACGCTGGTCTGCCCCCTACTGGGAGTTAGAACCTATCGCATAGAGACTCCTTTCAGGTGGTGGTACAATGTATGCATCAAATTCCATGTGTGTCTCAATTGAGTCAGGAACACATTTTACTTTTCAAAAACAGAAACTCTGTCTCTAGGATACAGAAATGCTAGGGAAGATGGAACGTTATGATGAATTCAATATTTTAAGTAAATTGAGAAAGCATTCAACAACATTAAATGATTCCTGCAGGAAAAACAAACAAACCCCAACAAAACACAATAATAGTAATTGACAAGACTCTGAAACGCTTCACCTTTCCCCTTCTTCCTTTTAGACACATTTCAGTGAGACTGGGACAAGCTCAGTTAGAGGGCTTGATCCTGGAGGTGTTGTCCAGGTCGGGAAGGTAGATGAGGGAAGCGGATCCGGGGGAAGTAAGACGGTGGCCGGAGCTGCAGAATCAGTCACGGGCACCAATGGCAGCTGTTTGGTGTCCCACGGTGATGCAGACCCAGCGATGTCACATATTTCTGTTGTTTCATTTTATTATATTTTCCAACAGTTTTATTGGCACATAATTTACACATCATATAATTGAATAGTTTAGTCACTCAACCATATCAAGGGGAATTGTACAATCACCACCACATCTATCTCTTTTTAAAATCATTTTATTGGGGGCTCATACAACTCTTATCACAATCCATACATACATCAATTGTGTAAAGCACATTTGTACATTCG
>NW_022103968.1:39407493-39412436 GCF_000313985.2 Echinops telfairi
ACAGGCTGGTGTGCTTCTTCCATGTGGGCTTTGTTGCTTCTGAGCTGGATGGCTGCTTGTTTACCTTCAAGCCTTTAAGACCCCAGCTGCTATATCTTTTTGATAGCCTGGCACCATCAGCTTTCTTCCCATTTGCTTATGCACCCATTTGTCTTCAGCGATCTTATTGGGGAGGTGAGCACACAATGATATGATTTTTTTTTTCTTTAATGCCTGATAACTGATCCCTTCGGCACCTCGTGATCACACAGGCTACCACCACATCTATCTTAGAGCATTCCCTCTCCCCCAATTTAAAGGCACTGAATTGCCTTTAAAATGAATTGTGCAATCACAATCAGTTCTAGTGATCCCTCCCACCCCCCTGCTTTCATTACTGTCCCTGCACTTTCCTTTCCCTCCTGTCTCTTCTCTCTCACCCCTGCATTCCCTATAGCACTCTGCATCAGTCATTATCACTATATAAGGTGGAAATCTAGATTTCTATGTGAAAGAGTATGATTTTTAACTATTAGAAAGTAACTAAAATGTTAAGCAAATCAAAAATACATCTACAGGCCACTTGTTTTCAGTTCTTCATTGTAGAACACTGTTGTCCAAATCTGTTTCAGGATCAGCAGCTACCATGTCAAACGTTACATGGACTGATGATGAACTTAAAAAAAATAAAAAATAAGGAGTTTTTTTCTCACAAAGCTAATTCTATCTTGTATAAAGTCTACTCCCCCCCTAAGATTATGTATCCAGATATTTTATGATAAGGTATACTTGCTTTATCCTTATATTTTGTGATAAAATATCGTTCTTTTATCTTTGCATTTATGTTAAACTATCCCTGATTTCATGAAACAATGGTATTGTTTCTAAGATCTAAACTAGGCAAATTAAAAGTGTTTGACTTTATAATAGTCTTTTTTTCTATTTTGTTTTATCTTGTTTGGCATTGAAATCCAAGAGACCGGATACTACTGCTAACCCCACAAGCAAACAGACAGACAGACAAACACATTGCCATGGGGTTGATTCCAACTTATAGCAACTGTACCAAAGCTCAGCATATCATATAGTATCATATCATATCATCATATCATATCGTATCATAGCACAGGATACTATGTTGTATCATATCATAGCATAGCACAGTGTATCGTATCGTATATCATATCATATTGTATCATAGCATAGCACAGCGTATCATATCGTACCATATCATAGCATAGCATAGCACAGCATACCACACCGTAGCTTATCATAGAACAGCATACTGTGTTGTATCGTATCATAGCATAGCACAGTGTATAGTATCATATCATATCATATCATATCATATCATAGCATAGCATAGCATAGTGCAGCATATCGTATTGTACCATATCATATCGTAGCATAGCACAGCACACCGTGTTGTATCATATCATATCATATCATCATATCACATCATATAATATCACAGCACAGCATATATCGTATCATAGCATATCATATCGTACCATAGCACAGCATATCATATCATACCGTATCACAGCACAGCATATCATATCGTATCGGAGCACAGCACAGCATATCATATCATGCCGTATCACAGCACAGCACAGCATAGTAGAGCTACTTCCCAGGGTCTCTCAGGTTGTACATCTTTACAGGAGCAGATAGCTTTATCTTTCTCTCAAGCAGCAACTGGTGGATTCCACGTGCTGCCCTTCCAGTTAGAAGCCGATGCATAACCACTGCTAAACCATGACTGCCAAAACAATGGCAATTCACTGAAGGTTTATAAGCCCTCCTTTTGTTGGAACAATGCTAGACCCTAGAAATGATGTGGAGGGTGCATTGGTTGGGAAGAGGTTAGAGTCTAAAGCATGCCACCATCATAGAATACGAGAACCCAGGGAAACTTTTGCCTCATTCTTTAACTTTAATGATTGATAACATGAAGGCAAGAAAAGGAAGTGAATTATCTATGGCCACCTAAGAACTTAGTAGTGGAATCATAGCTACAATCTAGTGTTTTCAACTTCAGGTGTTTTTTAAGTTGTCCCAGTGCTGCCTACATCAGCCAGATGGCACCCGGAGGCACTGCTTTGTCTAATTGGTGCTAAAGTCTTGTTGTTGGGTGCCATCGAGTCTTTTCTGACGCTTAGTGACACCTTATGCACAACAGAGGGAAACACTGCCTGGTCTGGCACCATCCTCATGATTCTTCCTGTGCTTGAGCCCATTGTTGCCACCACTGTGTTGGTTCATCTTGTTGAGACTTCTCCTCCTTTTTGCTGTCCTTTGACTCGACCAAACATGATGTCTTTCTCCAGGGGCTGGTCCCTCCTGACATGTTCAAAGATAGTGAGATGAGGTGTCACTATCCTTGCCCTCTAAGGGGCATTCTGGCTGTACTTCTTCCAAGACAAATTTGTTTGTTCCTTTGGCAGTTCATGGAACTTTCAATGTTCTTCACCAGTACCACAATTCAAATGCATAGATTCTTCTTCAGTTTTCCTTATTCAATGACCTACTTTCGTATGCATATGAAGTCATTGAACGTACGATGGCTTCGGTCAGATTAGCCCTCAAACAAATTCTCCCTGCTTTTCAATACTCTAGAGGTCTTGTGCAGATTTACCTAATGCAACCCATTTATGGTCTCATCACTACTGCTTCCATGAGCCTTGCTTGTGGATCCCAACAAAACAAAATCCTTGACCAATTCAATAGTCTCTTCACTTATCATGAGGATACCTCTTGGCGAGTTGTGGGGATTTGGGTCATCTCTACCTTGGTTTGTTGTCCATCCTGGAGGCTGCAATCAATGATCTTCATCAGCAAGTACTTCAAGTTCCTCTCGCTTGCTGATAAAGTCTAGTGAAATGACTTCATTACAGTAAGCATGAAGATGGCTTAGAACCACGCCATGTTTCATTCTGTTGAACTCAAAGACTCTGTAAGTCAGGGCCAGCTTTAGGAAACAAATACAAAAATTAATAGGAAAGGTGACTTGTGTACAGGGTTCTTTTCTCATTGAGAATTTGAACTCATGCTTCCTGCTAATTTCCCTTTGTCTCCGATTTACCATTAGGTTGGCTTTACTTTTACGGTGTTTCTTTTGTGAGTAGATCTCTCAATTGAAAAGGATGGCAGCCCATGCACTGTGGTAGTTGACGGTGGGTAAACATGAATTGGTCAGCAAACATACCCAACTCAGTTTTCTCACTGGTCTTGTTTATCCCAGGTCTCTACTCCTTGACCACGCTGCCATCGGTGTTTGCTATCTCTGTCCTACTTTTTCCCCCAGTAGATAAATTTCACGTGCCAATTCTCTATTCCCCTTTGCATCTATGGTTGGCACACAATAGACATGATTACAAATCCAAGAAAGCTGTAATAAACAATCTAAACCCTCCATGAGCCATCTGAATATTTTTTCAACATGATCTAATTAAAGTCACTCTGAAAATAGATAACTTTTGTCAATCATGGGCCCACAGTAGTTGTATGTAATGAGGATACAACGGTGGATCAAATGGATGTGGCCTCTAGCTACAAGGGGTTTATCATAGAAAATTCAAACTCTCACTGACTTAGTACTGTCTCAAACCCAGCTAGCCTGGATAAATGGTTATAACTGATATAGGAAAATAATTTGTTATGAAATTTCTGTGAAGGAGAAATATTATTAGGAATCAAGATGACTTCTTGAAAAAATGATTTAAATTACAGCCTTAGAGATAAATAAATTACTTGCATAGGGTAGGTCTGTGCACTAGGCTTTGGGCTTATCACAAGGTTGGTGGTTGAAACCTACCGGCCACTCCACAGAAGACAGATGAGGCTGTCTGCTTCCATAAAGATTTAGTCTTAGAAGCCCTTTGTAGGATTGCTCTGTGTCAGAACTGGCTCCATGACAGTGGGTTGGGGACCTGCATATGGGAAAGAGGGAAATCATTTTATGTGGCGGTACATTAATGGTAGAGGAAGAAATGGAAGAGACTAAACATGAGAGTATTTGCAAAAGAAGTCCAGAAAGACTGGACCACAGTGGGGAAAGAGGGCAAGATGATGGTAGCTGAGGCTTGGCATTTAAAGTCACATAGGGCCCTCCCTGTATAGTTTGTATAATGCCTTTTATATGCCATGGAGTCCTGGTGGTGTACTGTTTACATGTTGGGCTGCTAACCATCAGGTCAGCAGTTCAAAACCACCAGCTGCTGTGTGGTAGAAAGACAGCCTTCTTTACAGGGCTCTCTCTCGATAGTCACAGTCTCAGAAACTCACAGGGCGGCAGCTCTACTCTGTCCTATGGGGTCACTATGAGTCATCATCGACTTGATGGCAGTGACTTTGGTTCTGGGTTTATAAACCTCATCTAATGGATTGAAGCTAATTGCATACTTTCTTTGTGTTTCCTTTGTCTAAAATCTATCTTTTCCTCTCTGATGAGTCCCTTGAGCGCAGAGGCCAGGCAGGTCATGTCCACCCTGTTCCTATAGTCTCTGGTTAAGGACCTAGGCCCCAATGTATGCTTATTAATTATGTCTAGAATCAACACAACAACCCCTTAGGGTTAATTTTTGTATTAGTCTGGGTACATTAGAGAAACAAATTCACAGAAACTCATATGTATAAGAGAGAGTTTTATAGTTACATCAACCCAGGGCACTGAGGAGACAATCATCATTCCAGTTGGAACCTTGTGAAGTCTGCATCCATAAGCAAAGTCAAATCCAGATAGGCCAACCATAAAGTTAACAATATGCAGCAGTTCACAGGCTCAAAAATCTCATCATCTGGTCGGGTTCTGGTCAGCCCAATGTAGGCTGCCTCACTCAGCCTCCTCAGGGTGCCCATTGGTCACCTTGCCTTTAGACCATGGGCTCTCAGCAATACTCAACAAGCCTAGCCCCCTCGTGCTAGCTCATGAACTTTAGACCAGTCAACCCACTCTCGTCTCC
>NW_022103968.1:39413456-39443033 GCF_000313985.2 Echinops telfairi
ACATGTGTTTATCGGCCAGGTTGGCACAATACACTTTACCTATCTCAGTTCTGGTCTCCATTTACTCACTGTGGGAACCATAAGGATGTGTCGACGGTCATTCTTTCTTCCAGTGCTGCAGGTACTGGCAGTGTTTCAAAGCTCTCCTCAGAGTGATTCTAGCATGCAGCTTGGATTGAACACCATCATTTGGGAGCACCTCCCTTTTCAAAGGTGTAGAATGTTATGTGGATAAAGAGCGTAACAGGAACCGATCTCCTGTAACTCAACTGACATGTACCACGAAGACATTTGAACAGTTGTGTAAGGCACTGAAGGTACTGGTGGGCCTTTCTGGATAGTGACAACTGATATGAAGGTTAAACTTGTTTGCTTAATAAAGCTACCATGCTAGAAGCACTGATGACTTATAGTCTCTGACTTGCAACTCTTTAAGGCCTGGGCTAAACGTCTCCCAATATGTGTATTTCATCATCAGCAAGTTTCTGCTGATCTAACAAGCCCATCTCTCTAGGAACACAAGATTCACTTTCCTTTCTGAGTAGAATGTGCAGTATCTCACCCATTTGTTCACGCATTCCTCTATTTAACAACTATGATTTAGAACAACGGTGCTTGTCCTAGACTTAGGTTGGTGGGAACACAGACCACAATTGCACCTTTCAAGCAATATAGTATGATTAGGACACACTTAAGCTTTAATGGTGCTTTTTCGTTTGGTGGTTTGATTATGCAGATACTTAAAAGCCTGTCTTTGCTTTTCTCTACTCAGCCTATCTGCCAGGCGGCCTATCAGAATGACTTCGGTCAAGTGTGGCGCTGGGTGAGGGAAGACATCAACTGTATTAACGTTCAAGATGGCTTTAACGGAGACACTCCCCTGATCTGCGCTTGCAGGCGTGGGCACCTGCGAATCATTTCCTTTCTGCTAAGAAGAAATGCTAACGTGAACCTCAAAAACCAGGTGAGGTTGTGACACTTGAGGGGAGAAAGAAATTGACCACAGTTATTTCCATTTCCTTCTCCTCCTGTCAGGCAAAGTGTTAGATGCCATTTCTGCATTGCTTATTAACGTCTAATGGCAACAACTTTTCCTCCACCCCCTGTATCACTTTAGAGATGTTGACACACATGGAGGGTATTGTCTCAGGCTAAAAAGCAACGTGCTATATCGTTTGATCAGCAGGCATCTTTTATGGTTAATGATATCCTGGGTTCTGGATGAGAATGGTTCACTCCGTTGGCAGGCTAGGGTTTCTTCCCTTGTTCTCATCCTTCTTCTCCCCTTTCACCTCTTTCTTCCTCCACCCCCTCCTCCTCATTATTGGACAAGTTATAAGAAGGATTTCCTGGAAAAGTATTGACCTCGGTGACACTCTTTACATAGATTTTTCCTATTTTGACTATTTTTACTAAACTCCAGGAGAAAATTTTTATCATAGTATATTGCTTATAGAATAGAAGAATGTAGCCATTTCAGGAATGCTTTGGCTGAGAAAGGATGCAGTTGAAAAGCTAATCAAATTGTCAATATTTACAGCAGAGGCCGACAAAGGCTGGGTCATGTTTTTAGGTGAGGAGCCCACGCCGGATTCTGAGTAATTAAGTCATTTCCTTGGAGACCTGAGAAGCCGAAGGAACAGGACTAGCATTCTGCCGGGAAAATGAAATGAAAAATGACCCGTTCTTCCTCAGAAGTTGAAGAAACCTCTTTCTTATTGTGAAGCACTCGTGACAAATTGAGTTTAGATAAAATTCCCTACTTCTAGCTCATCTAGATTGAAGTATTTTGAAAGGGCCCATAAATGAGGGCTTTATTATTGTTATTTTTAAAACTTTTTATTGTGAATTGGTGAAAAGTTACAGAGCAAATCAGTTTTCCAGGCAACAGCTCACAATTCTTTGGTTTCGTGTCATTGATTTCCGTCCCTAAATGTAAAATCATTGATCCCATTTTCTCCCTGTGTTTCCGGTTTCAATTCCTCCCCCTTTCCCAGCCTCCCCTGCCTTCTCAACATTGTCCTGGGACAAGGGCCGTCCTTCCGATCTCAGTCGGCTGATTATTCTCAGGAGTGACTACCTCCCTAGAGTTCTTGTTCCCCTTATTGACTTGTTGATATTTGGCTGAAAGGGGACACATGGGCGAGTTCAGTTTTTAGATCTGAGGGTGACCAAGGGTCATGACCCTGGAGACTCTACCAGCCTCTAGCGGGCCTCTAAGCCTAATCTTTATTTATGAGTTTGAGTTCTGTTCCACGTTTTTCTCCCTCTCTGTGTATGACCTAATACGATACCTTCCAGAGGACTTGGTAGTGGTAGCCAGGCCCTACCTAGTTGTGGTCTCCGGGTAATGGAGGCTAAGTGCCTCGTGGTCGATTAGTCCATGGAACTAATTATCTCCATGTAGCTGCTACTTCCTGCACTCTTCTTTGCTCTGGATGGGGAGATATGAACAAGTGCACATTTGATGCAACTCATGGGCTTTTGCCCAGATTATTTGAAGACCTAGCCACTATTTGCAAAAGAAAATTGTCTCTATTGGTTATATTCTTCCAAGACGATGAGTCTGAGCCCCAAGGCGCAGTGGCGCATACCCTGAAGGTGTTTGGTGATGGTTTGGAAGTTTCCATAATTTTTTAAAGAAATAATCGCTTTAGAAGAGGTTCTAGAATGACCTCAGAGTCTTAAAAGAGAGAACCCAGGCTTTCCTGCCTCTGGTGCCAGTGCCTAGTGGCACTGTGGAGCAATGGTTGGATCTTCAGAATGCTCCAGAACCCTCTGGAAAAACTGTATGGTGTAGGCATTCATGGACCACAAAACTATTGAACAGAGTATATAACCAAGCATTTTATTTCTGACCATTTAAAAAGATAGTGTAAACAGCATTACTTTCATGTGAGTTTTAATTATCTGGTGCTGCTATAACAGAAATGACACATAGGGGTGGCTTTGACCATCAGAAATTTCCCAACCAAACTCACTGCCATCGAGTCTGTGCGGACTCACAGCAACCCTGCAGGATAGGGTAGAACTGCCCCTGGGAGGCTCCGAGACTGTAGCGCTTTAGGGGAGGAGGAGGCAGTCTTCCACACTTGAGGGGCTGACCCTGAACACAGGGTGCTAGAGAGAGAGCAGGCTTTCTCTCTCTGACTTCTGAAGCGAAAGGTTTTTCTGCTTGTTTGTTTGTTTGACCCTAGCTGGTAGGTCACAAAAGACTTGAAGTTCGTTCTACTTCTACTTTTCTTCCTTTTTTAAGCACTCAGATTTGTGTTTCTGTCTGATGGGTCAGGAACCTGGAGGGCTTTTTAACAGGGCTGTGACTCTTAGAGAAAGGATCTTTTAATGCTTAGGCAATATCTTTCATTTTTCTCCAAACTACTCTTTATATATGAATAAGCTGAGCCAGTGCTTTCTCGTTTCTGAAATCAATGTTTGCGAATTATTTTCACAAATGCTAAATCAACAAATGCCTTAGAAGCAAACTACAATCTCTGCTGGTGATTCAGTGGAGTGCACCAATAAACAACATTGATTTGACGGAAACCAAATGAAATCAGTTTTGAAAAAGAGCTGTCTATCTGTAGACATATATATGTGTACTCACACATAGGGCACTTCAAACAGTCTGGAAGAATCCCATTATCTTTTGATTTAAATTTTTTCACAAGCTTTTTGAAGCTCCTTCATGCTTGTGTGTTTATAAATTGATTAGGAATAAAATAGGAAGTCAACTGTTGATGAGGAAGTCCAAATGATTGATATAAAAAACATTGATATCTTTCATGTCAGAAATTCTTTTTTGAAATTTGTGTTAAACAAATTTAGAAATGTTGACAAAACTTATTCAATGAGGATGCTCAGACAGAATTATTTATACAAGTGAAAATTTTTAAACTTGAAATAATCTACCACTGGATTTTGCTAAAATAAAGTAGATTCAATTAAAAGCCATGCAACCATTAAAACCATATACTTAAGCATATGAAGTGGCATATTTTAAATACTAAGTGAAAAAAGCTGCACATTAGTTTTGAATGTACAATCTAATCATATCCTACATTTTAAAATCCCACGAATATGCATTCTAAAAGAATGGAACAAAATACACTAAAATGTCAAAAGTTAACTCTGGATTGTTGGATAATAGATTATCTTAAAGCTTATCTTTACACTCTTTTCTAGTTTTTTTAATAGGCGATGTATATATGTACTTTAATATTTAGATATTTAAATTTAAGAACTGTGCATATTCCCAAGAAGAATGAACATTTATTTTCTAAATTCTCCTCCTGTCAGTAATGCTGTTGGTAGTCCAATTACCACAGGCTGTTTTGCACATACTTATTTTGTGTGTTTTTCTGTCTACCTTTCTTTGACTATGAGCCTGTGGGGCTCCACAATCTCCCATAATACTTAGAGGCTTGTATATATCACCTGGTAAGTATTCACACAGTTGAAGGAACAACTTAGTTATTTGCATTCTTCTAGCATTGTCAGTACGTGTGTGAAAACTTGGTAAAAATTGCCAGGCGGTTAAGATTGCCCTATGCATGAACCCCAAACCAGATAATTTACACACCATATATGATGAAGGAATATATTGAAAGTACCATGGGCTGCCAAAAGAACAACCAAATCTACCTTGGAAAAAAGTACGTGTTATTAAGAGAGACTTGTCCCGGGAAAAGGACATCATGCTTGGCAAAGTAGAAGGACAATGAAAACGGGTAAAACCCTCAACAAGACGGACTGACATGGTGGCTGCAAGGACGAGCGTGAACATATCGACAATTGCGAGGCTGACTCTGGGCCTGGCAGTGTTTCACTCTGTTGTATTTAGTAGGGTTGTTATGAGGAGGAACCAACTCTATGGCACCTCATGACAACAGTAAGCCCAGGTGGCATAATGGGCTATGCATTGGGCTGCTAGCCGAAAGGTTAGTAGTTCAAAACCGCCAGCTCTTCCAATGGAGTAAGATGAGGCTTTCTGCTCTTGTCAAGAATAACAGTCTCAGAAACCCACAGGGACAGTTCTACCCTGTCCAATAGGGTCAGTAGGAGTCAGAAACAGCTTGATGACAGTGAGGTTTATTTAGAAGAGTTTTTAATACCACATTCAATGTTACGTTTATATCGCAGTTGTTTTTTCTCCCAGAACTGTAATGAGTGCAAGCATCCATATTTAGATGAGTTGTAAGTGTGTATTTCATCTGGACAATGTTTTTTGGTAAGGACTCCTGGTGATGCCGTGGTTAAGGGGGTCTGCTGCTAGCCACACGTTGGTGATTTGTAACTGCAACTGGTTCTGGGCAGAAATATTTGGCAGTTTGCTTCCCTAACAATTTGTAGCCTTGGAAACCCTCTGGGGCAGTTCTACTCTATCCTCTAGGGTCACAGAGTCGAATTGTCAGTGGGGTGTGGGTGGTTTGGGCCATTCTATAGTTCTGTCGGTTTTGGTTTTGAACACACATGGGCTTGGGTTTAATATTCTGGCCAATAGGAAAACGGAGTTTATGAGTCAGGCATATCCCACAGAAATAAGTGCTTGTAAAATCCCAGAAGTACCAGCACCTGAAAAGCATGGATGAAATGGTTTTGATATGGTAATATGAGAGGGAAAATTGAAAAGTAATATATATATATATATATTTTTTTAAATCCCCCCCTTTTTGTTTTTAACTTCTTAGAAAGAAAGAACCTGCTTGCATTATGCTGTGAAGAAGAGATTTACCTTCTTTGATTACCTACTCATCATCCTCTTAATGCCCGTCCTGCTTATTGGGTATTTCCTCATGGTGAGTACACATGAGAGCAAATGCATCATCAGGCGGGAGCATGACTCAGCCGGCGTTGCTTGGCCGCTGAGATGGAGACGTAATGACAAATCGAGTCCTTGTGCTTTATGAATGGCATTTGCGGCCGGCACACAGTGCTCTAATTAGCGTAAAGGAAGAAGCAAGGCCCCTGGTCTGTAGGGTAAGTGAAAATGCACTGCTACTGTGGCCCCACGGGTTGCACCATGTGCTCTAAACAGTGGGTTTAAGAGCGCCCCTGCAAGTGGTGGCTCGCTGCAGACAAGTTCTCTCAGCAAGGCACCTGTCATCGTCTTGGGAGGGTGCCTTCACATAAAAGGTCCAGTCGAAATAGTGACGTTTTGAGGGATCTACAGGGGTAGTTAAGTCTAATGCAGAGAGATTAGCTCCATTTTGACCCGGTGGCTTTCCACATGTGCAATTCAACCCAGTGAAATAGCCACGCTCCCTCCTCATAGCTAATATGAGCGTGAGTTAACAAGTAGTGCTGCAAGATCATAGAAACATTTTATGAAGCAGAACTATCAACATATGAAGCTATCATGTCCACATACCCTCCATCTATGACTCTACCCTTCCGAAGGCCGAGTTGCCACCCTTCTGATGCTTCCCTGATGAATTCTGTGGTCTTGGATCTAAGCCATGTCAAAACAGCCATTTCGCTGTTCTCAGGGGACTCAAGCAATGTTCCTTTAAAATGTTCTTTGAGTGCTGGGAGCAAAAAGAAATCTCAAGGGCAAGCTCAGGCTGTAGGGTGGATGGGCTAAGGCTTCCCGACGAAATCCTCAGAGAACAGCCCTCGCTATTGTTGAAGAAAGAACAGGTGCTTTGTTCCTGTAGGGAAAACAAATTCCTGGGCACCACTCTGCTGGTTCTTTTCTCGATGCAGTGTTTGATTTTCTTAAAGTGTTTTCTCCTAAGAAGTGCCCCCTGATCATCCCGCGTCCTTTGAGGGACTCTTCCCCACTGCCAACGTGACCATCACCTTGTGAACGGGTTTCTCGGTCTTGGATTTAATTGGCCCAGCAGGCAAGTCCCTTTTCTGTCGGAGCTGCTATTTGAAAGCTCACGACGGACACTATGACACGGTCTCTGAGAGAATGTGTCTGCAGCCATCCACCGATGGCACATTGTGGGTAGCTGCTTTCCAGCTGGTTCCGACTCCTGGCGACCCTGTGTGCAGCAGAATGAAACCCACCAGGTCGTGCGCCAGCCCGACCAGGGTTCTTATGTCAGAGCCTGTTGTTGCATAGACATCTTCGTTTGGGATAACCTGGGACTCCAGGAGCAGTATCGTTTGTACTTACTCGTGTGGATCATGGAAGTGAGTTATCTCTGCCAACGTAAGCTCCAGAACAAAATCTGCCACTTGCAGATGTTATTATTTTCTTGAATATTTAATTAGGTTACAGATTTTTAGGAATGATAGCAAATTGCCGTCATATTGATGTTGATGTTTTCATTTCTGAGAGGCAGAGACACTATGACTCTTTGATAAATGTATGGCCTGATTTTTTTCTCCTGGAAAAGTGCTCAAAAAGTTTCACTGTGTGGAAAGTGCACGCCACCACATCAGTTGTCACAGTCCGTTCGGATCTGAGCATGTTAGAATAGGTTTGTGCTGTGAAGAGTTTCCTTGGCTACGGTTTTTTGGAAATAGGTCTCCTGTCCTTTTTTCTGAGATGCCTCTGGGTGGTCTCAAACCTCCCACCTTTTAGTCAGCAGTCAAGGAAGTTAATTGCTTACATCTCGGGAATTTAGTACTTCATATTTCCATATCTCTGACTTCAGGATGGGGGAAATCCATTATTTACTTACAGACTTTTTTGTCTGTGAAAATTCTGAAAACTTACAAGAGAGAATCATAACTATCATCAGCAAGTTGGTTCAAAATATGTTGACACACAGTCCTGCTCTTAAGATTATTCAACAGTTAGAAACCAGGGAACTAAAAGCCAAGCTAAACCCACTGCCCTCGAGTTGATTCCACCTCATAGGATGGAATATAGGGTTTTTAAGATGATAAATCATTACAGGCACAGATAGCCTTACCTTTCTCTTGAGATGCAGCTAGTAGGTTTGAACCACTAACTTTGAGTTCCCAAGTACTGATGCTGCTGCTCCAAGACCCCACTCTGGGAACCACCAAACCCAAACCAAAGTTATTGTCAAGTTGATTCCAACCCCAAAGTTTTCCAAGTCCGTGGTATTCATGGAAGCGGATCTTCATAGCTTTCTCCCACAGGATGGCTAGTGGATTCAAACCACCAACCATTTGATTTGCTGTGGAGTGCTCAACCTTCACCAGGGCTGCTCCTAAGAACACCAGTTTTAACTCACTGGGATGTGAATGGATCAGATGGGGACATTTTAAGAGCAAGGCATGAGTGCTGGATGTTGAGTTAACATGAAGTCTCTTGATTGATGGGCTGCAGTTGTTTTAGACGTAAGATGGAGACAATGTTTTCATACAGACTTCTCCTGTGTTTGCTGTTGGGTTTAGGTATCGAAGACAAAGCAGAATGAAACTCTTGTACGGATGTTACTTGATGCTGGTATCGAGGTGAATGCTGCAGACTGTGTAAGTTTGTAATTTTGTTCAATTTGAAGTAAATATAGAGTGTGATATTTGTCAATAAAACTCAAGTGGCACCAGAAAGGATATTATAAATACTTGCCATTTAAGGATGAAAATGAACAAAGGGAGAGTGTGATGACCTTTACTGAGGATATTGATGCACATACTGGAGCAGATATGACCGGTCATTTTAAGTCCACTAAATACAGTCAATATAGTTGATGGGCAGATGGTTTGTTTTATTTGCTATAAACTACAAAGTGTGAAATGTATTTGTTGGAGAGCCCGACTGTCCTGTGTTTCAGCATGGCTGCACTGCCCTGCACTATGCCTGTGAGATGAAAAACCAGACTGTCATCCCTCTGCTCCTGGAAGCCCAGGCGGACCCCACGATGAAGAATAAGGTGAGGATCTGTGGCCCATGGTCTTCCAGTAGCACCTGAGGTTCTCCCAGGAGCATAATCTCTGAACCTAGGCTTTGTGCTAAAGTAGATGATTTGTCTTTGATCGTTATAACCATCAACCGAATCATCTTCATTATGGAAGCGAGTCATCCTAACACTGTTATAGAATCCCTGGTGATGTCATGGTTAAGAGCTGGACTGATGACTGGAAGGACTGCAGTTAAAGCCTATCAGCTGCCCCACAGGAGAAAGGTGTGGCGGTCTGCTTGTGTAAAGGCTCACAGCCCTTATGGACGACAGTGAAAGCCCAAAATCCATTTGCAGAGTCCCCATGGGGATTACACATCCTTAGGATTTCCTCTGACCGTAGACCAGGGATGTGAATAGTCTTGCCGTAAAAGTGCATTGGAAATTGGATAACTTCCACCCTCTTGACCAGCCCAGGGAGGGTCAGTCTCCCTCAGGGGCTTACCTGGGTGTGTCTTTGATGGAGATTACTATTCTGTGAGTTGCATTGTCATGCCCTGACTGCCTCGAAGTAGCTTCTGGACCAATACTATAAGCTTCTCTGTCTTACGTAATACACATGTCCCAATTATGTCCTGGATCCTGCTCCGGACTCCCATTGGTAACTATGTTATGTTGATATGCTGCCAACCATATATATGTGTCAGTCTACTTTATCCTCCCCTGTCCCTTTTGAAGCTATGTCTCCCATGAAACCCTTGGACACCATTATGACCTCCTGCTAATGGTTCCCTTCACCTGGATGATACAGTCTCTGTAGTTGCCTTGTCCTTGCCCAACTTCAGACTTAATAAACATTTAATGCATATTGGACAGTTAGTCAATGCCCCATAGGTCCACTAGGAGTCAGAATCAACTCAATGACAATTTTGTTTATATGAATGTGATAGGAACGTTGCTAGTGCTAAGGTTAAGTACCCAGCAGCTAATAGAAAGGCCTGTTGTTTGGACCACGCCGTAGCTCTAAGGAGGAAAAGGCTTGGTGATCGGTTTCTATAAGGACTGGCACAGAGGAATCCCAGTGGCGCAGTTCAGCATGGTCCTGTAGGGTCTCTACAAGCAGGAAGAGACTGCACAACAAATAACAACAGCATTTCTATAACGGGACGGTCCTGGGTAGTGCAGCGCTTTAACATACTAGGCTATTACCTGATAGGGAGAGTTTTGTGTTTAGCCAGAGGTATTTTGGAAGAAGAACCTGGTGATCGCCATCTAAAAATATCAGCTATTAGCACTTTACGAAGGACAATGTTACTCTGACCCACATGGGATCACCATGAGTTGAAGTTGACTCGATATCTACTAGTTTGGGTGGTGATGGTTGGAAGTGAATACCACTTAAAGCCCTTAGCTAAGTTTGAGAGTCAATGCATCGGAACTGTTTATCGATACTTTGCAGTGACATCTGACTCGGGTGAACATAAATAACGGCACTATTCTTTCCTCCTCAGCATGGTGAGAGTTCACTGGACATTGCCCGGAGATTAAAATTTTCCCAGATTGAACTAATGCTAAGAAAGTTCTCATAGTTCGTGAGGCCTCACAGATGGAGTAACCAAATTTGAAAGACTGGATTCTGTCTCCATCTTGGACTGTTGGACTATGGACCACTTGGACTGGAAGCCACCATTTATGGGGGGGTCATCATGTTTGCCATGAGTAATGTTCTGGAAGCGCTTGCTATTTCTAGCTCCTTTTGCTCTGTGGAGACCACTGTTGCCACAATCCTCTAGGGGAAGCACTGAGTTAGTGGCGAGTCTTCACTTCAGCCAAAACATGTGAGGTTTTCATCTACGTCCTTCCTAAAGAAGAGGAGCGTCGGAGATGGCATCCTTTCTTCCCAGCCTCTTCACATACAAAGAAATGGCCCTGCCTACTTCATGCCCTAGGGGACAAACTGGTCCCTTCATGTCCCTTTGAGTAGTAAGAGAAAACAAGTGTGTACATTTGTATGCAGCTGTGTGCATATGTATGTGGGTTTAGATATTCATGTGTAATTATTTCTATGGTGAAACAACTTCAACAAAGACGTTCATCAGTTGTTGGTAGTGGAAGGGTTAGCATCACAAATATTGGCAAATGCTACAAAACCAGTGTTTTCCTTCTCTACCTCATTCCCTTCCTCTTTCCTTCCTTGTTTTTTTCCCAGACAGCCAGCTTACCAGCAAACTACTAGACCCGTGGGCATCAGTTTATAAGTAAAAATGGTCTTTGTTTTGAACCACCAGTGTACTTGTTGAAAATGATCTTGATGATCCTTTTGAGAATACACATCCAATATAAACTTTAGTTTTGTGTTATTGATAAAAACTTAAATATTTTAAATATTTATTGATATCTTAAAATTTTATTCAAATAAAGGGTATCTTGACAAGAAATAAAACTATTTGATGAGACAAGGTAGCATCTGGAATATGCTTCTCAATAATAGAAGTGGATATTAAAATATGACTTGCCACTTTGCAAATGAAAGAGCAGAAATACATTTTAAAAGTGTGATTGGATGTTGCAGATCACGTCTGAATGACCCACAGCTGTATACACAAACGAACCCACACTCCATGTAGTAATAAGCACCATTTTAAGAATGAAAGTTTTACTATTCTTGACCTGAGCAAAGTTCTAATAAAAATTGAACAGGAAAATTTATGTGTATTTCTGTACATGTATATTTATGTACATGTACAGGGCCTATCAGATATTTTGTCAGGAAAAGAACCTGAAGAAATAGATTCTGAGCTTAACTGTGTTAGGTAGTTTAGCTTAGGGACTGGGGCGTCCATTGTGCATGCTCAGAGGTCCGAGCTACTGGCCTAAGAAGGAGTGGCACACTGTGAGTGCTCAGAAGTTGGAGCTTCTGGCCAGGAAGGGGTGATACACCTAGGTGGGTGTTACACCTGGATTGGCCCATCTAAGGCAGCTGAATTTCAATTCAGCCAATGGGGTCGACCAGGGTCTTCCACCACACCTCCAAGCAGAATAATTAAAATAGGCAGGAGCCTGGACCTAATCATGTGACCTTCTGAGCGGCTTCTAGGGAGGCTGCATGGGGTGAGGAGCCCTGCGGGTGCCGGGGTAAACCCGAAACTTCTTCTAACTTTCATAAAACTCACTTGGATCACAAACCAGTCTTCGGCGTGAATTCATTCTCATGCAGAGCCAAGGACTGGGGTAGATCTCTACCTTGAGAGATCTAACCACTGCTTTTTAGTAAGTTATTTAAGCTCTATTTTCACTGAACTGAGTCATCAGCAGATTCATACTACCATCAAACCTATGGTGATTCATAGTGACTCTATAGAACAGCACAGGATGGCCCTGGAGTTTCTGAGATTGTAACTCTTTATAGGAGTAGAAAAATCTCACCTTTCTCCCATCAAGCAGCTGGTGGTTTTGAACTGCTGACCGTGTAGTTAGCTGGCCAATATGTAGCCACTATGTCACAGAGCACCTGTCAGCTGATGGGGCAAGGGAAAAACACATGGACTGTAAATACCAGTCTACTTTGGATTTGCTGTCAGATTCGATTTTACCCAATTGTACTATTATTCATATAATTTATTACTGTTGTCTTTGTAACTGTGAGAAAATTTAATGATTTTTCCAAAGAAATAAATATAGATTTGTGGATGAGCTGGTGTGATTGACAGTGTTTTAAACAACATCAAAGGTTAAAATACCTGGGCTTGTTTCATTATACTCATGACAATACAAAATGTTCTTCCTGACTATTAATTTCTAGAAGCAGGAAACTGGGCCAGAAATTTCTAGCCATTATGTCTCCCAGCATTAGGCTAGAAAGTCTCAAGCAAGCTTTGTCTAGACGCCGGGTACTACAATGCATATACATACTTTATGTGATGTATAATGCACTTGTTGAGCAACACATAAATATCCTGTAAAATCATCTTCTCCGAGACTGAATTGTAAAATATGGGCCAATTATAAAGATGCTAAAAATATATTTCATCTGCACTGTATTTTTCCCCCCATTGCAGTTTGCTTGCCGAGGTAGTGTTATGTCTAGCTTATGTCAGCAAAGTCAAAAACAATCCAAAGATTCAAGACTTCAATCAATATTTATCCTAGTTTGTCATTTTACTTTGCTGCTCAAAAATATGGCTTGTAGTGGAAACTATAAATGTTTTAAAGGAGGCTTATCTGATAGCAGAGAATGTCTATGGCTGGCTGTCAGGAACAGACTCTCTTTCAAGGTGGGAGAATATATGATCATACAGGAAGCCTATTTTCATCCAACGAGTGGTTTAATTGAAAGGATAATTAAATGTCCATCAGTACCAAGTGCAAGAGATCTGAAGGTATGTCTCTTGTCTCTCTTCCCTCCCTTTTCTTCCTTTCTTAAATAGAATTGGTACATTTCCAATTTGGGAAAACCTCCATAAAATTCTGCTCATAGGCCCTGACACCCAATACCCCCTTCCATGAGGTTGTCCCTAAGATTTGTCAGCACCAGGGGACTTCACCATCTGACCTCGCATGTGCCCTGGGAAAAATCAATTTCTTCCTGCTGCATCAGATGTATGATCTCATTGTACAAGCGGTGAGGAGCATCTAAACCCCAGATGAAATCCACATGGGCCCATTCTGGAATGTTCTTGTGGTAGATGAGGTTGGTCACTTTAGAGAGCAGAGTTTTCACATCTTCGGGATTTGAAAGCCAGTCTTGACCTCCGGTCCACATGGCTGTAGGGACTGTCATATCTTTGACATTGTACTTGATGGGAGTTGGCTAGGGAAAAGAAATGCTATTTAGCTCTAGATTGCCTTAGGATTTCTGAAGTTTTAACTTACATTTCTAATAAGCATCAGAAATATGCCATGTGTTGTGGTGGGAGATACATGGGTATCAGCTCCAAAGAAAACTGTGTTGGGATTTGTGTTGCCCCCTCTAAGAAATAAACGATTTATACTGCTGGACCTCAGTTTCCTCCTCCATGAAAGTAGGACTGTATCTGTAATAAGGAACTAGGTTGAATCAGAAGACACGTAAAGTACCTGGCAGGTAAATTATTTTGTACGTAAATTGCCTTTAAAAGGTAACTTCCTTGAGTTTTTAAGATGTAATTCCACAAATGTTTTCTGGGGCAAGACTTAGAGATGTTCTATAGAGAAAGGTAGGAGAATGGAAGCCATCAGAACCTCCTGTCTCACACATTCCCAAAGAACATGTTTTCAGTAGATGGCATTGGATTTTCTTGCTCTGTGATCACATGAAACCCTGGAAATAGGCCCAGCTGGATGCTTCTCCATGAGGGGAAACAAACACACTGCTCAATGGCCCGGGAACTCAGGGAGTTTGAACTAGGGGAAGATAGAAACTAGACATTGGCTCAAATGTCCTGTTACTCAAAGGAGAGAATCCAGAACTGTGGGAATTCCCCTTACTCCACCAGATCAGGTTAGCTGCCTGAGCCCTTGAGCTGAGCACCACCCAGGACGTTCCCGAGACATGGCAAGCCCATTCTTCCTCACCGAAACCACCACGGAGCCCTGCCCCACAGCGCGGAGCTCCTTCTTTCTCCTGAGTGGTGCCTTAGGAGTTTGGAGTTAAATCCTAACCTAGAGAGTGGACGTTAGACTATTCTACGGGACCAGCTCAATATATGTTTTCTTATCTTATAGATGACAAGATCAAAATAACACAACGTCTAGTTCGAAGTTTCTGTGACTTTATGATATCTTGTTTGTGTGGTTCTCTGTTTCTGTCACCATTTTCAGGTGTATACGTTGTGCACAAGGAGTGCTGCAGGTGCAGCGGTATAGCGGTGTGGCTGCGGCATTCGAACCCACTAGTCACTCCACAAGAGAAAGATGCGGCGGGTACTGTCAAGACCACAGCCAACACAACGCCGCGAGGCTTTCTACTCAGCTTAATATTTGTTGAAATGTATTTAACAGTAGTGGGTTTGATATCTGGGGGGACACTGCTCACATTATCTTTAGAAACCAGGACACGGATTATTGATGACGTAACATTTTCTCAGCAGTGCCTTTCGCTAAAGACATGTTCTAGCAAACTTCGAAGAAGGAGCTGAAACAATGACTGACTCTGTGGCTTGTTCCCGAGGGGCAATACACGGTCTGTCCAATGTCCTCACCTTTATATCTTAATATGCAACAAAGGGGTGTTAAGTAGGATACGGGACTCGCCAATAAGTGTGCGGTTGCATCCACTCCGCTCCCTCCAGCTTTCTGCTTGTATAATCAAGAGTAGTTTACCTTCATACACACACTAACGAATCTTCTTGCTTTTCGTGCTGTGAGAAGCACACTTACTCTTTCCAAGTCTATACAACTTTAATGCTTAATTTTATGGGATAGCTGACTATACATTCAGTCATATCATATTCTTTTTCATATTTTTTACTGGCAAATTACAGATCCCTTGAAAGTCTGACCTGGAGAGCTCTTAAAGATCACCTCCAAGAGCCAAATTCACTGCCATTGAGTCAATGCCGGCACATAGTGACCATAAGGGACTGAGTAGAGCCCTTCCTATGAGTTTTTCCAAGACTGTAACTCTTTATAGCAATTGAAGGCCACGTCTTTCTCCCACAGAGCAGCTGGTGGTTTTGAACTGCTGACCTTGTGGATTGTATCCCAATGCATAACCACTATGCCACCAGGCCTCCTTAGTCCACCGATTTTTATTTTAAAGGTAAATTGGGGCTTGAAGGGTCCAAAAACCTTGCCTACTTGATACACAGCTAATAGTGCAAAAACAAAACTAGCACCTGCTGCTTAATGGCATTTTGTCTGTCCCGTGAAACTCTTCTCCCCACGGCTGTTCTCATTCTTCTGCCTTTTCTTTTATTCCCAACGGACCTTCTAAGAACCACCACGACCAAATGCTGCTAACTCTACTGCATCTTGCCCTAGGAACGCCCAGTCCCCTCTTCACAGAGGAAGCCTCGTCAGAAAAGGCCTCCGACATCATTGAAGAAGCAGGGAGACCTCTTGGTGATGCTGTGAACGTCCCCAGCTCAAATGGTTTCAAACTCAACTAGTTATATCCGACCTGAATTTTATTTTATTCGCACTCTCAAATAAACTGCCAACATTCCTTCCTTCTCACACTGTTCTAGCAAATAATATTGGATTGTCTTACCTGGTTGCTTTTCTCCAGATTCTTGGTCTCACTTCCCCAGTCATATGCCCGGAGTTCCCCAGAATTCACTGCCTGAAAGGGGCAGGAAAATTTCCAAGACATTCAAATGTAATGCTGGGTTAGGGTGGCGTGGTGGTGGGAAAGCACTACTAAATCTGCACCCGTGGGAGAAACAGAAACCCATTGGCAAGACTGCGCTTCTGTTTACTGTTCGGGTAAACTTCTGGGCTGAAGTAACTCCAAGAAATTCATGTGGCTCTTCTGCACAACCCCATAGATTAGAATGGGGACACACTCCTGGAATTGTGCATGGTCCTGGGAAATTGTGGGTCAAACCCAATCCAGTTCAGAAAGGTTTCATTTTGGTGATGAAATATCACACAGATGCACAAACACATCTGAAAATATATAGGATTATATAATAATAGAATAGGATTAGATTTAAACTGGGCCCATATTTATGATTTCTAGATGTAATCGCCAGTATCTTTTAAATATTCTGCTTGAATTAAGATTCTCTCTCCCTCTTTTTTTTCTCTTTCTTAACAAACTGGGCATTAACCTATGAGTAGTTATGCTCCAGTTCTTCGTCCTTGATGCACTCTTATGTCAAGAGCCAGTACGGAGAGTCCATGAGATCATCTACAATGATCAGATCTAGGGTCAGGGCTTCTTCATATTCAAAAGAACTCTTAGCTTCCGTGAGTTATAATCCATTGCCCTTGAAAGCATTTTGAATTCTTAACCTTCAATGAACTGCACATCCTTCCAGGCAAGTCATTTGGTTGGTTATCAGGTATTTCATTCTTGTGATTTCAGGTGAAATTTTCAGCACAAACGGCTCCTGTGAGAACCTCTTTGGGCAATTATGGTAATTAATTTAAGTGCTACCTTAGCCTTTTCAGTTACTACTTGACCTAGCTGCACAAAGGAGACTGTGGGCAAAAGGTCTTCTCAAGCCTCCGCTTTTTGTGACTAGACATAGAAAAAAATGTCTTCCTTGGATCACCTGAAATCACCCTTTTAAGATCCCAGTAAACTTGCTATTAGATGAAACATTGCCTTTTTCTCCTCAAAGTTTTCAGTGCTCTTGGTCAAATTTATAGTAGAAAGAGCTTCTGCAGACTTGAATTTCCAATCAGAATAAACGTGGAAAACTCCTGGCTGTCACAAGGGCATCTTCTGAGTATTCCCAAAAAGCCTGGACCAGGCCATGAGCAAAATGTGTCTCCACCCTCAAATCTCTTACCTGGCTCCAATGAAGGATATTTTGCACCGATGTCCCAGCAGGCGTGTGGGCCACGTACACATTTGCTCGGCTCTGTAAGGAAGCATGGATAACTGTGGGACTTAGATGAGCTCTCAAGTTTTGTATCTAGTAGTCAAGACCCCAATCCACAGGGTGCCAGACAGTGAAACGGGGATACCATTAAGTGATCGGCAGTTATCTATGTGGTGTCTTCAACACACATAGATTGACAACACCGTAATTCAAAAGCATTTATTCTTCCTTGGTTTTCCTCATTTCTTATCCATCTTTTACTTGCATAAGAGGCGAATGAAAATGCCATGGCTTGAGTAAGGTGCTCGCCTTACTTCTCAAGTGACATACTTGCTTTTTAACATGGTAGAGAGGTCTTTGGCAGCAGATTTACCCAATGCCTTTAGTATTCTGATTTCTTGACGGTTGCTTCCATGGGCCTCGGAATAACTACACATCCTAGACATACCATCAAAATGTCTAAATCATATACCAGAAGACCCCAAGTAGAAGGAACCAGGGGGTGATAGATGGCATTCCTTTGACTCAAAGGCAAATAAAACAAGCGGCCTGGTGTTGAGTGAATTCTGGTTCATCATGACCGTATAGGACAACGTAGAAGAGCTCCACAGACCATTCAAGGCTGTGCCTCTGGATGGAAGTAGATTACCTCGTCTTCCTTCCGAGAATGACAGGTGAGTTTGAACTGCAGACCTTAAGTTAACAGCCCCGCCCCTACTCCCCCTACTGCCACCAGGGATCCACTTCCTTTGACTCCCAAACTCTAAGCTCACACCCACTTACCATGTTCATATTGTTGGAATTAAATCCACCCAAGAGTAGCATGAGATTGCTACAGATCTGGTCAATTATCACCTGGCCGCAAAGGTAGATCACAAACTGTCTGAGAATCCTGTTCTGGTGTAGGAACTCTTTTTTGCCAAACAACCCCTGTGAAAATGTGGCATGAAACAATAGTCATTACATTACGGGCAAGAAATAAGGGGCTCGAATTCAAGAGCATATGCTTTAGCAAACTGGCCTGGAAGGCTCTTCAACACAGACAAGGGATTATCCGAGGAGTTGCATACCTTGAGCATCATATCGGGCAGCAACAAAAATTTGGTTCCAGGACTTTTGGCGTATTTGACAGTGGCTATCGGAGCTAGAGCAAAATACAATTTAATTTTCTGAGCCAGGTCTGGCATGGTGGAAAACGCAATGAAGCCTGCGAGAAGAGAAGTGTGTTAGCATGCACGCGGCGTATCCGAGGGCTCTGAACACATTCACTCCACTGTCCCGAAGGTGCTTCCGTCATTATATGTGGGTCATTGACAGATATGGTGATTTCTCATGTTTTTGGTGAAGGTTTCAGAGCACTTTAGACCCCATCTGATTTCGACACAAATGATTCAGTGTCATCGTGTCTATATGTTCTTTACACTATGTGAATATTCTCAATGTTTCTGATAGTTACTTTTCCCTTCCTCTAGTTTCCCTGTCCCCTTGCCTTCACGTCATTATTTTGAAATAACTCTGGGCCATTCGGTTTCCTACAGCCGATTTTTCTAAAGGCCCAGAGGACTCAGGGGTGTTATTCTACATTTTGAGAACAAACCCGTCCTGAGCTAATGGAGGTGAGTAATATGTGACTCTATCTTATGTCTTCTATGAAATGAGAAGCTCTGGCGGGGAGAAAAGCACAACAGAAGCAAATGATTCTGTGTTCCTGAGGACACCTAGCATATTTGTTCTCGAGCCATAGATTTTCACCCCTGAGTTGTTCCATTGAGCCACCACTTGCCTGTCGGTGTGTGGTGGTGATTTGTGTGTCACTGTGATGCTGGAAGCTATGTCCTTGGTATTTCAAATGCCTGTAAGGTTTTCCAAAGTGAACACCTTTCATAGGGTAACACATCTTGCACAGGGTATATCTGCGGCTCTTTAACATTTTGAAAAGCGAGGTTAATTTGAGGACTAAGGACACCTGACCCATGCCATGGTGTTTTCAATTGCTTCATATGGGCAGCGAAACCCAAGCGTACCATGATTCCTTTCTAGTTTCCCGGAGGCGGGTGTGTCCGAAAGAAGACTGGTTCTTTCTCTACTTTTTCCTCCATCGGTTTAGGTTGCCAGGCACAGGCAAAGGTCGGTGCAACATGAACTGACCTGGTGTGACTCTGCTCTCCCAGCTGTGCCACCAGTAGCATGAGGTTGAAAATGCTTTCAATGAAATTTTGGCATATTTCTAACCATGCGAGAACTCCGTTGAGATGGTGAGACCTGAGAACTCTAGGGAATGTCTCTTAGGAATAATTCTCTGTATGTGAAGAAACACGTGCACGTTCTCCACTACTGAAAGAATCCTTGGCGTTTGGTCTCCTCCTCCCTTTCAAAATACATTTACCCTCATCATTCGCAACTCTGTCACGAAAAAGTGTGGAGTGGAGAGAAAGAAAAAACCCAACTTAAGAGACGTCTGGTCTTTCTTTCTAAGAAGGGGCTAGAATAAGTGAACGATATTGAAAAATAAGGAGTGGAAAGCACACGAGTCAATCACTTTCATTCACTAGAGAACATCAACTAAAAATGAGCCTACTGAGCTTATGTCCTGAGTTCCGGCCATCCTAGAGTTGATTCAGACTCAATGAAAGCCTGTATAGCTTCCAAGATTGCAGATCTTTACAAGAGCAGGCAGCCTCATCTTTCTCCTACAGAGCAGCTGGTGGGTTTGAACCATTGACCTTGCATTAACAGTCCAATGCTCATCTCCCAGCACCATTTGGGTTTCTACCACAGCACAAGCCTCTCCCAACATAGTCTGTTTCCTCATGGCCCAAAGAGTCTTGAGGGGATAGGGACAGATGTGAGAGAAGCATGAGGCTAGATGGGCACTGATCCCAGCCAGCTCCGTGAGTGGTATGTTCACATTTATTCTGCGTATACAAACCTGCTTTCTTTTGAACTTACCCATGGTGGTGCCCTGTGAATAGCCAACATAATAGATCTTTTCCTGGCCCGTTTTCTGCAAAATAAAGTTTATCACTGCAGGAAGGTCAAACCTAGCCATCTCATCATAACTACAAAGGGAAAAGACAAAGTTATACAAAACAATTATAATCAGAAACAGACCAAAGCAGAACAAGTGTTAATAAGCAAGAATTCAATTCCCAACAGCCAAGTTCTGTGTTCCTGAGACACTCAGGCTCGACTTGTTTCAAACCCGCGATGCCGGATGTATGTCTCCATTATAGGCTGTCAGAAACGAATGTTCTCTTCAGATATTAGAGAGGGATGATCATGTTTAATTAATATTTACTAATGGAGGTGTCTTGATATGCTGTTCGAACAGCACAGTGCCATTTATGTAGACATATTTATATGAAAAATATTAAAGAATTTGCAGGGCCGCTTCTCTTTTGAAATGCATAGATTGTTGTCAAGAGTTTATTTAAATAAAACTTAAAATCTTCCTGTAATAGCATGAGAGATGCTTTAGTCAACTTGATTAGCCCTAGGTTTAATAGTTTCCCTTTTTCCTTTAATGCTGTCCTGGTCTCATCTCCTTTCGGGACACTAGCTCTTGTCATCCCTCTGGTTTAAAGAACAATTCCATGCAGCAGTCCCAGGATACCCACCGACAAGGCTACGGAGCTACACACACTTCTCTTATTTCAGCCTTTGGCCACTTCAGGGTGAAATGATCACTAATTACCCATCTCATCCTATTAGATAGACCCAACCTTCTACCTGGGAACCCAATCTTTCTCACAGCTTGTCCACTAGAATCATGTGCTAGTTAAAAACAACTGAAGTGTTTTCTTCAGTGTTGGATGAACCAACATGCAAGGTAAGCATAGGTCTACTTGTGATTATTAACTCATCTGTAGTGAAAAATATATGCATCTTAAGACTGTGCCTCTTTTGCTTATTGAATAATCCACCCCTGTGTGCAACCCATGTGAAATTGTTCACTGTAGTGATGAGTCAATAAGCACAAGTAAGCCTTGCTTCCCTGTGGGTAATCTACCCTTAGGTTGCATGCTAGGTTATTGAAGATCCAACCAAAGTAAAAGATCCCAATACTAGAAACCACAATTTGGCACCCAATGCTGCCAGCGATATCCACATCCTCCTCTACTCTCAGTATTTCCAGATACCTGAAAGCCCAGAACTCATCTTGGTCTATGGAGAGGGTTTTGTGTTTCCGAGACCAGGTGTTTCCCCGACTGTTCCCCATCCACACATCATAACCGGCATCTGCCAGGATGAACCCCAGGCTGTTGTTGGGCAGGTTGGAAATCCAGTTGCTAGCATCTCCAAGCAGGCCATGCTGCAGTAACACCACAGGTCTGGAACCTGCAAAAGGAAGAATGTCAGCCGACTGTGCTGGTCTCTATCTGACTCATTATTTTCTAATATGCGAGGACACTGGTGCCAGATAATGAACTTTTGGTTCAACTCCTTGCTAGTGATTTTCAGTTATGATCAAAGAAATGGGCACCATGGAGGAGGTAGTGCAATGCCTGGCATACAGAAAGAATGGGTAAAGGTCATGTGCATTGCTGTTCATGCCTCTTGTCTAGACTTCTGTGAGGAGGATCTTGAAAGTGCTTCAGGAGGTAGGAAGGCAGGTGGCTAGAGAGATGGATCAGTACAGATGCAGATGTAGAGAAAGGGAGTGGCTCCACGGGTACATGTTTTGGAATAAAATGAGTCTGTTATAAGGATGTCTTCTTCCTTCTAGAAGTGGCTAATTTCCCATGAGGGCAGTGAAAGCACACGGTTAGCCTGGTAAGAAAGTAAAACTCCAGAAATCAAACTCTCCTGCCAGCGAGCTGATACCAAATCACAGCAACCCTATGGGGCAGAGGACTAGAACTGCCCCTGTGGTTGCTGAGACCCAATCTTTATGAGAATAGAAAGCCTCATCGGTCTCAAGTGGACTGCCTGGTGGTTTGAATGGCTGACCTCGACATTGGCAGCCCAAGCACAGCTCACTATGCATGCCACCAGGGCTCCTGGTAAGCAAGTCAGGAAGTCTTCAATTACTACAGTCTGAAATAAAGAGGAACGCTATTAACTGTTGTTGCTATTAGCGCTAGCAGTGACTGTCTGAGTTTCGGTCTCCGCATCAGAAAAGTAGGGTACAATTCCCTGCTTGATGCGATTGGGGTACCTGGGCCTACACACGATACTACATCACCTGACCCATTACACACTCTTTCCTGAGTGGTAGTTCTTGTTATTGTTATAAAGGGGTAGATCAACTCCTGAAACAAGTGTGTATTTATTCCGTGCCCTTATTGATCACAGAGCTTTCGATAACAAACTCACCAAGATGTGGGCAATATTCCTTTGCCGCGTTATCCCCCTCTTGGGAGAGAAATGTGTAGGACCCAGAGAGATGTGACTGAGCACAGGACCAGGACAAAGGAAGGTGATCTTTGAGTTAAACCTGCTCGCCCTTGGGGAGGTGGTTCTGCTGTGTTATTAGGAACACAAGTCGGGTCAGTGGCCTCCTTGGAACTTTCCCGTGGCTGGGGTCAACCAGGCCTCGCTTCACTGTATGTGTGCGTTTGATCCACTGAGTGGCAGAACGGGCTCTGTTCCTACATTTGAAAAATCTCCCGGAGTATGACCCCATTGAGAATTCAGCCAACTGGTGAGTGTGTAAGTGTTTAGTGCTGCACTTTCAAAAGTGGCCCAGATGATTTTCTTTCTTGATGTGAAATAACGCTTATTTAATCCGGTAAGACAAAAAGGCTTTTATCAAACACTTATCGACAGTTCTCAGCGTTCCTGGCTTGTTTTCAGTATGAACTGGATCAGCCCTCCTGCTGAATGGAGGGTAAAAAAATCTTTCCCCCCTCTTTCACTGCAGGGCCACTTCCACCTGGAGAGTGCTGCGCGGGAGCTGCAGGAACAACGACAGCCGCTAGAGGGGGTCGGTCCTCTAGGACAAGGCTGGTTTCCTTGGACCCCAAACTCCAATGTCACTTGTGAGCGGTCCCCAAAAGGATGCCTAGAATACGCTCTGCCCACCAAGAGGGGCTGCAAGTGAACCCACCGTTAGGGACTGCTCCAGACATTCGACCGCTTGGGCAGGGTTATGCCTGGCCTGGAGATGCCATGAAGCTGATGCCTTGTCTACCCTCCTGGGTCTTGTGGGGCTTAGTGACAAGTTCCCTGTGTTTCCATGAAAGGCATTTGTTTATGTAAAATCCATTGGTCCGTAAAATCCACGTGTTTTATTCGCTCCCACAGTGTGCTAGAAGTCCATGCTCAGTTGCTGACCCAGATTGGAGCTTTGAGTCCACCCGTCATCTTTGAAGAACGGCCCAGCAGTCTCCTTGGGAACATTTCGCGACGGAAACCCCCAGAGCCCACAGCTGGGATCTGACCCACAGGCGCTCAGCCTGAGTCAGAGTCGGCTCTGCTGCACTGAAACGGGGTGCTAGGCGCTCATAGGCACAGGGAGAGCAATACGTGCAAACTCCATTCTAGTCTGAGAGAGTCAGACAAGAAACAAACACGGGGGTTGGCTTACGTCTGAGCTGTTAGCAAATATATATATCATAACGGATGATGACAGATACTAGTAAGAGGAATAAGTTAGATCCCATAAGTAAGATGTAAGATGGGTTGCTATTTTGAATACGAAGGTCAGGGAAGGATTCTCTTTAAAAATTGGTCCAAAGAAGGGTTTGACATGATGTGTTGAAAGACCAGTTGAAAGCAGATGTGGTAAATTCAGAGGGGCCAAGGTGGGGACATGCCCAGACATGCACAGCTGGTGTAAACACGGTATTGGTTACCTAAAGCTGTACACATTGAGAGGAAAGATACCCGAAGCTTCTTTTTCACCAAATCCCAATAGCATACATCTGCTTGGGACTTTCCAGTTGAGGACATGGGCTAGCGTGGTCGACAGAGCTGGACTGGAGTGCAGGCTTTGCCACATACTAGCACATACATCCTGGGCAAGCTACTCTGTGAATGACAATTATTTCCTAGAGATAGAGTGGGTCTACAAAGAAAGCATCCAGAATAATGCCTGGCATAGAGAAAGGTCAGAATACAAATATTATACTGTATGTATCCCTGACAGATCATGAACTTGTATTTGCTGCTATAGCATTAAAGGAGTAGAGCATCAAAGTAGAAATGGAGGAGGAGGAGGATGGTCTTTCTATTTTAAACCTGCAGTATATTAAAGTTTATGACACAAAAATTGGGGTCATATGGATTAGGGAAGCATGTAGCAAAGATAAACAACATCATGAAGCCAAACTTGAAGCGCCTCTTAACATTTTCTTAGTTAAAAGCTTGCTCACTTCTAACTTATTGTAAACTGTCAAGGTGCTCTTTGTTCAAGGGTGAGCACCAGAGCCCACCTTAGAATTTGTATCAGTCAAGCTAAAGGGCTGATACAGGCTGTTTAAGGGACCCAACCATTGGATACCCTAGAATATCCCTTTAGGAGAGATTTAGAGTAAGTGCTAGAAAGCGGAGGGCAAGGAATCAAGGTATGGCTATTTCCTAAAGGCCACTGTGAGAAGCAAACACTTCTCAAAGTGTTTATTTGAGATCATCTATGGTGGGGTATGGGTGTCAGTAATGGGAATTATGGGGAAACTGTAGGTATTCCTTGGGCACAACACTGGGTCACACATTATACCCAGAGCATGTACCTGCTCAAATCACAAAGAAATCATTGCTGTTGGGAAGATCACCCGTCGGCTTGACCTAGGGTGAACCATACCTGCTTGCTTGAGTTGCATCAGGCCTTGCGGAATTCTGTTGAGAGAAAGGATATACCCATCTTCCGTGGCCACTTCATACTCCTCACAGGGATAGCCTTGATGCTGGATGATTTCACTCTATGAGATAAATAGCACAAGTCCTAGAAGTTCACGTAGATGTATGATTAGGTCCTCAATAATCCGAAAGTTACAAAAAAAAAAAAAAAAAAAGGATATTCCTTCATGCTATCAGACTGAGACAAGAAATTCTTGCTTTTCCCTAATAAGTCATGTTATCTTAGAAAAATCACCCAACTACCACCACGCCTCAATTTCTTCATCTTTATTATTGAACTTGGGCTCTGACAGTGGTTCTCAAAGAGGAGGCCATAGACCAACAGCACCAGCATCACTTGAGAACTTTTGAGGAGTATCAGGCTCCAATCCAGATCTACTGAATTAGGACCTCCAAGAATGGGCCCAGCAATCTGTGTTTTAATAAGCTCTTTGTGGGAATTCTCATGCACTCTCTGGAAAACCACTTGCCACAAAATTGACTCTAAAACCTGAGTGTGCACTTTTGATGGCACTAAAACACAGGTTTCTAGCACCAAGTCAGGTGAGGAATCAGGTGATTCTAATAGGCACGAGTAGGCACGATTGCAGCTAGTTTGACACCTGCCCCAGGTTATCTTCTCAGAAGCTGTGGGCCATGTATTCTGAACTGTCCTCCTAGTTCTGTGCCACAATCACAAGCACAGTGTTTCTTATTAAATTGGGGTCCAGAGTTCCTTTGGGAATTTGAGGAGAATTATTCAAAAGATTAATCCTTTTGGACATGCACATATTTTCTTGTACAATTTCAGGGATTCTGATTCTTATTGTCCACTTAGGAACCCATGATTAAAAAACAAAAACAATGTATACAGCTGTAGCATGTAGAACCTTTCCCCCCCCCAGAAATCACGAAGCTATAAAGATCCAGATATGCTCAGTGTTTCTGCTCACTGGCATCTATCTCCCAGAGTAGGGGGCATCTATTTCTGTCAGGAGCTGCTGATTTAAAATGAATGATAAAATGGAGAAGGTGACCTGTGTATCAGCTTATTTTACTGCAGAATGCTCACTGTCATTGAATCGGTTCTGACTCCTAGTAATCCCTTAGGCCAAAGCAGAATTGTCTCTTTGGGGTTCCTAGACTCTAAATCTTTAGGGAAGCCAACAGCCTCATCTTTCTTCTCTGGAGCAACTGGTGGGTTTGAACCACTGACCTTGTGGCTAGCAGCAGCAGATCAGTGCATAGCCCATTTGGCCACAAGGGCTCCTTCATTGTAGAATGAAGGGCAACATATCATAGTAATTAAGAAAAAGTCACAGGAGTCTCAGTGCTTGCATTTTAATCCTGGCTGTAACATTATTATTTGAGCTAGCTGCAGAAACTTGGGAAATTTAGTTAACCTAGTCTCTGGTCTCAATTTAGCCTCTGTAAATTAGGAGTACCAATAGTTCCTGAGATTATTGCAAGAAATGCCAAAAGAGAACGCATTTACGCCGCTATCTTTCCTGCTAACAGCCCAGATCCAAACAACCCCTGTGGCCCCGGAGGCGATTCTGACTCAAAGTGACCTTCTAAGACTGAGTAGAACTGTTCCTCAGGGTTGGCAGCTGTTGAACCCACGGTGGTACCAAGGTGCCTTTCCCCCCTGCTAACTAATAGGCACTAAATCGGTGTCCAATTAAATTATAATTAAAACCAGTTTTCTAGGTCTTAAGAAGCATAATGTGTGTGTGTGTAACACCACTACACACTTTGAAGAGATTTGGGGACCCATGCTTTTCCCACTCTGACGAGCATCAGAATTACTTGGAGGACTTGTTCAAATGCAAAGTGCTTAGCCTCCATGTCTGAGTTTCTGACTCAGTAGGGCTGGGGTCGGGCCAAGAATTTGTATTTCTAACTGTTACTGAGGTGGTGCGGCTGCTGTCCCGGGGCATCTCTTGAGAACCACTAGTACAGATTATTTGGAGAGGTAACTGTGCAAAATATGAGGATAAAGGACATTTGGCAAGTGTGTGCTGAGATAACATATAAAATGTGTCAGGTGAGGGATGACGGATGTGGGTGAATGAAGAGCCAAGGAATTCAGATCAGGAGTGGGCCAGGAGCAGGTTGTCAAGCAAGACATCACAGTGGGAGAGTGGGAGCTGAGCCTGGAGTGTTCAGTTACACACACACACAAACACACACACACACGCACACACACACCTGTCACAGCCCAGTGATCCTTAGTTAAAAAAGAAAAATACTTTTGTTGTCAAGCGCTTCCAACTCAAAGCAACTTTATAGGATATAGTAGAACCTCCCATTGGTTCCCAAGGCTATTTAACTACTGCCCCGAGTGTTCAGAAAAACAAACAAGCAAGCAAACAAACAAAACATCAAGAAACTCAAACCCACTTGCATGGAGTTGATTCTGACTTATAGTGAGCCTCTACAGGATTTCTGAGGCTGTGATCTTTTTAAAAAATTTAATAAATCATTTTATTGGGGGCTCTTACAGCTCTTAGAACAATCCATACAGCAGTTGTATCGAGCACATTTGTACATATGCTGCTATCAACATTTTCAAAACATTTTCCTTCTACTTGAGCCCTTGGTATCAGCTTCTCCTTTTCCCCCTCCCACCCCCCACACCTCATGAACCCTTGATAATTTAGAAATTCTTTTTCTTTTCATATTTTACACTGTCTGCTGTCTCCCTTGCCCCCATGTTCCTGAGGCAAAACCTGGGGCCGGGGTTGTATGTTGATCATTGCAATTGGCTACCCCCTTCCCCCTTCTCCCCCCATCTTCCTCCTACCCTCATGGTATCACTACTCCCATTGCTGTTTCTGAGGGGTTTATTCTGGATTCCGTGTGTCGAGAGCTCTTATCTGTACCAGTGTACATGCTGTGGTCTAATCAGATTTGTAAGCTAAAACGGGTCATGATAGTAGGGGGTGGGGTAGGGAAGGCACTAAAGAATTAGAGGAATGTTGTGTATGTGTGTTTTGTCGGTGCTATACTGTACCCTGGCTGGCTCATCCCTTCATTGTGACCCTTCTGTGAGCGGATGTCCAATTGTCTACAGATGGGCTTTGGGTCTCTATTCTGACCCCCCTCGTTCTCATCGAGATGGTTGTTTGTTTGTGTGATTCTTCCATGTGGGCTTTTTTGCTTCCCTGCTAGATGGCTGCTTGTTTATCTTCAAGACCCCAGATGCTGTATCATAGCCTCATCTTTCTCCCTTGTAAAGCTGGTGGGTTTGAACCACTGACTTTGTGTTTAGCAGTTCAAGGTTTACCTGACAGGACAAAAAGCAAACAAACAAGAAATTCTCAGAGATGTAGGATGGGAACAAGAACAACTTAGAAGAGAAAGACCCATAGGAATTAGGAGCATTGTGTTCTCATGGCAGGCGGTTGACAAGCTGAGCTCTACACTGGACAAGACGGTTATAAAAGATGATAACCATCCAGAACCTCTTGATGTCCAGTCAACTCGATCTATAAAGACACACAGGGTTTCTAAAGCTGCGAATTTCCCTGGAGCAGACTGCCATACCTTTCTCCAATAGAACAGCTGGTGGGTTTGAACAGATGACCTTTCATTCCCACCCGAGCACTTAACCACTGCACCACCAGGGCTTCCTATAACAGTAGGACATAAATTTATGGACATAAAAATATAAGCCTTAAAGTATTCTGAAGGGTATTGCTGAAGGTCTGAAAATTTGTATAACCATTTAAAAATAACTATTTTTAGGGCAACTTATAACAATATGTTTTTAGAAAATATTTAAATTTCAATCCTGTAATCCACCACTAGTTTATCTATCGGTTTGTTGTCGGGTGGTGCTTGCATGTTGCTGGAATTCTGAAAGCTATGACACTGGTATTTCAGGATCACTCATAGTGGACAGATTTCAGGGAACTTTCAGACTAAGACAGACTTGGAAGGAGGACCTGCTTATCTACTTCTGAAAAGATTTGGCCAGTATGTACCTTATGAGTGCTGTCTGGTACAGCAGCAGAAGACGAACTCCTCAGGGTGGAAGGCGCTCCAAATACAAAGGGGGAGCACTGACTCCTCAAGTAGAGTTGACCTTACCAACATGGAGGGAGCACTTACGGCTGCTGTCAGGGCAGGCCTCGTGATGAGAAGGAACAGACACACACTGCTATTAATCATTTCCATGTGGAGTGTGAATCTCAGCATGAATCTAGGAAACTGGGAAGTGGTCAAAATAAAGTGGAATGCCTAAAGATGAATATTCTAGGTACTAGTGAGCTGAAAAGGGACAGAATTGTTCATTTTGAAGAGGGCAAATATGTGCTTCTCCATGCTGGAAGCGACAGTTTGAAGAGAAATGGCCTTGCATTTACTGTCAAGGAAAACCTGTCAAAACCTATCCCAAAAAACAAAGCTGTCAGTGAGAGGATAAGATCCATACCGAGGCAAAGCACTGGGGTGAGTGCAGCGGAACAGCAGGGGAGGGGAGTAGCAAGATCCCCAGGGAATGATGAGGGTGGACATTGGAGACAGGGCATGGTGCCCCAACAGGCTAGACTGGAAAACAC
>NW_022103968.1:39444592-39445945 GCF_000313985.2 Echinops telfairi
AGGGGGGAGCGGGGAGGGAGGGGAAAAATGAGGACCTAATGTCGGGGGTTTAAGTGGAGAGAAAATATTTTGAGAATGATGTACAAATGCGCTTACACAATTGATGTGTGTATGGATTGTGATAACAGTTGTATGAGTCCCTAATAAAATGTTTAGTTTTTTTTATAAAAAGATATACCCCCTTAAAAAAAAAAATCCATACTCCTACCAGGAAGATTGTGACTCTGATAGTCATTCAAATTTATAAAACATTAATCCCAAAGATGAAGAGGTGGACAAATTTTGCTAACTTCTGCAGTCTGAAATTGATCAAGCATGCAATGAAGATTGGAATTTAAATATTAGAAACAATAAAAAGGAGCTATTTGGAACTGGAAGTTATGGCTTAGTGAGGGAAAAATGCCAGTGATGACATGGTAGACTTTTGCAAGATCAACAACCTATTCATTTGAAACATCTTTTTTCAACTACCCAAGCAGTGATATAAATGGTAAACAACACATATGTGGACCTTAATGTATAGAATACACAATAATTAAAACAGCTAAATGAGGATACCTAGTGGGGCTTAATCAAGGGCAATGTAAGAGTGAAGGAATTACTAAACCTGAATGAAGGCCAAACATGATGGTGGGATAAGAAGAAAGTAAAAGGAAATTGAGGTAAGTACCAGGAAGCAAAGGACATTTATAAAGGTCAAAATATAGTCATGTACATATGTAACTATATTTTTATGTAAAGAGAGGGGAATAGATCTATGTACTTATATCTATATGTTAAGAATTAAGGTTGCAGATGGATATTGGGCCTTGACTCAAGTACTCCCTCAACACAAGAACACTTTGTTCTAATGGTCCAGCATTACCTGATGTCCACTTTCCTGACAATCGCTGAAGACAAAATGGGTACATAAGCAAATGTGGTGAAGAAAGCTGATGGTGCTCTGCTATCAAAAGATATAGCATCTAGGGTCTTAAAGGCTTGAAGATAAGCAAGTGGTCATCTAGCCAAGAAGCAACAAAACCCACGTGGAAGAAGCACATCAGCCAGTGTGATCTTGAGGTGTCCATGGGATCAGGTATCAGGCATCTAAGACCCAGAACAAAATCATACCCAATGTGCATGGAGGTGGGGTGGGGGTCCATGGATTGGAGACCCAAACCCCATTTGTAGACAATTGGACATCCTCTCAGAGAAGGGTCACAAAGAAGAGATGAGCCAGTCAGGGTGTAGTATAGCACCGATGAAACACACAACTTTTCTCTAGTTCTTTAATGCTTCCTTCCCTGCACTATCATGACCTCAGTTCTACCTTACAAATTGGATTAGACCAGAACATGCACACTGCTACAG
>NW_022103968.1:39446286-39456834 GCF_000313985.2 Echinops telfairi
ACAAATGTGCTCGACACAATGGATGAATGTATGGATTGTGATGGGAGATGTAAGAGCCCCCAATAAAAGTATTTAATAACAAAACAAAACCAACCAGCTACATGTGTGGAAAGAGATGATGAATTTTGGCAAAGGGAATACATAGGCTATCAGAAATAGGGAAGGACACAAACACAGAGGAGGTACAAATTGACAAGTGGGATATACTGAAGATAAAACACCTGTGTACATCGAAAGAATTCACCAAGAGTGTAATAAGGGAGCCCACGGACTGGGAAAACATCTTTAGCAATGACACATCAGACAAAGACCTTATTACTAAAATCTACAATACTCTACTAGCTTCCAAAAGGAAAAAAACTAATTGCCCACTGAGGAGGTGGGCAAAGGACCTGAACAGAATTTTCACAGGGGCAGAAATCCGAATGGCCAACAAACATATGAGAAAATGTTCCCGATCTTTAGCCATAAGAGAAATGCAAATTAAAACAACAATGAGGTACCACCTAACACCCTCAAAGGTAGCCCAATTCAAATAATCAGAAGGCAACAAGTGTTAGAGAGGCTTTGGGGAGACAGGGACTCTCATCCACTGCTGGTGGACCTATAAGTATGTACACTCACTTTGGAAATCGATGTGGTGATATCTAAACCAGATAGAAATCGAGTTACCATATGACCCAGTAATACCACTACTGGACATATACCCAGAAGAGGCAAGAAACAAACCAAGGCCAGACATCTGTGCTCCAATGTTCATTGCAGCACAGTTCACAATTGCAAGGAGTTGGAAACAACCCAAATTTCCATCAACTGATGAGTGGATTAAAAAGCTGTGGTGCATACATACAATGGAATACTATGCATTGCTAAAAAGCAGTGATGAACATATGAAGCACACTGCTGCATGGGAAGAACTGGAGGAAATCATGCTAAGCGAAGTAAGTCAAGCACAAAAGGACAAATTAAACATGAGTCTGCTGAGGTAAGCTTAAAAAAAATGCAAAAGGGGCATAGGGAAAATGCTGCTATATACAAACATTCCTGGGGTGAGGACGAGTTAATATGGCAGGGACCAGACCAAATCCAGGGATACATACGGTAGCCAACTAAAAAGGAGGTGGGGAAAGGAAAAAAAAAAAAAGAGGTAGCGGGGCACGGGGCACTAATCCACCCAAGGGGAGGGTACTGCTTATAGTTCCATAGGGAAAGAGGGACCAGACTTCAACCCAGTGCTCCAAGATGTGAGTCCAACATGCGGCGTGGAGTAGGGAACCAGTGGAGAGGTCTGAGGGGCCGGCACCAATTCTAACTACTACGTGGACACCAGCCCTTCTCCCCAGAAGAATTTATTTCAAAGGATAGCACTGAATCTGCATATTCGGAAGAGGCACATATCTGATCGGAGTACACAGAGCCGATGAAAGGGGAGGAAGAGAGAGTGGAGCACATCCTGGTCCACCAGGCCTTGAGGACGATGTTCCCAATTAGAGCAGCCAGTCCACAGAGAGGATGACATGGCCGGCCTCACTATGAGACACGATGTCCTTCACTGACCCATAGCCCTCAGGGGACAACACCGGAGACACAATGTGGGGATTGTGCCTGATGTGAGCCTGCCACACTGAGGCAAAACACTAAGGGGGTACAGCAGAACAGCAAGTGAATAGAGCGGCGAGGTCCCCAGCGAATGCGAAAGGTGGCCTTTGGGGCCAGGGCATGTTGCCCCAACAGACTGGACTGGAAAATACTCCTAAAGGCCAACAAACTGTCCTTGAACTAACTACAAGCTTTTCTTTCTTGTTGTGCTTTGTTTCGTTTTTTTTTTTTGTCATTGGTGAGTTGTTGTTATTTTGTTGTATATTGTTTCTTGGTTTTGCTCAGTCTTGTTTTTGTGCATGTTATTATTTCTGTAGGTCTGTCTAAATAAACAATCTGGAGGAGAAAACAATGGGACTGACACGTTCCGGGGGGACGTGGGAGAGGGAGAGGTGGGGGGAAAGGTAGTGTTAACAAACCCAGGGACAAGGGAACAGCAAGTGATCCAAATCGGTGGTGAGAAGGGTGTAGGAGGCCTGGTAGGGTGTGATCAAGGGTAATGTAACCAAGAGGAATTACTGAAACCCAAATGAAGACTGAACATGATTGTGGGACAAGAGGGAAGTAAAAGGAAATTGAGGAAAGAGCTAGGAGGCAAAGGGCATTTATAGAGGTATAAATAAAGACATGTACATATGTAAATATATTTATATATGAGGATGGGGAAGTAGATCTATTTGCATATATTTATAGGTTTGATATTAAGGTAGCAGATGGACATTGGGCCTCCACTCAAGTTCTCCCTCAATGCAAGAACACTTTGTTCTATTCAATTGGCATTCTATGATGCTCACCTTCCTGACACAATCGCTGAAGACAAAGTGGGTGAATAAGCAAATGTGGTGAAGAAAGCTGATGGTGCCAGGCTATCAAAAGATATAACGTCTGGGGTCTTAAAGGCTTGAAGGTAAACAAGTGGCCATCTACAAGGGAAGCAACAAAGCCCACAAGGAAGAAGCACAAAAGCCTGTGTGATCATGAGGTGTTGAAGCGATCAGGTATCAGGCATCATCAGAACAAAAGTTATATCATTGTGAATGAAGTGGGGAGAGTGGAGTGGAGACCCAAAGCCCATTTGTAGGCCACTGGACATCTCCTTACAGAAGAGTCGTGGGGAGGAGATGAGCCAGTCAGGGTGCGATGTAGCAACGATGAAACATACAACTTTCCTCTAGTTCCTAAATGCTTCCTCCCTCTCCCTCCCTCACCCCACTATCATGATCCCAATTCTACCTTACAAATATAGTTAGACCAGAGGATGTACACTGGTACAGATAGGAACTGGAAACACAGGGAATCCAGGGCAGATGATCCCTCCAGGACCAGTGGTGTGATTGGCAATACTCGGAGGTGGGGGGAGGGTGGGTTGGAAAGGGGGAACCGATTATAAGGGTCTACATCTAACCTCCTCCCTGGGGGATGGACAACAGAAAAGTGGATGAAGAGAGATGTCGTACAGGGCAAGATATGACAAAATAATAACTTAGATTATCAAGGGTTCATGAGGGAGGGGGTGTGGGGAGGTAGGGGAAAAATGAGGAGCTGATGCCAGGGGCTTAGGTGGAGAGCAAATGTTTTGAGAATGATGAGGACAATGAATGTATCAATGTGCTTCACACAATTGATGTATGTATGGACTGTGATAAGAGTTGTATGAGCCCCTAATAATGTGATAAAAGAAAAGAAAGAGTAAAAGGGAATATTATGTGGTTTAAAATCAGGAAAAATGTTTGCATCTTTTTACCATGCTCATTTGATCTGTATACTGAGCAAATAATCTGAGAAGCAGGACCCTATACAACCTTTTCTTGCTGAAAGACAACTGGATGAATGTGAAGAAAACAAAAATATTCACAATTGGACCAATAGGTGACATCAAGATAAATGGAGAAAACATCGAAGTGGTCAAGGATTTCTTTTTACTTGGACCCACAATCAATGCTCATGCAAACAGTAGTCACGAAATGAAAGAACATATTGCATTGGCACATCAGTTGCAAAGGTTCTCTTTAAAGTAATAAAAAGCAAAGATGTTACCTGTAGACTAGAGTGTATTTGGTCCAAGCCATGGCATATCATCTCTTACAGATGGGAAAGCTTGACAATGTGTAACGTAGACCCTTATGGTGTTGGTGAAGAATACTGAATATCAAATGGGCTGCCAGAGAAACAAACACATTCTGACTATAATAGGTACAGTCAGAATGCTTCTTGGAAGCGCAAACAGTGAGACATTTTCTCACTTCCTTGGGGAATGCTATCAGGAGGAACACATCCTCCCCGGAGGACAGCATAATTGGTAAGGTGGAGGGTGAATGAAGAAGAAGCATGGAACAAAGTAGACTGGCACAGTCTGCGAAGTGGATTCAAAGATAGCATTGGTTGTCAGGGTGGCACAGGGTTGAACAGTGTGTCCTTGTGTGACCTGGGGTCACTCTGAGTCCGAACCTGTTCAATGTCTCCTAACAAAACAATAACCACGATATGTCCCAATACTGAAAATGTAACCTAAGAAAGGCCAGGAATCAGAGAAAGGCGTGAAATCATACCTATTAGGATAGTTAGCTTGGCATAATTTGCAACAGTAAAAATTATTCTGGGGTCTAGTTAAGTAGATCTTGGGGTGGACACTGTGATGCACCACCCACATCCTCTTTCAATAAAGGATTGTTTGCATTTACTGTGCATGCTGTCCACAGAGAGCCCTTGGCTGTTGTCTTGTTCTGGGATGGGCTCTTGACCCAGTGTGCCATAGGTAGTAACTGATTTGTGCGGGTTTTAAAATCCTGGTCATATAAGCCCAGCTTTGGACAACTTAGAAGGGGCATTGTAATTTGGAGCTCCTTGTGAGGGTACCAAGGCTGTTTTTGAGGGTGCACTGTAGCTTGACTTCTCCCTTTTCCCATTATAATATTTTCCCCTTCTCCAACAGTTCCCCTTAATATATGTTGTGCATACAAACTCTACCTCTGAATCTGCTTTTCAGAGAAGTCAACCTGGGACAATATATGTATCCTATGCACCTTCCAAAGCAAGCAAACACAAACACAAGCAAACATCATAAGGGTTGTTCAAATGATATTACAGAAGATGATTTAGTATCATGAGAACATTTCATGATCTATATTAAGTTGAAAAAACTGCTAGAAATAGTAAGACATTCTCCTCCTTTTTTAAAAAATAAAAATAAAATAGGGATTTATCGGTTGATAAGAAGAAAGATACGAGGAACACCTGACAAAGTTATCAGCATTTCTGGGTGGAGCCTTGCCTGGTACCAGCAGCTCGGCACTCAGTTGCTAACTGAAAGGTTGAAGACTTGAGTTCACTCAGAGGTGACTTGGAAGAATGGCCTGGTGATCTACTTTCAGACCAACCATGGGAAACCGTACGGAGAACAGTTCCACACTGGCACACACGAGGTCACCACGCACGAGGCACAGTTGATAGCCTTGAATTCTAGTGCTGGATATATCGGTGATTGTTGACCTCTTTTTTGATATCATCTACATTTTTTTCAGATTTTCCACAATGAACTTACATTACTTTCATAATATAAGATAAATGTCAATATTTAAAATCCACTAAATATGGCCTACCCTCAGCTCCTGAAAAATTGCATATTTTTAGCTGCTCCAGAGTTATCTCATCTGCTGGTCTCCGCTTAGAAGGTTCTTATTGAACCTTACAGTCTCACATCCATGTAATCCGTGCCCACCCAAATAAATAACTCCTATTCAGGTTTAGACATTAGCTTTTAAAAAGCCTTTCACCACGAGCAAACAAACAAACATTTCTAAGATCTCTGTGTTAGACAACCCTATTTTATCTTCTTTTTTCTAACTTTGTGAATAGTAATTAAGTCTCTATCTTTCTTGTTGGAGGTTAAGCTCTATGAAGTCAGAGTCTAAGAACTCAGTTCTTACAGTAATGTCAGCATTTTGTACCACATTAGGAACCTAGTAGGTGCTCAAAGAATCTGGTTGCGTGTGTTTAAGTAATTGCGTACTTAACTAAATGCTCACATAACTCAGACCCACTAGGTGCACTGATGTAAAAAACGATATGGCATAGCAAAGGTGGTGAAGAAAACGGATGGTTCCAAGCCATCAAAAGATATAGTGTCTTGTCTGGGGTCTTAAAGGCTTGAAGTTCAACAAGCAGCCATCTAGAAGAGAAGTAACAAGCCCACATGGAAGAAATATACCTGCCTGTGAGATCATGTGGTTTTGTCGGGACTGGGTACCAGGCATTAGAAGACCCACAACAAACAAGTTATAATCAGGGGGGGTCAGAGCATAGACCCAAAGCCCATCTGTAGACAATGGGACATCCTCTCACAGAGGGGTCACAGGGAAGGGATGAGTCAATCAGGTGCGGTAAAGCACCAATAAAACACACAATATTCCTTGAGGCTTCCTCACCCTCCACTATCATGACCCCAGTACTGCCTTTCACTGTGGGTTAGACCGGAGCATGTGCACAGGTACAGATAAGATCTAAGAGCTCTGGACACACGAAAGCCAGGAACAGGAATGGGAATAATGATACCAGAAGTGTAGGGGGAAGATGGGAAGAGGAGGAAAAGAAGGGGGAAACGAGCATAATGATTGACACATAATCTCCACCACCCACCTCCAGGGGGATGGAGAACAGAAACTATGAGGGAAGGGAGACAGCGGTCAGTGTAAGATATGCAAATATTAATAATTTATCAAGGGGTTGTGGCGGGCAGGGGAGAAAAAAGAGGAGTTGATACCAAGGGTTCAATAGAAAGTAAATGTCTAGAAAAGAATGATATGTACAAATATGCCTGATACAGTTGATGTATGGATTGTTATAAGAGTTGTAAAAGCCCCCAATAAAATGATCTTTTAATTAAAAACAAAACAAAAAATGATATGGCAGTCTGCTTCTGTAAAGATTACAGCCATGGAAACCCACTGGGGCAGATCTACTCTGTCCTTTATAAGTTGCAGTAGGTGTTCAGTAAAATTTGCTAGAAAAATACAGGTGAGACTATGGTTAATTCAGTATACAGAGTCAAGTCAATGCAGACTTTGAATTTTATTGTTGTTGACTCTACCCTAATAATTACATAATGCTCCAGTTTACTTTTTCTGTCAAAATAGCTACTCAATGGCAGTGTCCCATTCAGGTGTTTCAGCCTTAGGAATTCTGAAACTCCAGCAGTGTGGGGGTGCTGGGTACACCCAGTAGGTGTGGCTCAGGAGATAGACTATGTCTGCAGTGAGAGAGATTCACTTCACTCATGAATCTAGGAGAATTTGTGTGGGATTTTCTCAGGGCCGGAAGGGTGGCTCTGATCTGTCCCAATCTGGTAATTATCTAAAACAAGCCATCAAAGACAATGATTAAAGTGGCTGAAAGAAGCTTGATATAGGTCAGAATATGTATTTGGAATATTCATATGGCTCACCAGAGTCATAAAACGCCTACAAGGAAGCTTCTGTAAAAAGGGCCCATATAATGGCGGTTAAACTTTTCACTTTGTGTGAGGTCTATGAGCATGAATAAAACACACATCCATCTTACTCATCGTGAGGAAGATTCACCTCCTACTTATCGGGGAGGGTTTATAGGGCAATGGTTACAATTATGGACTTTGTGTTCAGGCAGGTCTGTATTTAAATTGTAGCTCTACCACACACCAGTAGCATGGCCTAGTTTAAGTTGCTTAACCTCTTTAATTCTCAAGCTCTTGATTTGAAAAATGAAGATAATCATATTTACTGGATAAGGCAGTGTGCACGAAATCCCATGTACCAATGTATGGCGTTCATCATTAAACTCTAGAATCTGAAAGTAAGTCCCTTTCCCCAAATCTCTGAGAGACCTAAAGAGATGGCATATTAATCATGCAATCATGAGCATCTCTCACCGGAAGACTCTAGCACTTACTCCTGGCCCCTTTATTGCTACTCCAAAGAGAGCTACCAGTCCAGAGGAGGGTGAAATGAGTCCATTGTCATGGTGTAGGACGAAAGCAGACTGCAAGAAGTGAAGACTGCCATCTCAGCCATAATGGAGAAGGGAGAAAAAGGATAAAACCACAAACTTAATGAACACAATCATCACAGTCTGGCCTTCACCCAACAGATCTCCATGGGTTCTCTGTTGATAGCATGAAATGAAGAATTTAAGGAACAGTTAGGTTATGTTTGAGATGCAAAGGAATTAAATTGTATACCTACTGAATTCGTGAAAGAACTGAGGTCCACAGACACCCAGTTTAGCATCCTTTTCAGTATATATAATATGCTATTTTTTCACAATACTAACATAAATCACCAGAGTTGATAAACATAATATATAATGCAGATAACACAGAAAGGTACATATTAGCATGTGAAGGCATTTACTTTCCCCAAAACATTGTGGAAAATCTCAACTTACGATGTTCATGAATGCTTCCGGGTCCACAGCTTTAGTTGGCATTTGTCCTGAGTTCACATTTCTTTGTAGCAAATGAGCCACCAGGATTAGAAGCCACATCTCCATTCTGTGTGAAATAATCCATCCTCTTGAAAATATTTCTGACATGGTCCAACATCTGCACCTATTTTTCCCCTGGCAATATAATCACTAACTCTAAAGTGAGAAGAAGGATCAAAAAAACCCTTCATGCATTTTCCACCTGCAATTCTTTTTGAAATTAGGAAGCAATTTAAGCAGTCTCAGTTGACAGGAACAGGAGAACACCGAGTAGTCTGGACACATTGCATGGAGTGTCCCAATACAGCTGGCTCCTCCTGCTCCTCCTTCGTAACAGGAAGTCACCAACCCTTTAGCTTCTAGGTGTGTAGATGTTTTCCTTGAGATCCAGAGCTATACCCATGTAATACAGTCCATGACTGTTTGTTCCACAGCACCAAATGGTTGGAAACATAGGTTGAAGCCTTTAGTTGTTATATATTTTTTCTTTTGATAGGTACCAAGATAAGGAGTTTATAGAAAAGATAACAAGTTTCTGTAGTCACATTCTGAGGCCTCTGTGGTAACTGCCTTTAAAGAGAAGATCAGTATTCTGGCAAGTACTTTTTATTTGAATAAATAGCAGTTTTAACTACACTTCTTATTTTTTAATGGGCCCTAGCAGCATAGTGGGTTATGGATTGGGTTGCTAACTACAAGCTCAGTAGTTCAAGCCCAGGAGCTGCACAGTAGGAGAAAGATGGAGTTGCTCATTCCAGTAAATATTTATATTCTCAGAAATCCTATGTAGGATCACAAGGAGTTGGAATCAACTTGATGGCCATGGATTGCTTTTATTTTTTGTGATGCATGAGCATATCCATTAGAAGAAAATTAATCTTCTATGACTAAGACCATTTCTCTCTAGTTCAACAGTTCAACTAAATATATTGAGCAAAATATGTATATTTGCTCTTACTTTTTTAAGTTTATTTTTTATTTTAATCATACCTGACAGTATTTTCTTCTGTTGTGCATGTGATCACTAAGAATTTGAACTGACTGGGCAACATCTAAAAGCCACCACCACCACCACCACCACCAGTTCATTGCTGAGAAATTGATTTGATGGCTATCTGAAGATGGAATTGTCTTTAGCTCTAAAATAACAAGTTATTGCCAAGTTATTTTCATGAACTGATCATTACAATTCAATTGGCTGTGTGGAGATGTGAGAAATTTCTTGGAAATAAAGCCAGGGGGAGGGGAGTAGACTTATGGCCATTTTAAGTAAGAGTGTGCTAGAATTTATATAGAAAAACTATATATGAAAATTTACATTAAAAAGCTATAATTAAAAATCCAATATGTTTCTATATAGTAACTCCTCATAGCTAATCTAAAAACTGTCATGTGAGTTTGTAGGCTTGGATGGTGTTCTGAGAATAATTAAAGCTGAAACGGGAATGGTGAGCTTTGTGAGAAAGTACCTGCCCACAAGACTCAGCCTCACCCTCCCAGGGCTGGCTGGATTGGTGTGATGAGGTAACCCTGAGATTCTTATCAGGACTAATTGCAATGTTCCCAGCATTGTAGTTTGAGGCATGCCTAAGAAGACTGATTTTGACCTAGTTAGAAACACCAGACAGAGACCTCTGCCTTCATTTCCCAAAGAGCTCACTCTGCAGTTAGGCAAAAAGAATAAAGGGGAAAAAAAATCTATCTATATAAATATATACTGTGGGTTCCACTGTTAGCTGATATTTGAGGATTTTTAAGTGCTAGGGTCAAAGTCAAATGCATTTCATTCAGCACTTTAATTTTTGTTAGTGTGAAGTTGTGTTAAAGGACTTACCCAGCATTACCTAACTAGATGTTTAGTTCTAGACAAAGTTAGAACTAAAATTTAGATATTCATTCACTGCTTGATATTATCATTACATGGTGCAACAAATGAACATTCCAATGAACTCATCCCCATTCATGGTTGAAACTACTATCAGAAAACAGGGATGTCAGTTTCTGTGAATTATTTTTTTAAAAAGTACTCTCCTGGATTTAAAATTCAGAATAATTCTCAATGATTTTATAAATATTTGGGGACTATAATCTACTTGCAATTGCTTTAATATGCTCAAATAAGATCTCAATTTCCACATTGGATTCATATATATATGAGTATTATACCAACTTATTATTGACACAATTGATGGTGATAAACTGATTCACTTAAAGATCTTTTGTTAAGTCATATCATTGTGTGCTCACCTCCCTGATACGATCCCTAAAGACAAAGGGGTACATAAGCAAATGTGGTGAAGAAAGCTGATGGTACCCGGCTATCAAAAGATAGAGCTCCTGGGGTCTTAAAGGCTTGAAGGTAAACAAGTGGTCATCTAGCTCAGAAGCAACAAAGCCCACAGAGAAGAAGCACACCAGCCTGTGCGATCATGAGGTGTCAAAGGGATCAAGTTTCAGGCATCATCAGAACAAAAAAGTCATATCATTGTGAAT
>NW_022103968.1:39457345-39461883 GCF_000313985.2 Echinops telfairi
AGCTGATGCCAAGGGCTTAAGTGGAGAGCAAATGTTTTGAGAATGATGAGGGCAATGAGTGTACACATGTGCTTTACACATTTGATGTATGTATGGATTGTGATAAGAGTTGTATGAGCCCCTAACAAAATGATTTTAAAAAAAAAGTCTGGAAGAGCAAGATGTCACTGTGAGGATTCAGATGGGCCTGGCCCAAGCCACGGCATTATTTACAATCCCCTCATAGGCAGGTAAAACAATGAATAAATAAAACTACAAAATTTAAAAAATCTTTTGTTTTGTTTTGCTTTGCATTTTTGTCAAAGAAAAGTGAGGCTATCTGTACCCCTAAAGTTTTACAGCTTCAGAAGCCCAGAGACAGATCCAGTCTATCCTATAGGGTCATTACCAGTCGGTATTGATTCAATGAAAGTGGTTATACTTTGTAGTGTCGAGCTGCCTAATAAGCCATATAAGCATGGGTTTGCACTGTTTACTTGCTAACTCATGGTGAATCATTTTCTATTTGTTCACCACCCCCAAGATTCTGCTTCTAGGTATCGTTGGCATCTGTTTCTCCTCCATTCCCACAACCCTCTCTACAGAATCAATGCCTCTTTATACATTTACAATCCTTGATAAAGATGGGAGGATCAATGGTGGTGCTAAACTGCTAAATGGAGGGCCATAGCTTTGAAACCACCCATTTCTCAACAGGAGAAAGATCAAGCAACTTGCTTCCATAAAGATTTATAGGCTTCTGGGATATTAAAGGCTTGCTTTAAAACAAGCAGCCATTTATGAGAGGTGTCAGAGAAGGCCACATGGAAGAAACACACCAGCCTGTGTGTCCCAAGTAACGAAAACAATAAAATCAGGGACTAGAGGAGGAAATTGTAAAAGAACGTAAATTCTGAGCACCCAGTTCAAAGAAAGCTAGAGATAATAGTGGAAGCCCGAAATCCATTTGGAGCGTCCTCATGTGCCTAAAGTCTTCACTAAACTCCCTCCAACCTCTGCATGGATAAGTGAATAGTTTTCTTTAGACTGGGCGCATTGCAAAATAGATTACTGTAGTTATAGTTAGCTTAACATTTGACAATTTACCCCTTCTTTTCTCTTTTGACTCATTTTAAACTTGCTCTGGTTTTTATAAGGTAAATCTATAGAGACTGTAACTAGATTAATAGTTTATTGATCCTTAGGCTTACAACATATGTTGTTGGGCAAAATAGGTAGCTAATGACAGTGGATACAAGAAGGAATAAAATTATCCAAAATGAATGTGGTAATGATCATCCAAATCTTTTTAGCATATTTAAACTATTGAATCGTATTGTGTAAGGAGTATATGTCAATAAAATAATTAATGCAAAGATTTACAGGCTTGGACACCCCATTTTGCTCTGTCCAGTAGGGTCACTATGGGTTGTGATCATTTGATGGCAATTAATTTTTTTGTTTTGTTTTTTTACAAAGATGGAATATCCAGTAAGCAAGATAAATGGACCTGTGTTTACTAATCTGTAGTGAACAGTTTCACGTGTTTTTACATTAACAAGTAAGCATAACTTGCGTATTGGATAATTCACTTCGGTGATTTTGGTAGCAGGATGATTCACTCATACTCCTCAACCTTTAGTGGCTGTAGCTTCCTTGGATAAGAAGCGTAGAGCAGAGAAGACAGCATCCAATAGGGCTTTCCGATTCTTGAGTAAATTTATGAGGTCACAGTTGTCATTTTGGAAGCGGGCGATGTGACATCCTAAGCCCAGCTTAAAGAGCCACATTTTGAACCAATGTTAAATAGATATAGTTCTTACGAAAGCAGATTGTTAACCCCTTAGCAACTCCCAGCCCATGGAAACAGCGGAGGTATTATCAAGAGAGATAGGAGAGCTGAATGTCCCAAGGTGGCCTTCATCATGGAATCACTTATCTTGAGAGGTTTCTGCTAAGAAACTTTTAAAAACTGTGTTTTAGCATCCCAAGTCATTGAAGAGAATTTGAAGGCTTCTGATACTTTGAGAGAAAGAAATGGGTCTCCCATAATGTTCATTATCTATAAATAATTTAAATATCAAATTATATCTAGGCAACAGGTCAACTGGGAGTAAAGTTAAAGAAACATTTTTGAAGAAAAATAAATTGAAAAATCATGTGACTTTATCAAATTACACAGTGTGGACAAACTCTACAAATGGAAACTTCTGAAAAACAAAGATAAAGCAGAACAAAATAAACACAGTAAAGGAAGAGCAAGGAAGAAACTGTTATGAAAAAAAGAACAAACAATATGTAACCTACGGGAAGGAAGGAGGAGAGAAATACCAAGGTCGACTTCAGAAGCTTCCACCCTTTGTGCAATGGGACCAGTTCAGTCCCCCACAACTTTGTTTAGTGACTTCCTTTTACTTTTTGTTTAAACTATGACATGAGACTCCCGCTTTGGTTCCAGACCCGATAGGACACATCGTCCAGAGCTCCTGCTGCCAGACCAGAAAATTGGGAGGTAAGACGAAGGGAACGGGGAGGTGGCGTCCAGAAATTAGAACTAGGGTACTAGGGTCTCTCCTGGATCTCTTTTTTGCGTGCGATTTCCACTCACAAAGCAAACTGAGAACGCTTTGAAATGCTCTAGCTTCTGTGAGCCCGTGCTCCAGCAGCTGCTTGGCCGCAGACGTGGTCTCTCCCGGCTGCCGCCTTGAAGGGACAGTCCCACCACGCGGGAGCTCTCCGCGCTGTTGGCTGCCCTGAGCTCACCGCCTGGGGAGTGGCGGGGGCGGGTAGCCATAATTTAGAATAGAAGAAAAAGCAGATTATTACCTGAAGTAGATCGCGGTGTGGGAGAAAATAAGCGGAATTCAGGGAGCATAATCAATTCCAATCGGCAGAGACGCCAACAACCCCCGGATAGGCTGGATCTACCCCTCTGGGGACCAGCCTGACAGCTGCCAATCCAGAGCACATCACAAGTATTGAAAAATAAAAATAAAAAAGAAGGTGAAATATATATTATAGGTTAATAACCCAAACTGCAGCCCTCCTCCAGCAGCGGCAAACAGCACCTGGGCGGGGGTCCTTAACATACACCAGCACGTGAATTAACCTAGCTGAGGACTTCCAGCTGCAGGGCCTGGAGGCTTTTTGCATAACAAAGACCCTCAGTTCCAAGCCTCAGTCTTAAGCAGCACTGAACTGCAGACAAGTTAATTTGATTTTAGTCTAGCGGACCAAGGGGATAAAAAATAAAGAAATAAAAATAAAAGCCTCTGAACTAGAAGTAGAATACCAGCAGCCTAGATAGGACAATAAGCCCAGCTTCCCTTTCAGTGACTCTACACATAGCTGTGGAGGCCCTGCCGGCCCTGGGGCCCTAGACCGGGCTGTGGGAACACCCCACCCCCACCCCTGCTGTGGTGCTACGTACAGCGCAGGACAGACATACTAGGGAAAGCCAGAGTTCTAGCCCTTGCAAATAATCCCACACAGCATCTGTGGAACCCTACATAAACGGGGTACAACACCCCGCTACCTGGAGGAAGAGTTGGAACCCCTCCAGCCTCACGGACGTTATCAAGCCTCATTCCCTCTTTTATAGCTTCTCCTTCCCTCTCCCCCTCCATTCTTTTTCTTTTTCCTCCCCCCAATTAAAAAACAAATTTTTTAAAATATTTAAAAATTTTAAACTTTTTCTTTTTTAATACTAAATAACAAAAAAAGCGGGGGAGCTGCTAAGGGTACCCTGATAGACCAGGTCAAAGCAGCCAAGAGGCACTCACAGAGGCCACATGCCCCACTCCAGTCGCTGAAACATCTCACCACTGCTGGTCACCAAGCCCACGGGAAACTCTGCCTACACAGCAGTCTGACACATCCTTAGAGTAGGTCAAAGGCAACCACCTGAAAGAATCCCTAACAGTAACACAGATAAGGGACCCTGGCCTACCAGAAACATGGGGCCTATGAAAGGATCGAGGAAAAATCAACAGACCACATCACTCCCAACAAAAAAACCAGAGAGACAAAACATAGTAGCAGAGCTAATGTCTCTCATAGAAAACGCATATACAGATCTGCCACAGAAGAAAATCTTCAGAAGTCTCCTGGCAATAATAAAGGAGCTGAAGGAAGCAACCCCAAACAAGGATACAATAATAGAGGAGATGAAGTCCACAATAGAGGGGATGAAGTCCACAATAGAGGGGATGAAGTCCACCCACCAAAGGGAACTGCAGGAGCTAACAGAGGAGGTAGCAGAAGCCACACACAAGGTCACAGAATTTACAATTAGGCTTTAGGAGGCAGAGAACCGTATCTGCGACCTCGAGGACACTCAAAGAGAACTAAGCAACTGACATAGACAGTCAGATAGGAAAATTAAAGAAACAGAAGATAGCTTGAGATCAATGACAGATGCTATGAAGAGGAATAATCTTCATATTATTGGTCTCCCTGAACTCAACACAACATACAAGACAACAATCAAGATAGCAAAGGAATTCCTGGAAGAAAACTTTCCCACCCTAACAAGGGAGAACCAGGTACTCATACAAGAA
>NW_022103968.1:39463591-39465660 GCF_000313985.2 Echinops telfairi
CAGGGATGTCTTGCAGGAAGTGAGGCTTGCCACCTAAAGCAGGGGACTGGCTAAGGCAGCTGCACCCTGGTCTGACCATCAGAGAGCAAGAGGCCTGAGAATTAGAAAGACAAGCCTCACCAAACCATTTATCTCTTTGCCCTTCAATTAATACCACATGTGTTTATCAGTCAGCTTGGCACAATAAACTAACTACCTCAGATGGTGACCCCTGAAGGGATGCTCCTGGCATCTAATAGGAAAGACCAGGGAGACTGCTGAACATTTCACAATACAGAGTTGTCTCCACCCAAATAATGAATGATCTGTCCCAAATGTCAACAGTACTGTGGTGGAGAAATATCCACCTAGAGCTATTCAGTACATGAATACAGGACCAAGGGCAAAATACCAATTCATCAATATTCACTCCTTGGGGCTGCCTTAACAGAATACCACAAATTGGGTAGCTTTAAAGTGCAGAAATATACTCTCTCACAGGTCTGGTGACAAGTAATCTGAATGGAGTATGTCAGCATGACTTTGATCTCTCCCATGGTCATAGAAGAGCCTTTCATATGTCAACTTTTTTCATTGTCTGTTTCTGAACTAAGATGAGCTTATTTCTATTCTCTATGACACGGAAGAATTATCTTCTACCAAACTCTAGAATAGATGGTTTAACTTCTTGGTCGAATGAATCATCAAAATCATTTGATGGATGGTAATATTTAAGATCACTCCAAAAACTTACGGAAACAGGCAGTTTGTAGCTTAGAGGTCTAGGAACATGTATTTGTATCAAGTGAACCCATGACTCTGCCTTTGAGAGCACACACATCCTGCCTGTAGAGACAGACACTCTAATATGCAACGAATTGTGCCAACTTCACCCTTTGCTCTTTGGTTATGGATAGAAAAAAAATGTGGCATTTATAGTGAAGCATCTTCCTGGTTATTCATCAGCTTCAAAAGTGTAGTAAGATGGCGATTCATAATAACCAGGACTTCTTTGTGGCTTTACAAAGTATAGGGAGTTATATGGATTGGATTGTGTCCTTCAGAAATATGTGATGGAAATTCCAATCTGTGGTTATAATTCTCTTTTGGGAATGGGTTGTTTTTGTTCTGTTAAATAAGCAGGTCTAGTGTCAAGTATATCTTGAGTAAGTATCCTTTGAGCTATGGCAGAGAGGCAGCACACAGCCAAGGAGAGATGGGGGTAAGATAGAAGCCTGGACGCATGGAGACCTCCAAGGAGCAGAAACATGCTGAAGAAACAAGGTCCTTTCTCCAGAGCCGGCAGAGAGAGAAAGCCTTTCCTTATAGCCTGTGCTCTGAAATCGGTCATTTAGCCTCCTCAACTCTGAGGGTGGATTAATGCCATCCACATGTGGCATTTATGTTACAACAGTACTAGGTAACTAAAACAAGGAGAAACTATAGGGGTTGAAGCAACGAATAGACAAATTACTCATGTCTATGGCTGCTAATGATAGCTTATGTTGGTTCAGTTGTCCTTCATCTCAATGAGGATTTAAACAATAATTAAGCATCGTAAAAGCAGCTTGCATTTAAACAACAAATGTAGCAAAACAGAGAGGAGTAGAATGACATGGATTTAAGCTGCATGAGGCCAGGTAGAGAGTTCAGTGAATCACCTAATGCCACCCAGGAAAGGAGGTATTTTGCAAATGCCTTGATGATAAACAAAATTTTCCATGGCTTATTGAGATGCTTAGCATTCGGGGTCACTCAACCTTAAAGGTAAAAGATATGAAGGGCCATGATGAACCTGAGCTTCCAAAAGTCCACAGTAGCGAAATAATATTCTTAATTATCTAGGGAAAGAACAGGTTGATGCCTTAAAGCCTTTATATCTTGGCACTTTCAATTTTTGTATGTTTAATAGATTCATTCTTAACATTATGAAAATGTTTTCAAGAGTATAACAAAGAAGAAAAATTAGAAATGAGTTGACAAAATTGAATATGTGGTTGTAAACCCCAAAGGGAGATATTTGTAATGGAGAAACCTTATATATCACATATATATATATATATATATATATATATATATATATATATATA
>NW_022103968.1:39465760-39506758 GCF_000313985.2 Echinops telfairi
TATATATATGTTGGTGAAAAAGAGGATAAGGACAGAAATAAGGGTGTCTTCAAGGTCCCTTCTGGCCTTAGAGAGTTCGTGATATCTATGTCCAACCAATGTGACTTTGAGCCAAAAGGAAAGATGGGGCTTCCTGTGTGCATTCCCCAAAAGAGAGTAGTAGGGCATCAACATCCCTTGTGTCTCCAGTTTCCCCTGGTCCGAGGATCTACTCAGGACTTCTAATGCTAGCCCCAGAGTTCAAGCTTTCAGGAGCAGGGGATGTGGACTTTTGATTGTAGGCTTGCAACATTTTGAGAAGAGGAGGGTCTTGGGAATTTTACATCTGTTATAAATCAGCAGGCAAGGAAGTCTGAATGTTGAATTTAAAACTGTTGACAATTTATAAGTATATTTATGCAGATAAATAAACCCAAGAACAATCACATGTATGTAGGATTGTTGTTGTTCTGACTCACAGCTACTTTATGTACACTAGAAGGAAATCCGGCTTGGTCCTGTGTCATCTTGCCATTAATCTGTGGGCCTATACTCACAGCCACGTTGTCAATCCATCTCTTTGAGGGTCTTCCTCTTTTTTGATTCCCTTCTACTTTACCAAGCATGATGTCCTTCTCCAGGGACTGATCTCCCCTGATATCATGTCCAAAGTATGTGAGACAAAGCCTTGTCCTCCTTGCATTCTGGTTGTATTTCTTTCAAGAGAGACTGGCTTGATTTTTTGGTCTTTGTGATAGTTAGGGTTTTTGTGCCAACATCCCTCCCATAGGAACATGTGGCCACGTCAATCAGGTCACAGCTTGATTGGAGGGTGACCGAAATAAATGGCTTTTTGAGGCCAGCTTCTTCTTTCTCCCTGGAGGTGGGCCACACTCTCTCTCTGCCTTCACCTTCCTGTTGAGGAGTCATGTTGAGGCTTGCAGGAGCCCTGGAGATGCAGCCGCTACCAGAGAATCCACAAGACTCTGCACCCACTGGTCAGTGATCTTCCTGCACTTTGGATTATTGCTTGTGGCTGCATGAATCTGAAGTGGAATTTATGGACTATTATCAGATTTACGGACTTGATTTGGACTGAGATGGTATGCTTTCTTTATATCCAATTACCCCTTGATAAAAAGCTCTTTCTTACACATATTATGAGTGTCTCTGGATTTGTTTCTCTAGTCTACCCAGCCTAACACAGCCATCCATGGTACCTTCAATATTCTTTAGCAGCACCATAATTCAAATGCATCAAGTCTTTTTCAGTGTTCCTTATTCAATGTCCAATTTTACATGCATGTCAGGCTTGCGTCAGGAGCATCGTAGTCCTCAAGATACTATCTTGCTTGTCAACACTTGAAAGAGGTCTTGTGCAGTAGATTTACCCAATGCAATTCCCCCTCTTCCATGAGCTGCTTCCATGAGCATTGATTGTGGATCGAAGGAAGATGAAATTTTTGACAACTTCAATCTTTTCTGTATTTATAATGATGTTCCTAATTGGTTCAGTTGTGAGGATATCAGCCTTCCTTACATTAAGTTATAATCCATAAAGAAGACTACAATCTTTGATTTTCATCAGCAAGTGCTTAAGTCCGCCTCACTTTCAGGAAGCAACACTGTGCTATCTGCATATCGCAGGCCACTAGTAAGCTTTCCCCCAATCCTGTGCCATTCTTTTTCATATAATCCAGTTTCTCTGATTATTTGCTCAGAATACAGATTGAATAAGTATGACGAGAGGCTTGATTTTAAAGCATGCAATATTTTCTTGATCTGTGCATACAGGTGCCTCTTGATTCAAGTGTGGATCCTGGATGAGCACAATGAAATGCTGTGGGATTTCCATTCTTCTCAAGCCTATCCAGAGTTTGTTATGATCCACACAGCTGAATGCTCCGTCGATCAGTTTGTCATACTGTGGTGCCTTTTATGTTGCTGTGAGACTGGAATCTATGTCACTGGTATTTTAAATGCCAGCAAGCTCATGTAGGCTTAGTTAATTTAAAAAAAACCCAAAGAAACAAAAAACCCCACAATAACTCACTTATATCAAGGAAATTTGGACTTATAGTGACCCTATAGAACAGAGTTAGAGCTGCTACTCTGGATTTCTGAGGCTGCAAATCTTGATGGGAGCAGAAAGCCTTAGCTTTCTCCTGCAGAGTAGCTGGTGGGTTTGGACTGCTGACCTTATAGTTAGTGGCCCAATGTGCATTGTACTATGGCCCCAGGACTCTTTAAGATTAGAAAATCAGGTAGAATGGAAGAAGCACACCAGCCTGTGGGATCATGAGGTGCTGAAGGGATCAGTTATCAGGCATCAAAGAACGAAAAATCATACCATTGTGTGCTCACCTTCCCAATAGGATCGCTGAAGACAAATGGGTGCATAAGCAAATGTGGAAAAGAAAGCTGATGGTGCCTGGCTATCAAAAGATAGAGTGTCTGGGGTCTTAAAGGCTTGAAGATAAACAAGTGGCCATTTAGCTGAGAAGCAACAAAGCCTACATGGAAGAAGCACACCAGCCTGTATGATCACGAGGTGTCCTTGGGATCAGGTATCAGGCATCAAAGAACAAAAAATCATATCATTGTGAATGAGGGGAGTGCAGATTGGGGACCCAAGACCCATCTGTAGGCAACTGGACATGCCCTTACAGAAGGTTCATGGGGGAGATGAGCCAGTCAGTGTGCAGTGTAGCAACGATGACTTTCCTCTAGTTCCTAAATGCTTCCTACCCTCCTCCCCACTATCATGATCTTAATTCTACCTTACAAATCTGGCTAGACCAGAGGATGTACATGGGTGCAGATAGGAACTGGAAACACAGGGAATCCAGGACAGATGAGCCCTTCAGGACCAGTGGTGAGAGTGATGATGCTGGGAGGGTGGAGGGAGGGTGGGGTGGAAAGGGGAAACTGATTATAGGGATCTACATATAACCTCCTCCCTGGGGAATGGGCAACAGAAAAGTTGGTGAAGGGAGACATTGGACAGCATAAGATAGGACAAAATAATAATAATTTATAAATTATCAAGGATTCATGAGAGAGAGGGGAGCGTGGAGGGAGGGGAAAAATGAGAAGCTGATACCAAGAGCTCAAGCAGAAAGCAAATGTTTTGAGAATGATGAAGGCAACGAATGTACAAATGTGCTTGACACAATGGATATATGTATGGATTATGATAAGAGTTGTATGAGCCCCTAATAAAATGATTAAAAAAGAAAAGAAAATTAGGTAGATTAATAATTCAGAGGTTGCCCCAAACCATTTCTTTGTTCTCAAACCCCTCTCTTCCTTTCACAATGAGAAATACCTTCACTTTGCTCATAAGACAAATGTTCTATTAATAACAAATGAACTTATTTAACTCATAAGTGTGGGGAATAGCATTGGTTTGGTTCTTCTGTAGTAAATCATATGCCTTTTCTAGGTTGTCATAAAATTCAGTTGAAACCAGATAAATCATTTTCAAACCAACACTCTTGAAGCCTCATTTCTATAGAAGTCTGTTAATGAATCTGCAAACATTTGAATTAAACTGTTTTGGGTTAACATGACTAATTACGTTACACTATTCAGTCACATGAACTAACATAATAGAAACAAATGAAAATTTAATGTATCTTAAATCTAATTTAAGTATGTTTAAATAGATAATGGTGCTTAATGTGTAATTTTAAATATATATATATATATATATATCTAATTTGAAAAAAATTAACAACCTTATATTCATTACCATGTGCTGGAACCTCAGACTAAAACTTGCTTTGCTACTAGTATACTTGATGAGTCCTGAAGTTATAGGGAAATTTTAAAAAGAAATTAAGATTTCAACTACATCTGCATAGATTTAATGGTATCATATAGCCAAACAAGCCAAACAAACTCAAGCAGCCCAGTGTACTGTACTCCCAACATAAGCTGCCTGTAACACTGCTGCTCGTAACCCCATCTCTCATTTCGGGGAAGCTTCATCTGTATCACTTTACTTCAGAATGTGTGAGGGATATAAATGTGAATGTGATGAATCTGTGCTCGTCATATACAACTTACTGATCTATAAGTATTGCGACCTTATGTAAGATTTTTATCTCAGACTATTTTTGCTGCTAAAATGAGTTAAAATCACTGGACAAGAGGGTGTGATAAGCGTTGAGTTGCTAATCTTAATGCCAGCAGTTTCAATCCACCTGTCCTCGGGAGACAGACGAGGTTGTCTTCACCTGTAAAGATTTACAGCCTCAGAAATGCTATAGAGCAGTGGTTCTCAACCTGTGGGTCACGACCTCTTTGGGGGGTCGAATGACCCCTTCACAGGGGTTGCCCGATTCATAACAGTAGCAAAATGACAGTTATGAAGTAGCAACAAAACTAATTTTATGATGGGCGGGGGGGCCCCACCACATGAGGAACTGTATGAAAGGGTCGCGGCATTAGGGAGGTTGAGAACCACTGGTCTAGGATGTGTCTATGTGTCAGAAACAACTTAGTGGCAGTGAGCTGCGTTGGGGCAAGATGGTTTCCATACTATACTCTGACATCCAATGCCAAACCACTTTAAACGCATAGAAAATATTACTTATGTTGTCACCCTTGGGAATTTCGGAAATTTTAATATGGGCACAGAGCAATGGTAGGAAATTCGTTTTAGTGCTTACAGCACTGGCAGGAGTTGGATGTTGGTGGCTGAGAACTTAGGGTTTGGGCAAGCCGGGGCTCTACGAAGCACTTGAATGATGGGTGAGGTCCCCAAAAGATCCTGAGTACTTAAAGCATGTGCTTTCATTTCCTCGATGGGAGCGGACAGGAGCATGGTTGCTTCCCTCGCTTTCATACTGCCCGATTGCTCACGTGATGTCGCTTCTAGGACAAAAGCATGCTGAGGCTAGGGAAGAATCGGCTCATCGGCTACTTTATCGATCTCGTTTTACAGATGAGGCAGATTAAGTCCAGCAAGGAGGGCTGACTTGCTCAGATGTGGAAGGTCAGCTTCAGCAGCATAGCGGGTAAGGCAAGCAAGGAGCCAGAGAGAGCGGAAAGCAAACGAGGAGAGAGCATATGGGATAAAGAGCAGACAGGGCTTTCCAATGCTTCACTAGTATTTTGTGGAAATCCTCAGGCACTCTTGCTCTTTAAGAGAAGCAAACAGTACCTCTGTATCCCGTTTCTTCTTATGGGTTCCGGCATTTGGGACAAGGCCCTGATGTTCTCCTCTCCATTTCCAGAACCTACCAGCCACTGGTCTCACCCTGCCACTCAAGCCCACACAAACCAGTGGTTGAGGCCTCTCAGCGTTCATTGCATTGTCTGGGCTATGCTCAGCCTATCTTTCCAACAGGCCAAATGTAGCTGATCCTCAACCACAAAAAACACAGCAAACAAAGAAAGGTCAAAACAAGCAACCCGAATTCCAGAAGCAATCATGTCTAAAAGATCTGCCCTAAAGATTGAGAAGAGTAGGGGTTTTTTGGGTTAGTTTTTGTTTTAATCTCCTTTCAGACCTATGCTATGCCAAATGAAGTATGGAGCAAGCCGAGTTCAGAAAGGACCTAGCAGTCATTCTAAAATGATCACTTTAAAGGGACAAGCACAGTCATATGTAGGCTTGCTTTTGAGATCTGGAAATAACTGATCTAAAGCCACAAGGAGACAACCCTAGAAGGACAATGGAGAATGGTGGAGCCCCACTAATCTAGGCCTTATCTTCTAGCTCTACCTCTTATGAGCTGTGGACCCTTGGACAATATTTTGATTTTTCAGTTTGTTTATCTTTAACTTGATAATAATAACCGAACCTTTCTTGCAGCATCATTACAAAGCCTACATAAAATGTACGTGTAAAGTGTATACATAATTCTTGGTACATAAAAACACTCACTGACATTGACTCAAGCCTGATCCCTTTAGACCAGGCATCCTCAAACTATGGCCTGAGGGCCACATGTGGCCCGCTGAGGACATTTATCCAGCCAGCCAGGTGTTTTTGCCCTGTTTGGTTTTTTACTTCAAAATAAGATATGTGTAGTGTGCATAGGAATTTGCTCATAGTTTTTTTTTAAACTAAAATCCGGCCCTCCAACGGGTCTGAGGGACAGTGAACTGGCCCCTGTTTAAAAAGTTTGAGGACCCCTGCGTTAGAGGGTTCCCAAGGTTGTAAATCTTTAGAAGATCAGGCAGCTTCATCTTTCTTCCACAGAGTGGCTGGTGGGTTTGAATCAAAATCCTGTTGTTAGCTGCCCAGCTACCAACCCACAGTGTCACCAGCCTGCCTTCATGTCAGGCACATAGAGATTCTTTAATAAGCTGCCACTATAAATAGGTCTGTGCTTGACAACACACAATTTGTACTTTATTACCAACACAAAGATTGGAATTTCAAACCTGCCCAATGGTCTCTTGCAAAGAAGGGCCAACAATTTCGTTCCATAAATACTAAACCAAGAAAAAACTAAGAGCTAGTGATATTCTGTAACACATTGGGTTGCCATGGATCATAATCAACTCAATAAGAACAGCTTTTGGTTTGGTTTTTTATTATTTTTATTATTATTAGGATTACTATCTATTTGTAGACGAGGTAGAAAAGATATGAAATAAAGTTAGTTACTTGAAAACCTACCTCATTTTGTCAGTTAGATTTCTAAGGAGCCTGAAATAGGTACCATTTCTTTAGTAAACCAAGCTGTTTAGTAGCTACTGTGTGCTGGGCAAAGCCAAGTCAGTATTCAGACAAAACTGCCTTGTCTTTAGTATGTGATGCCCTATGGTCCACTAGATTTGCTACCATACTTAACAAAATAGTCATTTGGAAGTTGACCTAAGATTCTTCGTAGGCAGTCAAGAAGAACTGGTGTTACGGCTACATAGATTGGTTGTCTATATTGATTAAGTCATAAAATCTATTCTCGGCTCAATGTATCCTGCAACTTCGCTAAAATTGGGCAAGACTTTGAACAGACCTATGCTTTGCTGTAATGAGAATTGTCTAGTCATTACACCCTTCCACAACCTGAAAACAATGAGAGTAGAATGGTTTTAAAATTCAGCGTTATGATTCTGGATATAAATTTGTTTTTTCCTTTTAAGAAGTTCCTCCATCTTTTTGCATCCATTTGTACCTTAGAGATAGCCAAGCCAAGGGAAGGGTAAGCTCATTGTTTTGCTATCACAAGAAATTTAAAATAAAAGAGACTATTTTTACTCTTTCTAAAAAGGGCAACATTTATTAGCCTCTACTTTATTTACTCAACTTTGTAATTAACTGTTTTTTAAGAAAGATTCCTTTATTAAGTGTAAATTTTTACAACTCTCTGATGGACACTTTGGCAATGTGTATCAAGACATTTAACTATTTTAAACTTAGAAATAGGTTTTAGAAGCCATCAATGGTGGACAAAAAATATCTGTGTATAAAGAAAAGAGAAAACTTGTGAACAAATTAAATACCCTTCTACATGAATGGTTACATGACCCGGAGTTCATCTTTATGACCGAATACTTGTTCAGCTATCATAGCAATGTTACTGTACATATTTTTGGTAATGAAAAAGTGTTAATAATATATATTAAAGTGGTAAATGAAGGCTGAACATAGTATTAAATAATTTTTAACTTATAAGCATAAACAGAAATGAAACCAAAGAAATATCTGTCAAAATATTAACCACGTGTTTTTTTCTGGATGTGAGGATATTGGTTGTCTATTGTATCTTCTTGTGGCCTTTTCCCTATTTTCCAAAATGTTTCTATTTTGAAAACGAAATATTGTTGTAACTAAATAAGACACACTATATCTTTGAAAAATATCCCCAAGTCTATTTTAACCTCGGAGAAATGTATTGCAATTTAAAGGCAGAAAGAACCATAGGGACGACTTACCTTAACAGAGAGTCCATTTGCTGTAAGAGGGCTGATTCAGGAAGTGTCTCCTTCGCTAGGATGCTACAGTATAAAGAGAGGACCAGGTAGTAAGGAAGCAGGATACTGCCTACTCAGAGCTTCCCCTATAATCAGCCATCACCATAGTAACCGGCTTCACTGCCTCAAGCCTAAATTCTTCTGAGGTTACTTTAATCTGTGGGGACATTGTGCCTGCTGGCCCAGTGGGGTTATTCTGCCAGCTCTTTTCATGTGCAGAGTGCCACAGGGGACCTAGAAGGTCTTAGGTGGTCCATGGACATAGTATTGCATAATATTGCGTCACATGGTGTGAGAGCTACTCTCTGTATCCGCTTCCTATTGCTGCTGTAACAAATTGTCACACATTTAGGTCCTTAAAGTCACTTAGATTTATTAACTTCGAATTCTGGAGATCAGAAGTCTAAAATCAAGGTGCCGCCCTTCTGGAGAGTGAAGGGGAGAATCCTGTCCTCTGTCTTCCCCGGCTTCTAGAGGCCACATGCAAGCGTTGGCTAGTAGCACGGCTTCACGGTCACCTCTACTTTCTCTGACCCTGATCTAGGGTAAAGTCTCTCTCAGGGGACTTCATCACATCTGTAAAGTTCCTTTTCCCATGTAAGATAACCAAGTCATAGGTTTCTGGGATAAGGACATGAACATCTTTGCTTTGTGAGTCCGTTATATAGCGTACCACAACCGCCTTATCAACTATTTTTAATTTTCCAAATTCATCAGGGAGAAAATCTAGCTTTGGTGGTTGTTTTTCTTTCTAGAACTTGCACATCTCTCTTTTAAAGTAAGAGCACAATGAATAAAAAGATTCCAGCATTCAAGTACATGGGCTGCTCCTGGAGTTTGTGATCAACATATGGTTTTTATTGCTTCTTATTTCAGAGTTACCTTCAAGCCTTGACACATGATATTCCCCTACCATCTACAGTGTCTTTTAAGAGGTGTCCTTGCTGTGGAGTTCTGTCCAGCTGATTCTAACGCAGAGCGGCTCACTAGCACAGAGTCACTCCCATAGAGAGACTGGTGATTTCGAACTCTTGACCTTGCAGTTAGCAGCCTAACACATCACCCACTATACCACCAGGGCTAAGGGCTTCAAATATACTACAGCTAGGAGAACTTATAGTACTCAAGCAACAAGTTCTGAGTTTGTTATCTCTCGGTTACAGAAGTGTCAATGGTGTCCGAGGAGCCAAGATATTTGGCTAAGATCATATGACTTGTAAATAGCAGAGATGTGATTCAAGTGCTTTCGGGTTATAATATTGGTAAAATTCCCTACTGGTAAGTTATCTGCGGCACAAGAACTCTTTTAAAGTGCTGAAGAGAAAGGATGCCACTTTGAGGACTAAGGCGAGCCTGGCCAACTCATGTTGTTTTCAATCTCTTCTTAGGAAAGTGAAAGTTGGACAAGGAATAAGGAAGACTGCAGAAGAACTGATACACTTAAATTATGGTGTTGGTGAAGACTATTGAAAGTACCAAGGACTGCCAGAAGAACAAATAAATACGTCATGGAAGAAGTGCAACCAGTATACTTCTTAGAAGGGAGGATGGTAAGGCTTTATCTCACATGCTTTGGACATGTTCTCAGGAGGGGCCGGGCCTGGAAAAGGACATCAGACTTGATAAATAAAGCGGGAGACAATGGAAACGAGAAAGACCCTCAATGAGATGGGTTTACACAGAGGCTGCGACCACGGGCTCAAACATTGCAACAGTGGTGAGGATGGAGCAGGCAATGTTTTGTTCAGTTGTGCAAAAGGTCACATTGAGTTGGAACCCACTTGATGGCACCTAACAACACCACAACAGTGCACCTGGCTTGCCCACATGTGCTGCTTCTTACAGCCTGGAAAGAGTTGAACCCTGTTTAAATGAGTCTTGCATTGTCCAGGTTCTTGGTATTCAGTGTTGTCCAAAAGATCTTTCTGTGATGTTCAAAATAGTCTGTATGTGTGCTGCCCAATACAATAACCCCTAGCTATGAATAACTACTGAGAAATTGACATGTGAATAGGCTGGGGGACTGAATTTTTCATTTTATTATGTGTTCATATATAATGAATGGTGACTGTATTTCCAGAGTAGTATATACTAAAGACTCATAAATATTTAGAACACACAAAGATTACCCAGTCCAACTTGTTTATTATATAGATGAGAAAACTGAAGTCTAGAAAGAGAAAATGGTGTGTTTAATGTAAAGCAAAACAAAAGAATCTTCCCACATAAACAACATAACTACCGAGCCTTGGTTTTAGACATCATGTGAGCTGATTCCCCATCCCACGTTTGTCCTACCCTGGAAAACGTGGGAAGGATATGAACTAGGGTGAGAAATACAGTTACAGGTCCATGATGGGAATGTGGTTGGTTTCCAAAGGTCACTCAAAAAGGACATGATTTCCACCTAGACTGGGCACCTCTGGGGCATGGCTGAGCTGATAAAAATATTTGTATCTTGTAGAAGAGCCTTTACGCTTTTGGATTAGCTAATGCCATGATTTCTTTTTCATTTAATTCAGATGTATTTGGAAGAAATTTTTAGAAAATAAGAATATACTTATATTAATAAAATTAAAATATTGTATTATGTAATATTTAAAATACATATGTTTATGCAATAGCTATATTCATATCCATATCCACATCTGCATCCATATGTATATCTATATCCATATCCATATATCTATGTCTATATATCTATCCATCTCTATCTCTCACTATATATATGTATACCCACCCATGTACACTTATATCTGATATGCATATATATGTATGGGTAGGTAGATAGGAAGTTAAATAAATTCTGATATATACCACAATTGATGAAAAGAGAGATGTCAATTCCTTCATTATGTCTCGTTTCAGAAACCGGATAGAAAGAACAGGTGTGTATTGTATTCTTTACTATATGGTTTTATAGATCTGAAATTTCTCATTACAAAAGGACAGCAGCATGGTCGATCTAAACAAAAATTACCTGGAAACTAAAATTAATTGGCTAAACATACTTGAGGCTATAAAGCACAGAATGGGATGGAATGACATTAGTGGTCCAGAGAACAAACTCAAGCATGAGGCCCATAAGTCAGAGGGAAAGGCCGAGAGGGAGCAACAAGAGGAGAAGAAGAAAACGCCGAGGAAACAGCACATGGATGGATGAGTTTCCCTGACTAGATGAAGCGAAGGACAAGGACAAAGGAATCAACACAGCGCTATTCAAAGGCACGACGGAAGACAGCATTTTGAACTGACCAAAAACTGTAACTGCAGATTGAAAGGCCTCACTGCAGTCAAAATGAAAGGAAAGCCCTTGGCATACCTGTGCTTGCTAAACTCACTGAATTATAGAGATGAAACAAATCCACACTGAAAAATAAGCATGCTAGCAGGGAAGCCATAATGTAAAAATGCAACAGGCTACCTACAACTGTACAAAAATGAAGTAGCATTAGACCTCTCTGTTGTAATGCTAAATTCCAGAAGTCAATGGAAAAATGTCTCCAGAGGTTTGCACTAGGAAAGTATGTTGACACAAGATGTTTTATTCTGTGTTAAGGCAGCAAAATTACATTATCAGATGCGCAAAGGTTCAGACAATATTCAACATACTTTCTTTCCTCAAGGGAAAACAATTTTGAAGCATATTAAAGTAATTGTTTTAACAATGCAAAAAGATGTTCAAAGAAAATAAATATAAATAACTCTGAAAGTATAGATATGCATTTGGCCAATTCCTTACCCCACCCCCAAAACCAAAAGAAACTATTTACTCTTGCAACAGTTTTATAGTATTTGAAGTTTTAAAAATTTCTACCATACACATGCATTATTTTTATAAAATGAAAAAAGAACTAGTCAATACAAGTATTCTCAGGTTCCATGTACACATATGATGAGTCTTACGGAGGACATGGTGAGTCATTTGTCCTTTTCTGTACCACGAAGCTAATTTGCTGGCTTTCGTTTTGAATACTCAGGGTTTCTCCACCCCATTCAGTAGATGACGTGCCATGCCAAAGTCAAGGGCTAGGTGCTCATGACTTATCTATTGTACAGATCCAGGGGCTCTTCTTTTTCTGAAAAGGGCAGGGTCCGGAAGGTGAAACATAAAAGTGCTTATTTTGATGAAGCCGATCAAGGGTACATAGTGTTATGAATAAGTCATCTTTCTCACCTCAGTAACTAATTCATATATGAATTAAAATGGCAAGAAAAGGGCAGGGCACACAGAAACAAGGAAGGTTTAGTTTTCTTCAAGAATTCTTCCACAGGAGAGAGTTGGCACAATCTGGTTGGAAATGGAATGGAGGAAAGAAAGAGCCTTTCCGGAATCAGTTTTTATGAAAAGCATGTTGATTATTCAGTATCTAGTTTTTTTTCAAGTAGACTAATACAATAGAAAAATTTTATTGGTGTTTTCATTTAGACTACCAGATTGTTAAAGGTTACACCCTCTGGTATTTAGATGTTTTCATTTGGGTTGGCTCTGTGATGATAGAAGCATGCCCATGATGATAGAATCTATGATGAAGCTAAATCCCTGCCACACCTTGGTACTGGGGAAGTATTTCATCATCTACCGAGGTTCAAATACCAGCATGCTGCTTCTGCCTTACCCCATCGCATCATTTACATCATATTAGAACTCTGAAATGTGACAAGATCAGAGAAGGTGTCAGCGCAGAGGATGCAGCTGTGAGGAGGGCTAGTAATGAAGTTAACGAATCTGAATGGAGTGCTTTCTATTTTCAAGCCACCTTGATAAGCCCTGAAAAGTAAAAGATGAAGTTAAAACCCAGAAAAAAACTCATATGCTGTTCCCTGGTTGGTTAAATGAACTGTGGTCTCTCCGTCGCATATAGGACAAAGAAATGGGACCAACTTGACAGGTAATAACGTGGATGAATCTCAAAGACATTATCTTGAATTAACTAATTTTTAATTAGCCTTGTATAATTTGATAAATATGATTTTAAATGATTGCTTGTATAAAGCTACATTGTATTCTTTGGAAAGGTTCAATGAAAGTTATTTTAAATGACTCACTTGGTAAATAAAAGTAATTGCTTCTCAAGTGCTTTTAAATCTGTGAAAGCCACTAAAAAGTTAAAATGACCAATTACGAATTAGTCAGGAAAGAGCAATTATGTGGTATACAAGCAGTCAATGTATTTTTTAAGACTATGGTTCTATATACAAATATTAGTAACTTACATTTACCAGTTTTAAATGAAAGTAAATGGTTGAAGGTCTAAATGTATTTCCTTTTGTCACTAATTACATCTTCATAGAAGGTAAAGAACTCTCTGGGTTCACACCATTCAGAAATGGACGGACTGACAAGCAAACTCCAATCTTTTTGAAGTGGCTAGTGTTTCACTCTACTCTTTGACCTTTGTTCCACATCCTAGACTCAATTTCATGCATGTTTTAGAGATGTAAATGGTGCAAAAGATTATATTGTTCCAATGCCTTCCTTGTTGGTTTTAAGCTAGACTTTCTTGAAACTGTGTTAAATATTATTTGGATACAAATACAGGAGTACACTTCTACTTCTGACCTCTGTCTGATCAGTTCCAGGAGCAGGGCTTTACTAAGTTCAATTAGTAAGAGCAAAACAAGAGATCATTTTTCAAGTTAATATGAATTTAACGGATCAAGGATGAATTATTTACAATAGTAATTCAATTTACTGCCGTTGTTTTTAGTTTGATATCTTTCTAGCTTGTAACCAAAAGACAAGCCCCTGGACCACTTAAATTGTATGAGTTTTCCACTACATTCTTTTCTGCCGGGTCTTTGATGTGCACCAGGGCTTTGTTCATAGCTTGATTGCTAAACAATGGCTATTACTCTAGTCGTCGCTGCAGGTAAGCTACAACCTACAGTCACTCAAAATATATTTCTAAATGGCTGTGTTGGCAAGGACTGTCTCTCTAACCTAGGGTTCTGATGCTTATGTTGAATCTTTTGGCAAATGGAATAGGAATAAAATATTACTTCCATGAAGCCACGGTTGGTCGTTTGTCAGGATAGTACTTGAAACAGGAAAGAAAAAACCTTTTAGACTATCCCCCAATTTTACATTTATCAAAGAAAGTTGGCTTCTTTTGGATAAAACATGATTTCTCCTCACGGAAGGAGATTAGGTTCTGCGATTTCTGATGTGGACATTTCTTAGAGAAAAAGGAGCACTCTTTCATATTTCCTACTTGAGATGCCACGATCATGACCCCAAGGTGCGGGGAAAGGAGAAAGGAGGGCCACATCACCGCTAATTATTATTGTTCATGAAGTTTCTTCTTGTAACTGAAAAGCATATATATTGCATTCAGGGATATTCCTTCATCAAGGCTATGATTTTACTGTACACCCGTTGATTGGCGTCAAGGCCCCAGATAAAATCGCAGTGGTTCCAATCTGGCAATAGCTTGAAGTAAATGAGATTTCTGATTTGAGGGAGTATCCTGGCCACGTCCTTGGGTGTTATCAGCACATCTTTCCCACCAGCCCAAATAGCCGTGGGTACTTTCATGGCAGTTAAGTCATACAGTGGGGGGCGGCTCTATGGAAGAGGGAAGAAAGGGCATATGTGAGAGGAAGGACAATCACAGCAACAACCACAGCGAAACAAATAGAGAGGTTGCGCAATGACCATCCATCGAACTGACCGTGCCTCTCGGAGTCACTGTGGGAGATCGGAAGAAAAAAATCGCAGTCGTCCCTACCTCAAGTATCAAAATAGGAGACAATGGGATGAATTAAAAGAAAAAATACTGTTGGTGGGTAAACAGGGAGGTGCAACCTCCCATCAAGAAAAAAACACTGAACAATACTTACATAGAACCCCAGGAAAGAATATGCTCGCTACTATGTTCCTAACTGGGCACTTTAGACTCAGGAGTTATCCAGCCCTGGATGACCTAGGCCATGTGATACAAAACAGATGGGACTGTGGACCTTGTTTTGAGATTCCCATCATCTGCCATAGGCCACATGAGACGGTCTTAATGTGGAAACCCCACTAAGTTAACTGGACTTTACCTGAAGCTCACCTATGGATCTTGGTCTTAAGACTGAAACTCCCTAGTGTTTTAGAATCAGGTGACTGCCATCCCAAGATTACAGAACTGGTGATTAATGGACTCACACTTTTGCCTTGAGGGTACCCAGTGATGGTTGGCTGGAGATCATCATATACTTATTTCTTTAATGCTCTCCTTGCTTTAATTAGGACATGTATTCATCTGGTAAGTATGGTTCTGGCATGGAGAATGAGTTTTGTTCTATCATCAGCTCCCGTTGTTCATGTAAATAGTATCTAGTCACTTAAGAGTTTAATTTGAACAAGTCAAAAAGTCATGTATTGAGGATCATAGCCAGCCTGTCATGTCCTTTTCTCAACAGTGTTTTAAATTCTACACCATTGGTTAAATTAATGACATCATCAATAGAACTATCTTATGCTCCAGGAGGATGATCGATAATGTTCTCTAACATAAAATAATAAGGATATCTCTAAAGTGAACCAGACATGTATACAAATGGTAGATATATGAGTGGATTTTGGTCTCACACATAATTCTAGCCCCAATATGAGAACAATGAGCTCTTATTACATGGCCCTGCTTGATGCTTGCCCTCATGAGGTCACTGAAGATATGAGTGCTCTGGTAAATTGTGGTGAAGAAACTAGATGGTGCCTGGTTATTAGAAAGAATAACGTCTAGGGTCATAAAGGCTGGTCTTTGACTAAACAGGCATCTGAGTGAGGTGTCGATTGGGTGGGGCCACATGGAAGAAGTACATCAACTGTGTGATCTAACGGTTGTGAATGATAAAATCCAAATTCAAAGGAAGGAATGGGATCAGAGTTTAGGTTTTCAGAAGGTTATGGATGACAATGGAAGCCCAAAATCCATTTGCAGGGCCCACACATAGATTAAGTCTTTAGTGAACCCTCTCTGATCACCGAGCAGGGATGTGAATAGCCTTCACTAAGTTCTAATAGCCTTTACTAATAGCCTTGCAAATTAGAGTATTTTTTTGTTTTCCTGTATATGAAATCCATGATGGGAAAAGCAAGAGAAACAATGATTGCATTGATGGTTTCTCGAAGGGTCTAGTGGGGAAGGTTGGGGGAAGTCGGGAGCTGATGCAGATGGTTATAAGAGGGACATATATATTCTAAAGTTGATTGTGGAGATCATTGTACAGCTCTTATTAATATGATTGAACTATTGAATTGTTTGACATGTGAAATATAGCCTAATAAAATTGTTTAAATTTTTAAAAAATACAGATCTAAATATGTCTACAAATTTTGGTGCATAAACTTATAAGGGAAAAATACATTAAGGCTCAACTCTTTAAATGCTTTTGATTTCATGTAGAATTCAGATTTTCTTTGTTAGTATCAAGAATAGATTATAAGGATCTACATATAACCTCCTCCCTGGGGGATGGACAACAGAAAAGTGGGTGAAGGGAGACATCAGGCAATGTAATATATGATAAAATAATAATTTATAAATTATCAAGGGTTCATGAGGGAAGAGGGAGCAGGGAAGGAGGGGAAAAAAAAGAAAAATGAGGAGCTGATTCCAGGAGCCCAAGCGGAAAGTGAGTGTTTTGAGAATGATGAGGGCATCAAATGTACAAGTTGCTTTACACAATTGATGTATGTGATACAAAGTTAAGTAAGAACAACATACTACTAAGAATATGGGAAGAAATACACCAAAATATTAATATACCTAGTTGTCTCTAGCTAGTGGAATTATAGAGGATCTAATCTCCTTTATATGTGCTTCTTTTGCTTCTGAATTCTTTGCAGTGATTATGGATTAAAAGAGGGGAAAAGTAACAATTGAATAAAATTTAATTTAATTTTGAGAAACCCACGCCAGTGACACAAATGGCCAGGTAGGACTGTAGTTCCCAAATGACTTCTTATAATAATACCTCAAAACGACTATTCTCGGGCCATCTGGGTAGCTCACCTGGTTGTAGTGATGCATGTTTTCATCTTCACTCCCCCAATCATAAGCTCTGAATTCATTAGCTCGGTACATCTGAGTTAATAATTTTTAAAAAGAGAATAATCTGATTACAAATCATAAGCGTTAACAACAAAATTAAGCTTCTGAATCACTATTGGCATTTGAAAATGAGGTTCAACAGAGAAAGAGAAACAGCGGTCTGCCTTGTTCGAAGTGAAAGCTGGGGGACGCCAAGACATTTTCCAAACCAAAACTCCACTGCCATTGAGCCAATTCTGACTCCTTGGAACCCTGCAGGACAGCATTGAAAAGCAAAACAAAAACAATTAAACTCACTGCCATCGAGTCAATGCAGGCTCAGAGCAACCATGGGGACAGAGTAGAACTGCCCTCTGGCTTTCCGAAACTGTTACTTAGTACGGGAGTAGAAAGTCCTGCCTTTCTCCTAAGGAGCTGCTGTGGTTTCCAACTGCTGAGCTTGTTGTAATAGAATTGGTCTATAGGATTTCTGAGACTGTAATTGAAAACACAAAAGAAAACAACCGGCATCAATTTTGACTCACAGCAACCCTATAGGGCAGAGTAGAACTGTTCCTTTGGGTTTTAAAGACCATCAATCTTCACTGGAACTGAAAGCCTTATCTTACTCCATGAGTGGTTTCAAATGGCAGGGATTGTGATGAACTCACCAGCTCATATCCCACTACACTCCCAGAGCTCCTAGGGATGGTAATTGGGAGGAAGTATAATTCCAAGTATTTCTCTCTTTGTGGAAGCCTCAATTCTCCCCGCGCTTCCTCGGTTTACCTCTTGCATTAGCTTAGAATCTATTTTACAAGCTCAGGTTTATGTTACTGGTTTGCTTTCAATTCAACTCTGCATTTGAATTGTGGCATTTGTGAAGAATACTGAAGAACAAACAAATCTGTCTCAGAAGAAGTACAGCCTAAATGTGTCTTAGAAGAGGCTGCATTTTGGGCATGTTATCAGGAGAGATCAGTCTCAGGTGAAATTGATGGCCAGTGAAAAAGAGGAAGGTTCTCAATGAGATGGGTGGACACAGTGGCTGAAACAAAGGGCTCCAACATGGAAACAACTGTGAAGATGACAGAAGACCAGGCAGGGTCCTATTCTGTTGTCTGAGCTGGATGGGTCCGTGGTTCTCTGCAGCACGAGTCCGATGATTTGGAGCTGACCCGAGGGCCCCTAACAACAACAAACTTGCTCTAAAACCCAGTGAATATTAGAACAAAAAGACGGTGACCAACAGAGAGACAAACACAGGGTGCAGTTTTCCTAGCGCTGTCCTGCTAACAGAACCAGTGCTGTCTTTTGGTATCTAACGAAAACGATGATTGGTATGATTTTCCACAACAAAGGCTCTACCTGTTTTATATGTAGTAGGTTCTGTACTGATGATCCAGTGGGAGTATGTGATATATACACATCCAGTCGACTCTGAAGAAAAACAAAACCAAAATATGTTAGGAAGAATGAGTCCTCAGTCAACATATATGATGCCTTTCAGGATCAGAGAACAAGGATACTAAGAATCACACAAAGAATACTGAAGTTTTGGAAATGACCCAGAAATATGCATTCATGTCAGATATTTGGATGACTGTAAAGCATGTGTTGATAGAGCTGTGGGAAGTTTTGCTAACTTTGAAGTAGAGGTAAAAGCAATGAAAATCATGGAGAAACACAAGTAGGAAAGAAGCTGTGTGCACGTGTACACTTGTATATATGCACATCCATGGCCACAAACAAGTAGGTCAGTCTAATAGCACAGAAGAACTAGATGTAGGTCCCACTCTGTCCTTTAGAAGCTTTGTGATATTGAGAAATTTATTTAACATTTGAATTCCTATTCTATTCATCTGTTAAGTAAAACATACTAAAAATACTCAAAATCATATTACTCACTTGTCAATCTCCTGTGAGGATAAAATAAAATACCCGGTAATAAAAATTAATGACCAACAACTTCCAAATATACTGTACTTCATTCAACTTTGGTAAACATTTTACAGAATTAAGATGTTAGAGACTCTAACATGTCCAATGCTGTGGAGGTGATTTAAACTCATAATGACCCAATAGGCTAGAATAGAACTACCCCTTTGGGTCTTTTTTGGAGCAGAAAGCTTTATCTCTTTTATGAAGAGTTGCTGCTGGAGTCAAACTGCTGACCTTTCAGCTAGCAGCCAGCTTGTAACCCACCATCCCATGAGGGTTCCTAGAAACTTTTAACAGTAATCACAATTCTAGAGTTGAACATACTGACTCTTCAAGAGACACTATTAAAAAAGCATTGCTTAGTAGTAACAAGATTTTGAATAATAGTTATTCATGGCTTTTAGTCTAACACAAAAATAGGAGTGGCCCTAAAAGTCAACAAACAGACCTTGAACTATTTATAGGCTCTTATTTTTTTGGCCATTTTTGGTTGTTGTTGTATTGTTTTGTTTTCTTTTGCCCTGTCTTGTTCTTTTGTGCATATTATTGTCTCTGCAGGTCTATCTAGATAAGAAAGGGTGGATAAACAATCTGGAGGAGAAAACAATGGGACTGATGGTTCTGGGGGGACATGGGAGAGAGGGAGGTGGGGGAAAAGAAGTGGTGTTAACCAACCCAGGAACAAGGGAACAACAAGTGATCCAAAATCAGTGGCAAGGAGGGTGTAAGAGGCCTGGTAGGGATCGATCAAGATCAATGTAAATGTGAGGAATTACTGGAATCCAAATGAAGGCTGAGCATGATAGTGGGACAAGAGAAAAGTAAAAGGAAATAGAGGAATGAACTAGGAGGCAAAGGGCATTTATAGAGGTCTAAATACAGGCATGTACATATGTAAATATATGTATAGGATGATGCAGAAATAGATCTATGTGCATATATTTTTAGGTTTAGTATTAAGACAGCAGATGGACATTGGGCTCAAGTACTCCCTCAATGCAAGAACACTCGGTTCTATTAACCTGGCATTCCATGATGCTCACCTTCCCAACACAATCACTGAAGACAAATGTGTGCATAAGCAAATGTGGTGAAGAAGGCTGATGGTGCCCAGCTATCAAGAGATATAGCATCTGGGGTCTTAAAGGCTTGAAGGTAAACAAGCGGCCATCTAGCTGAGAAGCAACAAAGCCCACGTGGAAGAAGCACACCAGCCTGTGTGGTCACGAGGTATTAAAGGGATCAGGTATCAGGCATCAAAGAACAAAAAATCATATCATTGTGAAGGAGGGGGAGTTCAAATTGGGGACCCAAAGCCCATCTGTAGGCAACTGGACATCCCCTTACGGAAGGGTCACAGGGAGTTGACAAGCCAGTCAGGGTGCAGTGTAGCAACAATGAAACATACAATGTTCTTCTAGTTCTTAAATGCTTCTTCCCTCCCATTCTGTCTATTGTGATCCCAATTCTACCTTACAAATCTGGCTAGACCAGAGGATGTACACTGGTACATATAGGAACTGGAAACACAGGGAATCCAGGACAGATGATCACTTCAGGACCAGTGGTGAGAGTGGCGATACCGGGAGGGTGGAAGGAAGGTGGAATAGAAAGGGAGAACCAATTACAAGGATCTACATATAACCTCCTCCCTGTGGGATGGACAACAGAAAAGTTGGTGAAGGGAGACATCGGGCAGTGTAAGATATAATAAAATAAATGAGGAGCTGATGCCAGGGGCTCAAGCAGAAAGCAAATGTTTTGAGAATGATGAGGGCAACAAATGTATAAATGTGCTTGACACACAATGGATGTATGTGTGGATTTTGATAAGAGTTGTATGAGCCCCCAATAAAATGATTTAAAAAAACGAAAATTTAACTAAAAAAAAATAGGAGTGGGTCGAACTGGTGGAGAACTGTGATCTTTGGTACACGTTTCTAAGACTATAAAACTTTATAAAGGTGGACAGCCTCATCCGTCTCTTGCAGAACAGCTGGTGGGTTTGAACTGCCAATCTCCATCCAATGACTAACTCACTGGTGCACCAGGATTCTACATTCAACCACAGTGGTCTGAAAATTCAATCTCTTCTTCTTCTCCCCCCTCTTCTTTTCTTCTTGTCTTCATGCTCTTCTTCTTTTCCTCCTCCTTTTAAAGTTCTAAACAATAGGAGACAGCTCATGGAACAAGACTGGTGCATCTTCACAAAAATGTCATTCCTTCTTCTTCCCGTGTCTTCTAAGTAGCAAGTTTGATATGAAGTTAAAATTATCCACAAGGGAAACACTCATGAAATGCATCCAACACCTATGCATGCTTCTCTACTTTCCTAATGCACTGTATTAATAGTGTCCTCGCATTCATGGTCCACTTAATGTCTGCTTTATATACAGAGAATCGCTGATAAAGGGTTTAGAACTTCGGCAATAAACGAGATGCATCTAAATGAATTCAAAGAAAACTAGGGTGTCTCAATTAAAAAATATCTTGTGATACATACCATGTTCATATTTTTCTGGTTGGATCCAGCCCATAAAGACAAGAATTCACTACATATTACCCACAGGATTTTATTGCTGCAAATTTTCATGAAAGATAGTTTCTTTGATTTATCTTCTAAAAATAGACCTTTAGTGCCAAACAGATACTGTAAAACAAAGCAACATAATATATATATTTATTTTTAAAAATATATATATATATTTTTTTTTTCCAAAGAACTATCTCCAGACTTCTTGACTGTATCCTTCACATGAGACACACTTGCTATTTTGGTCAATGAGACCAAGTTATTGAGAAAGCTTGACTATGGCTTCATCTGTAACCATGGAGATCCTCAATATTATTCACAGGGGCCTGGAGAAAGGACCTGATCCCCAAATACCTCCCCCTGGTGAAGCTGCCTGGTATTTTGACCAGTTAGAGATTACCAACAGTTGTTATCTATCATTTATCAACGAAAGTGAAATAATTTCTCCCACAGTCAGATATGACTTTGAACAAGAAGGTAAAATAGGATTTTCTCTTGCCTGTCAACACACTGGGGTTGTATATTAATGTCCCCAAACAGATGGAGCTCCTGCCATAAAGCAGAGAATGGTGTACTGAACAGGAAAATGTGATGATTTGTTTAAAGAACGTGAGAAAGTAAGCTTGGGTAAAAATATCTGGTGGAGGCCCTGGAGTTTCTGGGGCCACAGACCTTTTGAAAATTTGGGTAAGGAGAATAGAAATTAAGGTGACAGGCTAGTTAAGAGCAGGAGATACACACGAACCAGGGACACTCTTTGCTTTAGACCCAACCTATCCAGGAAAAATAATGCACATAGAAATCTGCATGCTTAAAGATAAGGGTGTCTTCCTCTGAATTTAACATATTAACTTGCTCAACTTTTCCTGAATGTAGAACACATTAAAAATGAAAAAATGAACTGATGTCAATACATGTTGAATACAGCTATCAACCACACCCAAAGGAAATGAGCTCACTTGTGCCTAGGGTAACCAGACCAAGAGAACTCATATCAAGTCAATGAATAGGCCCTATACAAGGTCTTTTTTCTTGACCATGCATCAGGAGTCCTGGTGGCTCAGTAGGTTAAGCACTAGGAGGCTAACTGCAAGAGCAGCAGTTCAAACCCACACCATGGAAGAAAGACGGGGCTGTCTACTTCAGTTTTAAAAAAATGCCATCTAGAGAACCTTGCAGGGGCATTCTACGTTGTTCTGTGGGGTCCCTGTGACAGAATCAGCGTGATGGCAGTGGGTTTGGAGCTCACACATGATAGTACAATAGCTTCCATTTTCAACACTACCATGCTAACCAGGATTCGTCATCTTAACTATGAGCTCTTAACTGGTCTCCTGGACTTTATTTCAGTCCAAATCCCAAATGACATGGATAAACATAACAAAGTATTATGTTCATTGTGGCAGACTTTTCTAGAAACACAAAAATAAATGGGAAGCAAGGAAAAACCTTCAAATGAATAAAGCCCAAGCCTAAATTGCCATTCAAGCTATAATTTTCCAATCCTTAGAAAATAACCAATAGCTATTTGACTAAATAACTGAGCATCAAGGCAGACTTTGCATCCTACAATTGGAAGCAACAAAGAGTGAAGACAATCAAGGATACTGGGAAAAAAACTATCCCAAAGGACTTATGAACCATGACAAACCAGCCTCTACTGTCTGGAGACCAGCAGAACTAGATGGCACCCAGCTACGTATTCTAACTGCTCTGATTGGGCTCGCAAGGGAAAGTCCTGGATGGGGTAAGAGAAAAATGTGGAACAATACTCAGAATCATCAAAAGACCAGGTTAACTGATCTGAAAGACACTGGTGGAACTTTGACCTTTAAACAACCTTTAAGCCCTGGAACGGAACTCAACCCTGTGGCTTGATTTTCAGATCTCTAAGGTGAACGGTCGCTCCAAGGAGGTACACCATCCTTGGAATGTTCAAGCATATGACACCAAGAGCAGCCTTTGCCTAGGGACAAAGCTAAAATGGCAGGAAGGGACTGGAAAGTAAGGCAAATGGAAATGGTAAACACAGGAAGCCACTGGGAACAGTGCTGGTAACATAGTGGGGAATGCAGTCATGGCACAAATAAAACATGAGTATATGTGAATTGTTGAGTAGAAAACACATTTCCTCTATAAGCGTTTACCCAAATCACAATTTTGAACAAAGGACTGGGTTTGGAAACTTTGGAACTGGCTTAGTAAATTAGTACAAGCTACTATAGGTAAGCGGTGTATCTGCCAGGTCCATCTAACATCAAAATCAAGAGCATTAATGGTAATGCATAATTCCAAGAGTCCATGTAGGCATTGGGAATCCACGGACCTGCCCAAATGAATGTTGCAAGAAAACTTGTGAGTAGACCTCCTACTGAGATAGATTTTGGCTCATCTAAAAAGATCATAGGACATGGATGAATAAATTAAATTTATAATAAACTAAATGAATGAATAAATAATAAATCAAATAAATGAAGAAATAAATCCCATGATATTTTAATGTGATTTTCTATACTCCTTTTGAATCTCATATATTCGGTTCTGCTTTTGACTGAATATATTGAATGTAGGTGGGAGCTCTCAGCCGTAAGAAAAGGACAAGCACACACACACACACACACACACACACACACACAGCAACATCCACATTCTGATTTCTATAGATTCTATCTCAATTTCCTATTTTTACTCCCTAAGACTTTAAAATATCATATATAAAAATATATAATAGTAAAGATCTGTGACCAAAAATAAAGCCTCTGATAAATTTTGGCAAAAGAGGAAGCTTACCTTGAATGCAGAATCTGGAAGTAGGAAAAACCTGGTAAAAAATCCCGTGGGATACTTCAATGAGACTACAGGACCCAAGGCAAAATTAATTTTGATTCTTTGTTCCAGTTCAGGCATGGTGGAAAAGGCTATAAACCCTGAGAGAACCAGAGACAATTATGTCAGGTTGAAGATACTTAGGCCATGCTAACAGAAGTAGAATTTGGCTTTGGTATTTCTTTCTATCCTTCTCCTGCAATGGTCTTGGGGCTGGTAGGACACTTCGAAGCTACTCTGTGATGATGCCTTCAGATCTCTCTACTCCTATGTCCCCCTTGATTTTCTTGATGGAGAACTTACCCTGGTGAAGGAAGTGGAGTAGCTGGTCTGGGAAAGACAAAGTAGATGCTTCTAAAGCAGCTACCACTGTGTGAACTGTGGACAATTTTGCTGCCTTGCAATCCTAGATGCCAGAAGGAGTCCCGGGGTTCTAAACACAAATAGTCTGCTCATGAGAAGACAATCATTCCTTTCTGAAGTTTCATCCAATTATTCATCCCAGTTCCTTTCTCACTCTCTCAGCTGTTTACCCAGCTTTGAGATTTTTCCCTGGCTTCCAAAGTGGGAGACTTGCCCAAGGACCAATTGCCTCCTTTCGCTCTGTGCTTTTACAGATTGCATTGCAACCACTGATAGCCTGGGATGAGGCTGAGGCTTAAGCTGAGGAAGAGGATGACGATGATGGGAGAGGTAAGCACAATATAAGGAATGGTGTGGGGAGTTTCTTCGTAATTTGCTTCCCCATGTAACCTCCTTCAGATGTCCGTGCGCGCGCGCGTGTGTGTGTGTGTGTGTGTGTGTGTGTGTCTCCACCATAGAAAGTCCTTGCTGAAATTCTTGTTGAAATATTTAAAAGATCTTGGCTAGAAAAAAATAAAAATGAACTGAAATACTTGATTGAGATACAAGTACATAAACGCTAAACCAGTCGTAGAGTGATGCCACCCCCTACAGGACATTTGGAAATTTGTGCAGATGAGTTTTGGGGTGATCACATAGTCTAGAGTCCTCCATTGGCATATACTAGGCTGGGGCTATGGTTGCTAAATGTCCTATAAATACCCAAAATACCAATGGCGTTTCCTAAATGGAGTGCAGAGCAGGGATGACCAAATTTTCTTTGCAGATCAGAAATAAGAGCATATCTAAGTCCCTGTTATTTTTCCAGATCCAACCCAAGTCTGTCCTCCTCCATATAGTTTCTCCACATGTGCCAAGCACTCCTTTGGTGAAGTCAGACTGTCCAGGTTTGGATCAGTGTTCTGCCTCGTATAAGATAAGAGAGCTTGTGCAACTCAATTTCTCTGCACTTCTGCTTCCTTTTCTATGAAACAGAGAAAATAATAGTAGGAATGTTCTGAAGATTAGAGGGGAATATATTTTCTTTTTTTAAATTTTTATTTATTTATTTATTAAAAAAAATTTTTTTTTAAACATTTTATTAGGGGCTCATACAACTGTTATCGCAATCCATACACACATCAATTGTGTAAAGCGCATTTGTACATCATTCTCAAAACATTTTCTCTCCACTTAAACCCCGGACATTAGGTCCTCATTTTCCCCCCTCCCTCCCCGCTCCCCCCTCCCCCATGAGCCCTTGATAGTCTATAAATTGGTATTTTGTCATATCTTGCCCTGTCCGATGTCTCCCTTCACCCACTTTTCGGTTGTCTGTCCCCCAGGGAGGAGGTCACACACAGTTCCCTGTAATCGGTTCCCTCTTTCCTACCCATTCTCCCTTTACCCTCCCTGTTTTGCCACTCACGCCACTGGTCCTGCAGGGCTCATCCACCCTGGATTCCCTGTATTTTCAGTTCCTATCTGTACCAGTGTACATCCCCTGGTCTAGCCAGACTTGCAAGGTCGAATTCGAGTCATGGTGGTGGGAGCGGGGAGGAAACATTTAGAAACTAGAGGAAAGTTGTATTTCTCATTGTTGTTACATCGCACCCTGACTGGCTTCCCGAGACCCCTCTGCAAGGGGATCTCCAGTGACCTACTAATGGGCTTTGGATCTCCACTCCGCACTCCCCCCATCATTCACTATGGTAAGATTTTTTGTTCTGATGATGCCTAATACCTGCTCCCTTCGACACCTCGTGGTTGCATAGGCTGGTGGGAATATATTTTCTGAAGACAGTCTAAGAAATACAGTAAAGGCCTCAGTAAGTGTGACTATTCTAGAATAATTGCTTGGCCATTACTGGCATTTGGGGGTTTCCCATTCATCATTTGATTTATGCTTTTTGATATTTGCTGTTGGTTCCAAGATATTATTAAGCTGCCTGAGGATAAACATAAAGTGTCTATCAGGATCTGCTTGCTGTTAACAATAATGTTGATAACATGAATATTATAAAACTATTGTCTCCTGCAGTTTTAATTATTTATTTTTTAAAATGCAGGCTGAAATATTGGCTTCGACATGGCCCAGTCTCTTAAAACGGAAAATGTTAGCACATTCAAATTTTCATTCGTATGAATGCCTTTAGGTTTTTATTTGGAGGAGGATTGTTGGTTCCTGTCCAAAAGATCAAGGCAATCCTCACAAAAGTAGCGTCGCCTAGATCAGGGTCCTGAACGTTAAACGCTGTTCTCTACATTGTGCTCACGTACATTATCCAGGCCGTCCGTCTTAAGTCACAGGCTAAGTAAATAAACTCAACTCAACATGGCCTCCATGCATGGGCCACTTATATTCGGAGCATCTCTCAACAAGCGCTGGACACAGGCCGAGCAGATAGTCACAAGGATGACTGTGACAACATGACAATGGCCTGACAGGAGGGTCAGCCCTCCGAAAAGGCAGCTTGCCCGCCTCTAAGGACTGCTGTGTCTTTGGCTGAGAAGTAAATGGGGGCACTAATGACAAGGACAGACATCTCTCTGGAAGCTCTCCACTCCTATTCCCCCAAACTCCGTTTCTCAAACTTTTCTGGGAACAAAATCACCTGGACACATGACACAAAGCATGCTATTCCATAAAGGGACACATGATTATTCTGGATTATATTTAGAATTCAGAAATTTGGTTAATCAAAGTATGGAGCCCTGGTGGTGTTGTGGGATGTTTTAGGTTGCTAACCACAAGATTGGCAGTTCAAATCCATCAACCACTCTGAGAGACAAGAGTGAGGCTATATGCTCCTGGAAAGAGTTTCTAAAAAAAATTTTTTTTTATTTGTTAAAATAAGCTTTTGTGTTCCAACCCACCAATATACCCAATTCTTTTCAATTTATTAAAATAAGCCCCACCCTTTTAGTAACAAACACTACAGGTGATTTGTGTGGAAAGCGTGACTGAAACATATTTACCATTTTTTCAGAGATATTTCAAACCATTTAGCTTTCCTTTTTTAGCTCTTAGGGGATCTAGAAAGGTACTTTTTGGAATTATTTCTCTGGATATGGGTCGTTACTGTTACATGAGAAATCGCATCATCATGAAAAATGTGGCCTTGTAGCCAGAGACAGGGAAAGGTTTCCCCTGCGTATTCACAGCGCCTTGGCACCCAGGTAGGGATGACCGCTCTACTTTGGGAATCAGAGCATCTACTCCACCAAAGACAGAGAAGTCAAGAAACTGTGAATATCACTAGCGCTGTTTTAATCGAAGGTGAACTCTTGCCAACTCCAATAGTGTTTGCCCATGTAAACATACCTATGGTGGTGCCAAGTGAATGTCCAATGAAATACAACTTCTCCTGACCAGTTTTATTTACAATGAAGTCTATTATTCCTGGGAGATCATATTTGGCCATTTCATCAAAACTGCAAAAAATAAAACAGGGGCTTATGAATACAACTGTGCTTAAAACTAAGAGCATGTGCATACTCCTGGACATTCAGAAACCTGGGCTCTCTACTTTGTCGATGTGTGTTTAATTATTTATTCAATTACATGGGGCTTAGCATCCCTGAGTGGCCCTCTGAGAGAGACCTGGAAATCTACTTCCATGAAAATCCCAGCCTAGAAACCTCTCTGAGGCAATTCTACTCTGTCATGTCAGGTTCCTATGAGTTGAAATCGGTTCAATGGCCCCTAAACCCAGTACCATATTTTAGCTCACACCCCGCAGTGGCACAAACACTAAGGAGCGCACTTCACCCTGTAATTGATGGGCTTTCCACGAGTTCGGATTCATTTGATGGCAACTCAGGCTCTCTGGCGGTGGTGTTTGGTAAACATGGGTTGCTAACCACAAGTGCCATAGTTCAAATACATCAGCCGCTATGCTGGTGTAAGATGAGGCTCTATGCTTCCATGAAGATGTTCAGCCTTAGAAACTCTTTATAAGGTCACGATGTGATGGAATTTACTCAAGAGCAGTGGTTTTTTATTTGTTGCTGTTTCAACGCTGTTTGACTTGCCCGCAGAATGTCAATACTCAGAGACTTTCAATATCCAGCTTTGAAAACGAAACAGCTTGTAAATCCGTTCTCCTATTTGCTAGCTGAGAAGTTTTCGTAGAGTTCTTTCTCAAATAGTCCACCTTTGCAGATGATTCGCTGAACAATCTGAACAATGTGCTTAAATGATACAAGCCTGACATACACCTTTCCTGACTCTAAGCCACATAGTAGCTCCTTGTAATGTTAAAAGGACTGCCTCTTGTTTGTGTTCTACATGGTAAGGTGAATATTCTGCAATGGGAATGGAATGCAAAGGTTCTCCACAGTTTGTTATGACCTATACCATTATATTATGAGTCAGATAGGTGACCAAACCTCATCCAGTTTTCTAATGATGTTTGTCTCTATGGACTCAACCACAGTTTCTCTGCATAAATATAATGTTGACACAACATGTTTGCAAAGTTGACTGCCTCCCCAGGAGAAATAACTTGTCAAGGCATCACTGGAATGAATACAAATTTTGTGAATAAAAGGACTTTGCCCTGTTTATTATTGAATGTTCAGTGCCCAGAACAGTGAATATAGTAGATATGAAATAAATATTGACGGAATGAAAGCATGTTTTGGACATAAGCCATTTCTGGAGCTGTCCCTTTGGACAAGTTCATGGCTATACAGGACTGGGTGTTGACGTCATCTTGTTAAAATGGCAAAATTTGCCTGTAAGAGAGTCAGAGAAAATCACAGCTTCTTGTTCTTTCTTTCCTTAGAGATGTTAATAGAAACTATAAATAGCACAAGTATTGATCACACATTTTGATAAATTAGCATTAGTACTATTTGTCAATGAATTGCCTTGAACGTTCCTCATGGTATTTCTTAGAAATAATTTACCTAAATGTCCAGAATTTCTCTTCGGTCACTGAGAGTGTTTTGTGCCTTCTTGACCAAGTGTTCCCGCGACTATTGCCCATCCATACATCATAACCCGCATCTGCGAGGAGGAATCCAAGACTGCCATTGGCAAAATTCTCCAGCCACGCCGCGTTGTCTGTAAACAGGGCATGTTGCATGTACACGACTGGCCGAGGACCTGGAAGAGAAGTGGGAGATGCAGAGAGAGTAATAAACATAGCATGAGGAACAAAATAGAACCACACGTGTGAAACCTACACACGGGGATAAAAGGAAACCAAACAATAGGATCCACTCCTTTTCCTTGTCATCAGTGGTGAGCATTATAGTCTCAGCTCTGTACCTCGCTTGCTGGTTGGTGTTCGGTGCCACCAAGTCGATTCCAACTCATAGCAGCCCTATGTCCAACAGAGTAACACGCTGTCCAGTTCGGCACCATCCTCACAATGGCTTTTATGTTTGAGTCCTTTGCTGCAGCCACTGGGTCAACCACCTTGTTGAAAGGCGTCTTCTTTTTCAATGCCCTACTTCTCCACCAAGCATGATGCGCTTCTCCAGAGAGCAGTCACGACTGATAACGTGTCCACAGTACAGGGGATGAAGTCTTGCCATCCTCCCTTCTAGAGAGAAGTCTAGCTGTTCTTTTAAAAGGTATTTGTTTGATCTTCCGACAGTTCACAGTGATTTCAGTATTCTTTGCGACCGCCACAATTCAAATGCATCCTTTCTCCCTCGGTCTTCTTTATTCGCTGTCTGTAGAGTGGTCTTGGGAAAGTTACTTACCTCCCTTAAGCTTCAGTTTCCGTATCTGTAAAACGAGGCTTATCAAAATAATAGCTACGCATAGAGTTATTATAAGGGATTAAAGAGATAAAGCAGATAAGCCATTCTGCAAAGCAGCAGATACAAAGTGTATACTCAGGAAACATAAGCTATGTGATTTCATTTACATCTTTTCTAGGGAGAAAAAGGCAGTGAGTGTTGATGGACATGAACTAGTCCCCTATGAAGTTTATCCATGTTCCCTGGGAAGAGAATAGTCAGGGAGATGCACAGAATCAGGGCTGACGGTCAGGGCCTGATGGTTTCCTGGTTAAGAGCACAGGCTCTGAATTAGCTTTCCTGGGTTTACATTTTGGTTCCGTCCCTGTTCTGTGGCTTAGGGTCAAGCTACGTAATCTGTGGAACTTCAGTTTCTTCTTGGTAACTTTAAATAGAACCTGCTCAGGGCTGCTGAGAGGGTTCATTGATTTATTTTATTTATTTAAACCATTTCTATCTACCTATTTCCACCGCTTGTCTGCCAGTTTGTCTGATAGCACAATCAAGGGGGATAGCATTGCATTCATAGTCAAAAAAGACCTTTCAAGATCGACCTTGAAGTACAGTGCTGTCAGGGAGGGGATAATGCTTATCCATGTACAAGGAGATCCAATGAATAAAACTAGCAACCCTGTACAAGGAAACCAGGCTTAGTAAAGTTGAGGGGCAGAGAGAAAGAGGAAGACCCTCAACGCGATGGGCTGACACTGTGGCTGCAACCATGGGCTCAGACATGGAAACAATCGTGAGGATGATGCAGGATGAAGGGGTGTTTTGTTGTGTTGTGCTTAGGGAGGGCTGCTGTGTGTCCAAATGCACTTGATGGTATCTAACAACAATAGCAATATTACCAGATTTAGCAAAACACTACAAAAATTAAAACAAAATAGCACTCCTTGCTCCCCTCCACCACCATGCCCAACCCCACCTAAACGTAGGCACTAACTCGTCACTGTAAGTATGTCCTACTATGGGACTTATAATGTTTATTGTTTATCTGAACTTCAGATTGAACTAGGCATTCTTTATGCTGTCTGATCACCTTCTCCACATGTCACTCCTTCTTTTTTCCTCCTGAACCTTTTAAGTAACAAAGACCTCTCTGGTGGGGAGGCGGGTCAGAAGCATGCGAGGAGGTTCAGAGTGAACGTTCAGGATCTGCTTGCGGGTGTTGGTTGCCAATGGAGTGGAGCTGACTCCACCTCAGGGTTCTCTGTCAAGGACTCATCACCACTGAGCCTTTGCAGATATTTTGTGTACTCTTTCTCTCTTCTGAACCTTTTTGCAATTGCTTGTCACTTTTAAAGAATTTTAGTACCCTACTGATGCATCGCTGGCTCTTTTACATTCTAGAATTCAGGCCTTCTTTAATTTCATGTTCTTCTATTACATAAAACATCTGCTCTTGAGAACTATCTTTCTTGGCAAAAGTTGTTTCACTAGATCTATTATCCCACCGGGGGGTGCCATTGATGAGGTGGGAGCAGGGGGTTCTCTTGGATAACCCAACAAATGCACTTCCAACAAACAGGAAATCCTCTCTCTGGGATAACACAATGTTCCCTATGAGAAACCAACAATTCGTAATGAGCTCACAGACTGTAGGCTGAGCAAGCCTGACTGTAGCCAACAAGATCTGGCGTGCCCTTTGTTATTTTTAGGTTCAGGCCTGTCATGGCACATTCAAAGGGTGGGAATGACTACGCTTTCCTGTTAACCATTTAAAGCTCAATGCAATCATTCAAATCCATTTTGAAGAGTCCATCCCTCCTCTGAGATACAGGCAGCAGTGAGTTTTGACCGTACCCAGTCCTCTTTCTCAGGAGAGGTGTATCTTGTACCTGTGCTCCTAGCCTCTCTCCGCCCATGGGGAATTCTGTTCACACCGAGGATGTACCCATCTTCAGTGATGACGTCATATTCCTCACTGGGGTAGCCGTGGTACATGATGATCTCACTCTGTGCAGTAAAAACATAGGTGTTAGTGGACTGTCTTCGGCAAAGGCTATCAACAGGAAAGAGAACACAGCACTGGTGTGCACTTATGGGGATGAATTATTTGAAATCTGTAGCCCCACCCAAGCAACTGTGAAATTAATTTAGTACATATGTTTTGGGTAAAAATTAAGTTGATTCTTAGAAAATATCAACTAGTGCAAAATAAATGTTAGTGGGTGGTGAAGAATTTCAATATTGGTCCGCTATTCTGACAATGGCAGATTCCCAACGAATTCATCTTTTGGGACCATTCTTAATTTAAAGATAACAAAACCAGAGACCATCAAGGGGCACTCATATATAATTTCGAAATGGTCTACTATTCTTCAAATATGTATACATTCAGAACCCGGGATGGTCTATACAACCACAATTCTGCTTTTTGTTATTAGAAAGTCCTATTATGCTACCAAAAGATCTGATCTACTTAGCTGGACTCTTGGTGGTGGTGGAGCGTTTGGGTTGGCTCCAGCTCTCAGTGATCCTATGTGCAACAAAACATTGCCTGGTCAAGATGCTCTGTTTTACCTGCTTTTCTATGAGAGTTTTCCTGCTGTAACAAAAGCTTTTGATATTCTCACCACCAATTAATCCTGCTTCATCTATTGTTCTTTGGAATTTTCCATGACTTACAATATTCATCCACACCTCAGGATTCACTTTGTTTTTCCAGTGAAAGAGTCCTCCGACATTGAAAGTCCCCACAATCAAACAGGTTGTTGCTAGAAGCAGCCACATCTTGGGAATGGCTGGAATAAAACATGTAATATTCACAAGTTATTTTATTCAGTGTAAATTGATTAATGATATGTAAACAGTGCCCTAATAATCACTTGAGTAATAGCCCGAAAAAGCTGGGAGAGTGAGTGAACTTGGAGAACTATTACAGGCAGTCCCTGGTTTATAAGTCAGACAACTCATGCTTGTCCTTTAATGTGATGCACCCTTCCCTGATCTTGAAACAATGGAACCAACCCCACCCCAAATAACCCAAACTGAGCCCACTAGTTCAAGTTTGATTCTGACTCACAGTGGCCTGATAGGACTAAGCAGAACTGCCTCATGGAGTTGCCAAGGCTGTAACTCTGTATGGAAGTAGACTGCCACGTCTTTCCTCAGCTGGAGAGCAGTGCTCACCTACCTTCCGGTTAGCAGCTGGGCGATGTAACTACTATGCCACCAAGGCTCCCATGAACTGATCCCTCCTTGTAACACACTCGCCACCATCTCCTGTTCACTTACTGCAAACAAGGTTTCAATAGTTGAGAAGGCTAGCAGATCTTTCCTGCACTAAATTACTGCTGGGGAGTTCATTCCAACTCAGAATGCCCCATAGGACAGAGTAGAATTGCCCTTGTGGTTTTCTGAGACTGTAACTCTTCGCAGGAGTAGAAACCCTCATTTTTCTCCTGTGCAGCAGCTGGTTAGGAGCCCAATCCTTACGCCATGATGCCCCAGGACTCCCTTGCTTTCAGCAAAGTGATGCTAAAGAAGAACCCCATGTCCCTGTCTGATTTCCCAATAAATCTGATATAAAGACATACTTAGGAACTTTTGTTTGGAACCCGGAGACTGCCTGTGATAGATCTCTCAGAAATGATCTTGACTTGGTATGTCTTTTAAAATAAAGTAAATCTAGCAAGGGGACTTAAATTTTTATTTTTAATCAGACCCTTTCAATGGTTTTAAGATGCTGCTCACTGGTGAGCTGCCCAAACGAGCGTGGGTCGGGAGTCCATTCCGACTCATAGCTTCCCAGTATGGAGCTTTCACAGACAGCCCCCTCGTTCCCCACCCTCACAAAACCTAAAACTTCAGTGCAGAAATGTCCACATCAGAGCAAAATGGAAAGATGGAACCCTTTCCCAGCATGGTCTCCCTCAAACCAGACACTGTCATCGAGCTGATTCCATCTCATAGCAACCCTGCCGGAGAGAGTAGAAATGTCCGGGTGGGTTTCTGAGACTGTAAATCTTTATGGGAGTCAAAGGTCTCGTCTTTCTCCCACAGGGCCACTGGGGGTGGTCAACTGCTGACCTTTCGGTTGGCAGCCCAACTTGTAACCCACCATGCCACCAGGTACCCCGTGAAACCAATAGCTTCACCCAGCAAACAATTTATAGCGATATGACTATATCTTTTGTTGGAAACCACAGACATGTTTCCATTCCCCAGCATGAAGATTTTTCCATCACCCCCGCCCTTACCCAGGTTTATAAACATGTCTCTTTAAATGCCAGCTGGCATGAGCACAAGGTAGTATACGTGGCTCAAAAGTGCTGCACTCAACTGACCTCAAAGAGAAATCCAGCTTCACCATGAACATGCTTTTTGACCTGGGGCAAGCTATTTAATAGCGTTACCTCTTGGATTCCTTGCTGGTAAATTAGTATATAAAATAACCTACATGGTACGGCTATAGTCAGGATTAAGAAACATAATATAAAACCCGCGGCACGGTGTAACTTTTTAATACATGCTTCTGCCGTTGCTCTCACTCTAAGAACTAGCCGGAGAGCAGGATTACAAAACCTTTACTGGTACCAATAAATGGCTTCCAAAACTCAGAATTTGCTTTTCAAACGAAATCACTTTCCATACATTTGTATAGTAGTTAGCTGCAAATAATTTTATATCTGTAATTGTTACATAAATTTGCAATTTTTAAAAAGAGTAATAGCTATTAGCTATGGAATGCTTACCTTGTGCTGGACACTGTTCTAAATACTTCATAGATTTTATTAATGAATCTTGGTGGCACGATGGTAAACATGCTCAGCTGCTAACCTACCAGCCACTCTTTGGAAGAAAGAGGGCTTCCATAAAGATTTACCATCTTGGAAACCCTGTTAAACCACATGGAAATACAATGAAGTAAGTACTATTACTATTCTCATTTTATCAATGAAAAAAACAAAGGTGCAGAGAGAGTTAAGACATGCCCCTGGTTCCAGAGGCAGCAGGGGACAGAACCAGATAGAAAACTCAGACAGACAACTTCGATGCAGAGCCTTGATACCTACATGCCATTCCACTTGGCCTCCTGGTTGTGTTAAGCTTGAACCTTACCCTGTCAGTCGAGCTTCTTCTGTTCCCGAGGACTCGTGGTTATTAAGAAGCTATGAACGTTTTGGTTTTGGCCTGAGGCTGAAGAATGGCGTAGTGTTGTAGTGACAGTTAGAAGGTAGAGAGATGAGCAACAGGAAGCTTGCAGAATGAGGAAACGCTGGGCTGTGGCACATACCCAGGGCGTCTTCCCCATATACCAGATGCCACTAGTAGGATGGGAAATAATGAGCTCCATGGCATCAGATAACCAGTTTGGCTGAATCCTTCATGGTTCAATGACCTGTCACTGCTGGAAGGCTCAGCAACAGTTTCAAAATAGTGATTCAAATGAGGAATGATTTTCAATCAACTGAGAAGAAAACCACTTCTGACACTCAACTCTGGAGCTTATAAGTTTAGAACCGAAATGATCCACAAAACAAAGGGATTCACCCTTCTGCCAATTTTGGCAGCACAAACTATTTGACCACTGCTTAAGCAAAGTAGGAGCTCGGTAGTGCTATCAGGTAAGCATTGGACTGCTAACTGCAAGGCCAGTAGTTCAAATCCTCCAGCCACTCTAAGGAAGCAAGATGAGGCTATCTGTTCGCACACAGTTTGACACTCTCAGAAACCCCATATAGCGTCTCTATAAGTCAGAATCGACTCAAAGCCTGTGGAGTTGACTGGTTCTGGTGTGGTTTAAGCAAGGTTAGATCCCTGGCCACATAATGGTTCAGGTGCTCTAATGTTCAACACATCACCATGGTCAACGGTTAGAAACCACTCAAGTGGAGAAAGATGGACAGTCACTCTGCATCCATAGAGACTTACAATGTTAGGACCTCTTTGAGGCAGTGCTACCTTGCCTTATAGGGTCACGGAATTGACTCCAGGCAGTGGGTTTGCTAGAGGATTGGGTTCATTAGGCGAGGTGAAATGAATGTCGGAGGAGATAATGGAGTCATGATACCTCTGAACCCCGCTTGCTCTTTATGGGTAGAAAGGCTCATCTTTCTTTCATTTTGTAAGTCTAAGAAATCTGAAAATGAATGGAGACCTCCACCATGAGGAAGGCAGGAGAAACTAGGCTGCTATTCAACAGGATCTAAGACTTTCAGTTCTTTGACTTTGGGCTGATCCTCAAATCTTGAAACAATGATATTGTTCATATTTATCCAAATCATAGAATCTGTTCCACGCGGGTATAGAAATGCCTATCAGTTAAACAAATGTGCAGTAAAGGGGAAAGGTCAAACCGTTAGGGACCCTCCCTACTCATTCTGTCTTTCATGAAAGACTCAGCCATGCTTTGCCCCAGGTGACAGCACATGCCAGCAGTGCATGAAGTTGCCAGCAATCACTAATGGGTAAGAACTTAGTCTAAAGCCATTTTAACAGAACTTCAATGGAGTCTTCAGCGATTAATGGAGAATGCAGAGTTATTATTATTAATGTTGAAGTCTTGCCATAGCTTCCTTGAAAATAGCATGAATATAGTTCACCTTCTTAGAGCTTTTAGATTATACCCTAGCTCAAATATAGGAAGACGTTCTACACCATAGACTTCTCATATTTGTTTCACCATATTAAGAGTTATCTGAAGAATCTGGATAGTTCTTCCAACTTCCCATTGCTGATGCTCCTACAGCAATAAAGCTGTCTCAAATAAATGAAGTAAACATTTCCCCAGTGGTTTTATTTTCACTCTCCTTGTGTGAAATGTCTAGTTTAGTAAATATTCAATGCATTGAAATGGATTAAAATCAAATAAATAGGAACTTATTCTCCAGCTCCAGGCAATAAAAATGACAGCTTCCATTCTTTATGAACTTTATTTTCCCTTGCACATTTCCATAAAACTAGATGAAGTTAAAACTAGAGAGGGATGTCAGGCAAAATGTAGTCTAAGCAAGAACTTATTAGAAGGCCTGGGCTTTTCTGTTATCTTTATGCAAGGATCAAATTTTTGCCTGAGAAAATTGTTGCCCACTTGAGTTTCAAGATGAAAATGCTCATTTGGACATAGTGCACTGATTTTGGAGTCTGTGTCAATAATTTTTATTTTCCTGTAACTATTCTAATTTAGAACATTTGATATTGCAGTGTTTATATCCCCACCCCCACCCCCCACCCCCCCGCCCTGTTGGCTTGTTTCTCTCTACCCCAAGACTGCTTTTTCTTAACACATTACTTGGCATCAAAGGAATTACAATTATCCCTTGAAAGTAACTCAGTGTTGCAAGATTAAGCTGCAACCAATGAAATAGAAATCAATGCCAGTTTTTAAAAAAGGAATAATTTGATACATTAAGTCTTAGGGCAAATCCTGTCCTGGAGTAAGACTTTGGGATGTGGAAATTGTCCTTTGCTCATGAGTTAATTTCGGTAATTCATTGTGAATGCTGAAAATCAAACAGGGATCAGTGGAGATGCATGTGTATGAATATGTGGAAATGATTTATTAGCACCTTTTAGCTTGAGGAAAGACACTTTAAAATTACATTTTGACGTTCCCTTTGCTTACCCCTTAAAATAAGAGTGACCATGCTGCTGAGTTCTCTAAGAAACAATGCGGTTTTTGAGCTCGCCCTTTGGAGTGGAGTTTGTTCTCTTTCAGCTCCACTACACCATACTCATCTTCAAGCCAGCCAGTCCACATTGAAAAATGACAAATAAAAAGTTCCGTCGAATATAAATAAGAAGGATGCACATTTATGATGTAAACAGTATACATTTTCCAAAAGATGCCACAGTAAACTAATTGGACATACCCCATTCCAATTCCAAATGCTCAAAGGGAAAAATCACTTACATTTTAAAGAGAAGTTATTGTCAGAAGTTTTTGTCCGAGGTGCTGGAGGCTGTCCACAGCAACATTCACATCCTGCACTGGGAGGACCAGGACTATGTGAGCAGCAGTGGGCAGAGTTGTGAGAACAGAGGTGAAGGACCTTACGTGGAGGAAAATATTAGCATCTCCTCTGATCAGGGTCATCTGCCTCACTGCTTGCTTCATTCACTCAATTTATGCACGGTGTGCTCTAGAGTTCATTTTGTATTTGAATGCCTGTAGGAGGTATATTCAAATGAAGATTGTGTATGAAAAACAAACAAACTTGGAGGACTTAGCCAGAAATTCAAGTTGGATCTAGTTGTAGACACAGTCTTAACCAATTTTCATCACAAAGTTGTGCGTGAAATATCTAAAGAAGTAACACTGGCTCTTTTAATTCAAACTCTCAATTCTTTACTGAGTTATTTTTGGTTTTTTTGGGTGTTCAATATTTATCAAAGTACCTTTAAGTCTCTTTGGGACCCCAGAAAATAGGTAACTGGCATATAGTAGGAGAGTATCTTTGTAAAGTTTCTTAGTTTCATCCCTCTCTTTGTTGAGAGAGTGAACAAATGAATGAATGGATCTAGAAATATAGAAAATTAACTTAGGTCTTGAGGAATAGTAACAATTATGATTAATTAATTTAATGATGAATTGATTGCCTCTAGTGTACTTATTGCAGGTCAGGTGTCTTACTTTGATAGGCAACCAGCTTGGCTGTAAAGTCTACTGAACTTCTATGCTCTTAAGTGTTTACATGAACATTAAAAAATATGTTTATAAGAAAATTTATATCAAAAGGAAAAAACAAAAGCTCACAGCCGAGTTGATATATAATCAATATTATAACGAATGCAATGCATGTGACTAGTGGACCTGAATCTCTGTACTATCAGTCCTGTATCTTTTTTTTTCCTCCTTCAATTTTACAACTCAGGGGAACCCTCTAAGACCTGGTAGATTCTGAACCCTCACTGCCCCTATGAGATTCTGACATTGTATCTCTTTACACAGTAGAAGGGCTCCATCTTTCTCCCTCAGTATATGTCACAGTTTGACTAGGAAGGCTCCTAGTAAAACTTATAAGACAGAAGAAATTTACTAAAGAAAATTAATTTTAAAATTCATGATCTATTTTAAAATTAAATTGCAGTAAGTACAACATCATTCCTACACTGGACTAATTATTATCTTTCAGAGTGTATGTTCTCATCCCTCCATATATTTTTAAAAATCTTATAAATATATGATTAGTCAAACATTTTTTGCCCTTAATCAGATTTTTAGGACACAAGTACCTTACTCATTTCCCTATAGCAAAGCTGTCCAAAAGACATATAATTTGCACCATGTATCTAGCTAATTGTAAGTGTAAAATGAGTAGCTACATTTTGAAAATGCATAAATCACATGAAATATTTATTAGCAGTGTCTTTTAAAACAAATGCATAAAAATACTATCATTTCAGCATGCACCCAATATTATGGGGAATTAGACTTGTTGTAATCAATATTATTATCACTGAGATACAAGTGACTGGTTGATCTGCATCTCTGTAGTCAGTCTTGTATTATTTTCTTCTCCCTGAATTTTACGACTGGAGTCTTTGATTCTCATGTAGCACATGATCCAAATATACCACTTGTGTCATATGTTTAGCCTGATTTTAATATCTGTCCACCAAACTTTTTTCTCTCGCTGAATCATTAAACATGTTCTCTCAAGTTCTTGGCCTCTGCCTCCATCATTCAATTTTATTATCCAGAAAAAAAGACCTTCGCTCAAATATTTAGCTGCAATCTTTTACCAAAAGCACAATACCATATGACATGTGGGCACAGTGCAAATAAAACTGTTTTTAAAAATAGCACAATACCCATCAGCACAATACCCACTAAATCTACAAAAAATGCTCATCACATTATCTCCAATCCAATAGCAAATGACAGGTTATTATTTAAAATGTTTTTATTTTGTGTGAAATGTAATATTTCTGTACTAAAATGATTGTGCTAGGGTTTAAAATCATTCATATCTTTGAGACCATCTTGGGTCCCCCTCGTTTTGAGAATGTTGGTAAAATAAAACAGCAATTATACATCTATATGTAATCATCTGAGCTGCTTTATTGATAGTTTTGGGTTTGAGGTCACTGGTATCAACACAAATTCATTGACTACCCCTAATGGAGGACTTAGAATTGAATCCCACTCCCGCCTTCACTCACTGCCACAGAATTGATTCCCACCCATAACAAACTGATGTGCACGGACAGGAGTACAGCGAGAGTACTCCTTAGAAGCAAGGATGGCAAGACTTGTTCTTACCTGCTTTGGACATATCGTCAGGAGAAGCCAGTCCCTGGAAAGGGACATCGGGTTTGGTGTGTGGAGGGGCAGTGACGAAAGGAAGCTCCTCAACGAGACGGAGTGACACAGTGGCTGCATCCCTGGCTCAGGCAGAGGAACATGGTGAGGAGGGCACAGGACCGTGCCACGCGTCCTTCTGTGTGCGCAGGGTGGCTATGGGTCAGAGCACACTCGATGGCACCTAACAACGTCGCAACATAGCAACCCTATGGGACGAGAACTGCCCCTTGGGTTTCCAAGACTGTAACGCTTTATGGGAGTAGAAAACCTCGTGTTTCTCCCTCAGAGCAGGCGGGTGGTTTTAAACTGCTGATCTTTTTTTTTTTTTTTAACATTTTATTAGGGGCTCATACAACTGTTATCCCAATCCATACACAAACCAATTGTGTAAAGCGCATTTGTACATC
>NW_022103968.1:39508929-39513822 GCF_000313985.2 Echinops telfairi
GTTCCCTTTCCCCACCTCCTCCCCAGTTTTCTACCATGTGCATCCCTGCATTTGATCTGGTCCCTTCCATACTACCTGGTCCTCACCCCAAGAATGTGCATTCCTCTAACAAATAAACAAAAAGATAAGAGGGGCTATCCCCCAAAACCCATAATTCATTTTCAAAGCTATGAATTTAATTTGTTTTAACAAAACAAACTTATCACCCTGAAAGTACTCTCCATTACACTTAATACATTTGTCGAATCTGCAATTCCATTCTTGGAAACATTTTTTAAACTCATCTGTTTGGATGGCTGACAGAAGCTCCCTCATTTTTCTTCACTGTCTTTTCATATCTCTCATTATTTGCAGAAACAAAAAGAAGTCACATGACATGAGGGCTGGTGAGTAAGGTGCATGGGGCAAGAGAGGCATGCTGTTTTTTGTCAAAAACTGACACACAGAGATGGCTGCCTGAGCAGGTGCATCGTTATGGTGACAAAACATGTCTCCGTCTGTCACAAATTGGGCCATTTCTGTCATGCACTGGTACACAATCTTTTCACAACCTCTAAATGGAAAGCTTGGTTAACAGTCTGACCTGGTGGAATGTACTCCAAATGCACTACATGCTGACATTTTTTCCCATTCTGGAAAATGACAGACGTCCAGAACGAGGTTTGTCATCAATCAACATTTCACCTTTTTTGAAATGAGTAAAACGCTCTTCCCCTTGAGTTTTTCTCATAGCACTGTCCTTCTAGGCTGTGTTCAACATCACAACAGTTTCTGCAGCACTTTTCCTGAGTGGGAAACAAACTTTTACAGCCACATGCTTTTGTCTTAAATCGGCCACCACAAAAAATGAAGTTTGAGCAAAACTGCTTTTACAAAAAAATTCACTGTGATCAGTGAGAACCTTCCCAGGTGATGCCACTGGGTGCACTAACTCAGAGAGAGATGTTGCATGCTTGCCTAGTGTGTTCTTTGAAAATTCCACCCAGCAGAGCTTTTTACCATTTGTTTTTTGAGGGGTGGGGGAGTGGGTACCCCTTGTACATTTTTATCCACAGTGATAGTTTGAAATGGAAGGCTATCATTAGGCTATGGTTGGCTAGGCTGAAAAGCATCTTCTACATTTCATTCGCATGAGTCAGCATGCACACATGCAGTTGTTTCTGGGACACTGACAAAATGAGGTGTCTGGATAAGCCAGTCTGAAATGGCATAGTCACCAAAGAGGTGCCTCCCTGTGAAGCCTCCTGGGGCCCTGCCAACCAGTCTTCCCTTAAAAGGCTCAGATTTCATTTAATACCCTTTCATTCATGCCAATAGCCCTTTAATTTGTGCCAAGAAATTCTTGAGGAATGAATCTTAGCCAAATGTATACTAATTACATATCTTAAAATTACCCCAATTTCTACAGAACCCAAACAAGTCCTTCATAATATAAAAGACCCACCCAGGACACCATTCCACAATAGTTTATTGATCACTGACTCTGTGCTTTAGTGATTGTGGATGGAATGATGAATAGACAGACTTAGGCCCTGTCATCAAGAACCCGATCTCCCATCCATGTTCTTTTGAAAATCAGATAGCCTTCAGATGATCTTTTCCTACATCTGCCTGTAGATATCCAATACGTCTTTTAAGGTTTCCTCCACTTTGATGCCATCTCTGACCCCTTACCTTAGGTACTTGATTGAATATGTCTTTGCCCAACAGTAGTGTCTATTACGTAAGCCGTATTGTGACTTTTCATTGTAGATGATTATGTCCACAGTTATATGGAGACTTTGACTGAATTTCGGAATTCAAGCAACCAAGTAATTATTTGCTACTTAAGATTGGAGACTTGGTGAATTATTTCTGATGCTTACTTTCTTCATGTGTACAATGAGGATATTAATATTGAACTCACAAGCTACATATAAAGAAGATCATATGAGAAAATGTGGTCATGATGTGTCTTATATGGTACCTACCACATAGCAGCACCCCAACACACACTCTGTATTTCCTCATTTTCATAAGGCAGGGAAGATCCCAGGAAGGAGGGGAATGGAGAAAAACATAGCCACCATGCTTGCCTGGGGGATTTGTTCCTCACACACTCACTGCCAACTGAAAGGCTGGTGCTTTGAGCTCATCCAGAGGTGCCTCAGACTACAGAACTGGTGAACAACTCCCCCATATCAGCCAGGAGAAACTCTCTGGGTCACAGTCCTATTCTCAAACACATGGGGCTGCCATGTGTTGGCGTCAACTCAATGGCAATATTTTTGGTCTTCCCCCAAAGCAAAGAGCACAGCATCATGTTAAATATTAGAGATGATTTAATTTTGTGTGTGAATAAATATAGGATAATTGATCAACAGGTGCTACTATGCTGGCCATATCACACTGTGAAAGGCATGTCATGATTAAGCATCAAGGTTAAATATGCTGACTTTTGTAAGAGGTCGGTTTGGGATAAGACTCTGGCTCCACTATTCAGAAAGTTGCTAACTTTCAGAACATTCAGTCTCCTCTATAGAGTGGAGGAAAGACTGGCATTGACTTTCAGGGTCATTACAGAAATCCCATGAGAGAATGCATGGGGAGTGCTTAGCCTGCTATCTAACAAATGCTAAGTGCTTACGAAAATAAGCTCTTTTTGTTGCCATTGAGTTAGTTCCAACTCATAGCAACCGTATGCACAACAGAATAAGACACTTCCCAGTCCAGCAACATGCTCCCAGTTGTTCCTAGTCTTGAGACCATTGTTGCAGCCACTGTGTCAATCTGTCTCCTTGAGGGTCTTCCCCGCCTTGCTGGCCCCTCTACTTAACTAAACATGATGTGCATCACCAGGGACTGGTCTCTTCTGAAAACATGTCCAACATATGTAAGAAAAAGTCTCATCATCCACATCTGTAAGGAATCCTTTGACCATACTTCTCCCAAGAAGATCTGTTTTAGCAGTCCATGATACTTTCAGTACCTTCTCCAGCACCGCAATTCAAATGCATCAATTCTTCTTTGGTCTTCCTGATTCAATGCCTAATTTTCACATATACGAGGACATGGAAAATACTATGGCCTGGGTTAAGCCTGACTCAAGGTAACATCCTTGCTTCTTTAATACTATAAAGAGGTCTTGTGCATCAGATTTACCTAATTCAATGAGTCTTTCAATTTCTTGACTACTGCTTCTGTGAGCATTGATTGTAGATCCAAGCAAGACAAAATCTTTGACAACCTCAATCTTTTCTCTCTTTATCATGATGCTACTTATTGGTTCAGTTTTGGAGAGTTGGGATTTCTTTATATTGAGGTGTAATCCATACTGAAGGATGCAATCCTGGATATTCCTCAGAATGTACTTCAAGTCCTCACTTTCAGCAAGCAAGATGGTGTCATCTGCATATTGCAGGTTGTTAATATGCCTTCCTCCAATCCTGATGCCACATGGTTTTATTCTTCATATAAACTGGCTTCTTTGATTATTTGCTCAACATACAAAGTGAATAAGTAAGATGTGAGAAAACAACCCTGATGCCTTTCCAGGTTTTAAATCACTTGGTACTTCCTTGTTCGTTTTGTACAACTACCTTTTGATCCATGTACAAGTTCTGCATAAGCACTATGAAATGTCCTGGAATTCCCATTCATCCCAAGGTTATCCATAGTTTGTTATGGTCTACACAATTGAGTGTCTTGGCATAATCAACAGAATACAAGAAAATATCTTTCTGGTATTCTCTGCCTTCAACCAAGATCTAGCTGACATCAGCAAAGATATACTTTTTTCCAGGTCTTCTTCTGAATCCAGCCTGAACCTCTGGCAGCTCTTTGTCAATGTGCTGTTGCAACCACTGTTGGATGATCTTCAGCAAAATTTTACTTGCATGTGATCTTGATGATATTGTTCTACAATTTGAGCTTTCTGTTGGGTCATCTTTCTTTGGGATGGGTAAACATATGGATCAATTCCTGTCAATTGGAAGTCTTCCAAAAATAGGTAGAAATAATTTAAGCTCATATTTAAAAAATAGGTATAAATTATTTTGGCTAATTTTGTTAAAATAAAATGTACCTAAGTCTCAAGAGAGCAAGAAAGAAGTCTTTGATGATCTGAGTTTCAATGTCACTTGAGCTGCCTTGATCTTTTGACTGCACTTGATTCCTATATAAATTAAGAATTAAGTTTGCTGAAACCTGCTCAGCACATAACAACATGCATACCTCCATTTTCAGAAGGTTAGTGACTGTGTAGGGACCATTTTTAATCAGGGGTTGAACACTTCTCTCTGGCACAGAAGATAAGGATTCTATTCTTTAACTACAATTAAAAATCCCAAATTTAAAGTCACTGCCATTGAGTCCATTCCAACTTATAGTGACAAGTAGAATCGGCTCTTTGGGTTTCAGAGACTTTCAATCTTTATGAGAGCAGACAGCCTCGTCTTTCTCCTGAAGAGATGCTGCTGGGTTTGAGACCGGGCAGAGGAGCCAAAGTAGAATCTTGAACCAGAAACAGAGGTAAGAACGGATCCCTCAGAGCTCAGAGGAGACTCTAGAATCCGATTTTCTCTCTTTTAACAAGTCTCTAAGTTATTTTACCCAGATAGTGCCTCACAGACTGAGAACTGGTGTCTTCTTGTGGACCGTATCTCACCCTTGGTTTGACATTCCCCAGAACCCCTTTCACCTGATATTACCTCTTGGGACACAGCATTTTGTGTCTAAGTCCCAGAAATCCCACTCACTCTAGGTTGCCTTAAAAAGCCTTGGCATGGCAGGGCATGGTGCCCCAACAGACTGGACTGGAAAACACGCCTACAGGCCAACGATCCTTGAATTAACTACAAGCTTTTCTTTCCTGTGTTTTAATTTGTTCTTTGTCAGTGGTTTGTTGTTGTTGTT
>NW_022103968.1:39515383-39552886 GCF_000313985.2 Echinops telfairi
CTGATGCCAGGGGCTTAGGTGGAGAGCAAATGTTTTGAGAATGATGAGGGCAATGAATGTACAAATGTGCTTTACACAATTGATGTATGGATTGTAATAAGAGTTGTATGAACCCCTACAAAATGATTTAAAAATGTTAACGTATGAGAAACCCAAAGTGGCAAGTCTACTCTGTCCTACATGGTCACTGTGAGTTGAAATGACTCAATGGCAGTGAGTTTTTGAAGATGTAGCTCTGAGTCAGAGTCGACTCAATGGAAGTTGGATCTATGTAACAAGCATTGTGCTAAATTCTTTAGATGACTTTATCTAACAATAAACTAGGTATAGATGGTATAGATGAGATATCTAAATTCACATTCGAGTGGTTAAATAATTTTCCTTAACCCAACCCACTGATAATGCATTGATTCTGACTCATAGCATCAGAGTGACCCTGTATAGGGGTTTTGAGGGTGTCATTATTTAAAGTACCAGATAGCCTCATTCTTTTCCTCAAGTAGTGTCTGGGGGGTTTAAACCACTAACATTAGGGTTAACAGTTCAATGCTTACTTGAACGATAGTTAAATAATGTAGCCGGGGAAAATTAATTTACTTCAGGATCATGTTTAACCACTATGCTATACAGATGTACTTCCACATACACCTGTGATGTACTTTGGGCATGTTATCAGGAGAGACCAGCCTCTGAGAAGGACGTCCAGCTTGATAAAGTGGAAGGGCAGTGAAAAAGAAGAAGGCTCTCAACAAGATGCCTTGGCACAGTGACTGCAACGATGGGCTCAAGCATAAGAACAATATGGGGATGGAGCAAGGCAGGGTCACTATGAGTCGGCACTGACTTGGTGGTACCTATCAACAACAAAGCAGCTGTGATGCTGGACTCATAGACTGGCAGCCTATAGAGTAAATCACGCATTTTGCAGAAAAAGAAATTGCTAAAATAAATGATAAGTATCTTTCCAAAGCCATGCAGCTAGTAAATTGTAGGGATGCTTATAGAACTCCTGTTCAATGATAACACAGGAATTTGTTCTTCGTCAACCATAAACCAAAACCCAAACTCAATGCCATTGAGTTGATTCCGACTCATAGTGGCCCTACAACACTGCCACTGTGCGTTCTCAAGATTATAGCTTGTCATGAGAGTAGAAAGCCTTCTCTTTCTCCCATGGAATGGCTTGTAGATTCAAACTGCTGACTTTGTTCTTAACAGCCCAACACGTAACCCACAAACCACCAGGGTTCTTATCAACCATACTGTCTCTCCAAACTGCCTCTCAGCCAACGAAAGTGAAATGCTATTAAGCCTGTGAAGAAGTAATTTGAAAAGAGCACAAACTGCCAAAGTCATAGAACATTTAGTATGATAATCTTCAGAACTATCGGTAGAACCCAACGTTGAAAGCAGAATTCCAGAGAACAGGCATAATTGTTCTAAGCCAAATATATCCATCTAATAGCATACTGCTGAATGAGGCACAAACAGTTGGGACAAACATTGAATGTACTGTCCAAACCTCGGGAATGTCCTTGAAACCTAGATAATTCTCCAGTAATCAAGGGCAGGCCTTCATTCAGAGGAGTTCCATGGGGTAGGGTCAAGTGAGCTGCTCACCTTTCGGTGTTGTGATGACTGAGAAGCTATTGCAACACACTGTAAAGAACATGCAGTCAGATGGAGACCAATCATGGCGGCAGGCTTGGCCTTGCTCTCCGCCACCCTGGTTTTGACTCAGAACCTGGGGATCCTGTTTTCCTACCCACGTGTACTACAATTCCTCTTGGCCTTGCCTGTGTCACTGCCTACCTCTCCTGTGTGGTCAGCCCCTCCCTCTCCACCTCTTGTGACATTGATTTTGTTTGGTCTCTCAGTCCACTTTAAATGCGCCCTACATTCTGGCCTTGCTCCCCGTACAGTATCCCAAGAATGATCTAACAACTTGTGTTCCGAGTTTCCCTGCCAAAGGGAATCTATTCAATGCATTGGGATTCACATAAGTCTGTGTTCAAGACCCAGGTTTGCGGCTAATTCTCAAATATTTGACCTGGGTTAGTATGTAAATTTTCTGAGGACTGTGTGATAGGGTAAGCATAAGCCTATGTCACAGAGCTGTGGGCCGGACTAAATGAGCTAGCCATATCTCTGGCACTTAAACATTCTTAAGGATGCTAGTTATTTTTATTATTATACTTTGTGGGTTAAAATTCCCTACCAAATTCCAAATTCAATATGTGTAATAAGGAAAAGAGCCATGGATTGTGTGTGTTTCATCCCATAACTTCAGGCTCTAACAAAGCAAGCATAGAGTAAATACAAAAACAGTTTTTAATTAAATGCTTGTAACTTTAAAGAGGTGTTAAGGATTTGATCTGGCCCGTCATGCTACTTGGACCAAATCCAGGGGTGGGTATGGTAGCCAACTAAAAGGGAGTGTGGGGGAGGGATAAAAATAGGGCACTGACCCACCCAAGGGAAGGGTATTGTTTGTGTCCCCACAGGGAAAAAGGGACCAGATTCAAATCCGGTGTTCCGGGATGCGAATGCAATGTGTGGGCATGGACAGAGGAGCCAGTGGAGGGGCCTGAGGGCTCCGTCCCAAAACCAGCTATGTGGACAACCACCCCTCCCTCAAGAAGAACTTACTTTAGACGATGGCAATGAAGCTTCAGCTAGGGGAGAGGGACATGTCTGATCAGAGCACACAGGAGCAAATGAATGGGGAGGAAGAGAGAGTGGAGCACATTCTGGCCCACCAGGCTTGGAGGACCATATCCCCACTCAAAACAGTCAATGCACAGAGTGGACCATATGGCTGATCCCACTATGAGACACGACATCCCTCACTGACCCATGGCCCTACGGGGGACAACACTGGCCCGGTCTGACCCAGCGACATGGAGGCAAAACACTAAAGGCCTGCGGCAGAACAACAGGGGAGCGCAAAAGATAAGACTTTGGGGCCAGAGCTTGGCACCCCATTGGACTTGACTGTAGGACACTCCTACAGGTCAAAAATCAGACCTTGATCTTATTTACAGCTTTTTCTGTCTTAAAAAATTTTTTTCTTTTTCTCTTTTTAAAATTAATTTATTCTTCTGTGGGTCATTGGTTTTCTTTTCTGTTGTCATCATTGTGTTCTCTTTTGTCGCTTTTCTTGCTATGCCTTGTTTTTTGGTGCATATTATTATCTCTGCAGATGGGCTGGATGAACAGTCTGGAGGAGAAAACAATGGGACCAATGGTTCCAGTGGGACATGGAAGAGGGAGAGGCAGGGGAAAGGAGGTGGTGTTGACCAATCCAGGTCAATAAGTGTCAAAATTAGTGTCAAGGAGGGTGTGAGAGGCTTGGTAGGGATTCAGCAAGGGCAATGTAACTGAGAGTAATTACTGAAACCCAAATGAAGGCTGAGCATGATAGTGGGACAACAGGAAAGTGAAAGGAAATAGAGGAAAGAACTAGGAGGCAAAGGACATTTATAGAGGTCTAAATACAGGCATGTACTTATGTAAATATATTTATATAGGATGGAGGGGAAATAGAGCTATGTACATATATTCATAGTTTTAGCATTAAGGCAGCAGATGGACATTGGACCTCCACTCAAGTACTTACTCAAAGCAAGAACACTTTATTCTATTAAATTGGCATCCCATGATGTGCACCTTCCAGTCCCGATCACTGAAGACAATTATGTGCATAAGCAAATGTCGTGAAGAAAGCTGATGGTGCCCGACTATCAAAAGATATAGCATCTGGGGTCTTAAAGGCTTGCAGGTAAACAAGCAGCCATCTAGCTCAGAAGCAACAAAGCCCACATGGAAGAAGCACACCAACCTGTGTGACCACGAGGTGTGGAAGGGATCAGGCACCAAAGAACAAAAGGCATCAAAGACCAAAAAATCATATCATTGTAAATGAGGGTGAGTACAGAGTGGAGACCCAAAGCCCATCTGCAGGCAACTGCACACCCCTTTACAGAAGGGTCGTGGGGAGGAGACAAGCCAGTCAGGGTGCAGGGTATCAACCATGAAGCCTACAACTTTTCTCTAGTTCTTAAATGCTTCCTCCCCCAACTACCATGATCCCAATTCTACCTTAAAAATCTGGCTAGACCAAAGGATGTACACAGGTACAGATAGGAACTGGAAACACAGGGAATCCAAGACAGATGAACCCCTCAGAACCAGTGGTGAGAGTGGCGATATCGGGAGGGTGGAGGGAAGGTGGGGTAGAAAGGGGGAACTGATTACAAGGATCTACATATAACCTCTTCCCTGGGGGATGGACAACAGAAAAGTGGGTGAAGGGAGACGTCAGTATAAGATATGACAAAATGATAATTTATAAATTATCAAGGGTTCATAAGGGAGGGGGAGTGGGGCGGGAGGGGGAAAAGGAGGAGCTGGTACCAAGGGCTCAAATAGAAAGAAAACATTTTGAGAATGATGATGGCAACACATGTACTAATGAGCTTGACACAATGGATGCATGTATGGATTGTGATAAGAATTGTACGAGCCCCCAATAAAAAGATTTTAAAAAAATAGGTGCTAGGAAATTGCTTTGGCTGAATTACAAAAGAAAGCTATTTCTTCGGTGTTATTCAATATCCCAAATTCTGCTTATATTCATAATGAATCAGACATTTTATTCTCTGTAACTATTTAATCATGTGCTTGGGGGAAATGTTATTTTAACTTGTGTGTGTCTCAGAATTCATTAATGGTTAGGTTTGAGAAATTTTTAAAAATTGTTTATATACTTTTTTCTTTCAAATCATTTTATTAGGAACTAACCCACACATCATACCATTACATAGTTCAATCATATCAAGAAGTATTGTAAAATCAGTTTCAAAGTATTTTCTTCCTTCTTGTACTCCTTGATATCGGCTCGCCATTACACAGCCAATCCCCTGGTGTAACCCCCAGGGACCCTTATTTTAATTATTGTCTCTGTAAATTAATCCATCCTGAGTTTCATATACTGAAAAACATAGAAACATACATAACTGAGAGTCAAGAAAGCTACCAACGATGACAAAATACAACAGAGATAAACGCCAATATGAAAAAAAAAGCCCACAGAAATTACTAAAAACCAGATCAAGCACAAAGTGTTTCAAAAGGGAGATCAGATGACAAGGTTTTAAACATTCACATGAGAATTATTTTATTCTACTACAGTCATCTCTACAATACTCTCTGTCTGATCACCGGGTTACTTCCGTCCCTCAATTATGATCAGAGAAGGCTTATTCCCTGTGTGGAATTGGCAAATGCATTTTGGGCTTCCATTGTCATCCCAAACCAAAATACCAAATGCACCGCCGCGGAGTCAATGTGAGTCACAGTGACCCCTGTGGGTTTCTCAGACTGTAACTGTTTACAGGAACAGAAAGTCCGAGGAGCTGCTTGTGGTTTCAAACAGTGGAGGAGGCAGACCACAGCCCAGTGTGTAACCGCTGCACCACAAGGGCTCCTCCTGTCACCCATAATCTTTTGCAAACCAGAATCTCACAGTTTAAACTCTGATACTATTCCGTCCCTTGTATTTGGATAATACAATCCACAATCCTTAGATCACACAGGCTTCTTCTATGCGGCTTAGTTGACGTCTCACTTAGATGGCTGCTTGAAGACCACAGATGCTGTCCTTCCTGATAGCCCGGCACCATCTAATTTCTCCACCACACTTTGTGATAGCACCCATATCTTCAGTGTTTCCTTCATGAGGGCGAGTGTTGAGCAGGTGAGCAAATGTTTAAATACCACTAGCATGCCCTAAATTCATTCTGAAAATGAGAGGGGCCTCAGCACAGAGGTCAAATGAACAGGGTTTCTCAAGCCCTCCTTTGCAGTTACCATCAAACCAACTTCAACTTGTGGTAACCGCATGTGTTGAAATTAAAATGGGATTTCATAGTCTTCAAGGCTGTAAACTTTTGGAAGCAGATCGCTACATCTGTCTTTTGAGGTGAGTTGAAACCACATTTGGCCGGGTAGTCAAGTGCTCCAGGGTTTGCACACCCAGGCATTCTTCTAGAGCTCGTAAGCAAAGTGGAGGTGGGTCATGATAGTAGTAATAACGGACTAAGGGGTCCTAATGGTGCTGTTGTTAGGAGTTTGTCTGCCAAATGGAAGGTTGGCAGTTTGAACCCACCAGCCATTTGAAGGGAGAACATATCCGGTGATTTGCTCCTGTGAAGATTTACAGGCTTGGGGACTGCAGGGGAGCTGTTATACTCTGCACCGTAAGGTCACTAGGATTCGGAATTGACTAAGCAGCAGTGGGTTTGGTTTGGGTTTAGTTTTTAGCTATTTCTGGTCACAAACGAGCACAGATTTCACAGTTTAAAATGATATGCATTTGTTAACACACTATTTTTTTATGAGTCATGAATTGAGACAGAGCTTAGCTGGGTTAGGCTCCATCAAGGGTTAATATGCTGTGTTCTTAACTGGAGGTTCAAGTAGGAAAGAATGAGCTTCCAAGATCACCCAAAAATGAGGCAGTATTTATATCCTTATAATTTTATTACCAAGGGCCAGACTACTTGCTGGCTGTTAATTAGAAGTCACCCTCAGTTCCTCGAAGCATTTTATTGAGAAATGGGCTTCTTCAGCATGGCTCTTAACCATATTAAGCAAAGAGAACCTCTTGTTATAGTCTGCTGAGATGGAATCTTATATAAGATCATGTCATTGTGGTGTGACATCCCATCACCTTTGCTATAACATAACAAGGAAATGACATTCTATCACTTTTGTCAATTCTATTAGTTTGAAGCAAGCCACATGTCCCCATCATTGTCAAAGGGAAAAAGAGATTACACAAATAGTTGAGAATCTTTGAGTATTTAATCAAGCAATCAAGCAATCAAGCAATATTTAATTGGTCAGTTACCCTTATGTATTCAATTTTGCAAACATTGTTCCATCAAACTAATTATGTCTTGGTAAACTTCTTGTGGTGCATCTTTTCCAAGGTAAAAATCCACATGATTGTAGTGGGGAATAAGCTTGTAAAAAATAAAGTTGGAAATATTAGGGAGTAAATTTACAACGTCTTTGGGATCGGCCACAATGTCTTGTCCACCATGCCACACTGCTGTCGGAACTTCCATCTTACTAACATTGTATATGGGCGGTGTGTGCTAAATGCAATTGGAGAGAAAGAAAATAATCTTTACAGGAAACCACACTAAAGAAATAATATTAGCTTTCAACTTCCAACCAAACCCTTCAAAAAAGTAAACTCTTAAGGTGTTTAGAAACATTACAATGCTACAAAGAATCAAAACTAACGGTGTGTGATTAGCTGTGTATAGTTATGTCACTGACTTCAAATTCAGAAGGAATCAGAAAAGATTCTAGAACAAGGAGGTGCCTTATTTTCCTGGGGACCGTCTTTCTAGTAATATTCTTAATAGCTGTGTCCTTGTCCAAACTGCTGGTATTATTAATCTCACTTGGAAATAAGCCTCTGGCTTTTTAAGCACGCATAGTGGATTTTCTGTATAGTTTTGGTTTTTCTTAATGATTCACTTCCCCCCTCAAATTACAAGTACAAGATCCAAACCTGAACCTGAATTACACAGAGTAATGGTTTTTATTCAACATCTGGCCTAGTATGAAAGTTAACATCGATGGCCCAACTCTTATCCAAGCAGATATCTGAGTCTTAAAAAGTTTCTGGGACAAAGGTTACTAATAAGAGGATAAACTATTACTTTGACTTAGTATTTATGTGTGTTGTGTGTACACATCACCATGATAACTTAGCAGACAAAATTTAGACGTTTCACAGCCCTTGAAGTAAAAAATTGTGATTGTTGCAGGTAAAGTGCCACTAAAAATTACCCTTCGATACTTTTAAAGGAATAAAGATTTTTAAATTCCCCAAACTCTACAGCCTTGGTTTGAGGAAAGTACTTATCTTTATATGCACTTGAATACTTTGATTTAAGTCTATCAGCAAAAAGTCAAAAATCATTGGATTTGCCTCTGTCCTGGGAACAAAACCATGGTAATAATATGTATTATCTTTTAGCATATAATTTTTTTCAGGAAAGTTTCAGTTTATGTCAAGAATATCTTGACGCACCTTTCTCTAGGTAATACCACTGCTTATTTTGCAAATGAAGTTTTGGAGTGTATTTTTACCAACTCATATATTTTTGTTGTTTGTAATGGAAAATAAATGACATCCTAAATGAAGAAGGCAACATTCATTTTGCTAGAGATGGATAAAAAGTGTGAAGATATGGTTTAGAAACCAAAAATGTAGTCTTAAGTCCTGAGACATTCTGTGTTTTGAGAAGTAATTGGTACACAGTACAAGGAGGATAGACTTTAAATCTGAGAAATCTGGGGTCATATCATGACTTTTTAGTAGCCAAAAGGACTTGCAACTTAATCTTACTTCTCTGAGCCTCTGGGAAGAAAATGTGAAATAATAATATTTACCATGCCATGTCATTGAGGGAGTCAGAAATAATAATTGGCACGTGATAAGATTCCAATAAGCAGCATGTCATGTGCATAAAAATCTACATAGTGAATAGGCCATAGTAGGTACTGGTTTTAATAGTTCGTTTGCAGTACATAACTGCTGGTTATTATTACTCTATTGTACCTGGTTAAAGTGCTTCATGTTCTGGTTTGGGCTTCCCCAATCAAAAGCTTGGAGCTGGCCAGAATTAACAAGCTAATGTAAAAAGAAAACAATATAAACATTCACATGATATAAGAAAACCACCCAGTTAAAGAGAGTAAGCAAAAAAATACAGACTTGACCTATCTCTCACTATTTAGGCACATGAGTTAAAATTAAAAGTACATCCGTTCAAAACTAGAAATGTCAAAAAATCTGAACTAACGTACGGAATTGACTTAATGGTTTATATATGTAAACTTTTACTCTTCCCTGTGCCACTGTGATGTATTCTGAGGCATGGACGCTCCAAATGCTTAATGAGAAATTTTAGAAATAGTTTTAGTAACTAATGATTCTTCAATAGTTTAGATCCAAGAATTCCTTTTAAAAATTGGAAGCACCAGGGACACATTTCCCGCACTTGAAGATGACTATTACTATGAAACCACTTTCTCTCTTCATAGCCTCATCAGGAGTTCTGGGGCAGTGCTCCAAAATGCCAGCCCATCGAATCCGTCGCGCTAAGTCGATTTCAACTCACCGTGACCCAAATGTGTTCCAAGCAGCCTGTGCTCCGCAGGGTTATCAACAGCGGCCTTGCCAGGAGATCCCTGGGCCTTTTCAAGGTGCCTCTGGGTGGGCTTGGCCCTCCAACGTGTTGGTTAGCAGCCGGAGAGCTTTGTGCACCCCCTTGAGGCTAACTACAGGGTATTCTTATTACTTTCCTTCTTAATAAGCTGATTTATTACAATTAAAGAAAATATTTATTTTCAAAGCTTCCATTGCCCTGTCTTGGAGCTTCTAGGATGTTATCTGCCTATTGTCTGCTGAGCCCGAACACCAAGTCTTTAAGACACTAAGCAAAACCATATGTTAAATTTTATTTTCAGATTTCAGACATCGGACTACATCATTAACCCATCGCTCTCATGTGGACTCTCTGTTGGCCCAATGGTGAAGCACTTGGCTATTGGTCCAATGCTGGCAGTTTCAACCTACCTGCTGCTTCCTGGGAGGAAGCTATGGTGATTGCTTTGGTCATGACTACGGTGTTGGAACCATGTTGAGGTCGTTCTAATCCAGCGGTTCTCATCCTGTGGATTGCGTCCCTTTTGGGGGTTGAACGGCCCTTTCAAAGGGGTCACCCAGTTCATAACAAAATTACAGTGATGAAGAAGCAACAAAAATAATGTTATGGTTGGGGGGTCACCACAACATGAGGAACTGTATCAAAGGGGTGAAGCATTAAGAAGGTTGAGAACCACTGCTCTAATCTGTCCTACAGTCACTATTAAATGTAATCTGTCTTGGGTTTTAGTTTTCTTCTATTTGTCATTTATGCGGAATTCAGGAAGTAGATAGATGATTTTCACATTTGCATTAAGCTTTGTATTAAATCATTCCTAGAGTACTCTAAGGGGTATTTTCTTAGCTTGACAGATGTTTTTGTTTTAGTTTTCCTCCCACACTTACTGATTTGATCTCAATTTGTAGTTAAACATGATTTTACCATGATTTACAGTTATAAGGGCAGCTGTGGACTGCTACTTGATTGCTACAGATTTTCAGCAATGGAACGCAGAATGTTTTAGGAAAGAGCTTAAGTTTTAACCTCAAACAGAACTGGACTTGTATTTAAGCTTAATTTAATTTATGATCCAGAGCAATGAGAGAAATAATACTATCATTCTCATTTCAGAAATGAAGGAACTGATTTAATGAAATAAAATGAGAATCGTAGCAATATTTATCTCACTGGTAGGAAAAATGAATGTATTGATAAAGCATACAGTGTCTCAACAACTACCTTTTAAAAATAAATATTGCTACCGTTATCCTTAAGCTTGCTTTAGCTGTTTCTGTAACTAAAGGTCAGATAGTCTATACTCCCAACCTATTTTTATACTGAAAGATACTGTCGATGGATAACAGTTCTCTTTAAAAGAAATCAACGGGGAAGTGTGTGAGGGATTGCCTCCAGCATTTGTAGAATATGGATATCAGTGCCTTCACTGAAAAAAAATTGTTAGATGGAATAAAATTATACATATAAGCATGAGGAAGAATATATAGTAGGTGTATACCTACTATACCTGTGTATACCTGTGAGGTCATGCTAATTTAAAGATTTATCTATCTCTCCACCAGAAGCAGGACCTATGTACTGAACATCTCGCTTCATAAAAGTACTTGAAGGCTGTCATCTTTAGAATTATTCAAAGGATTTAGGAAATACTCAACTAGTGTTTCATGTTGTACTTGTTTCAGGGTAGAGGGAATTTTTTTTATTTAAAATATATAGAAGAGAGTCTCATGTTTAAAGAGGAAACAAACATATTAGGTTATAACTTGAACTGTAAATTATTAGAGATCACAATTATAACAAATTACTGTGTAACCCTCTGTCTACACACACATACACCTCAGAAAACCAAAGTACCATAATTGAATGTGACTTATTTCTGAGCTTGTTAATTATTGTAAAATAAGGATAAACATGAGATATAAAATGACTTAAGTCCCTCATCAACACTTAATTTTCTTTGAAAAAAGTTTGATTTTTCACACTGCAAAATGTCCCATATTCCAGTTCAGTAAAACATATTTCTGGAACACTCATTGTGCTGATTCCAGAAACATCCAACCAACAGTGGAAGGGTCTGGCCAGCCCTGGTGTCCGCTCCCTCAGAATATAGCTGCAGGGTAGCACCAGGCATCAGGCACAGGGAGGACATACCTGAGACCAGTGCAGCATGTTCTGGACAGAGGTTCCCATGATGAACTGCGCCAAATAAACGTCTAAGCGACTCTGCAAAACAGAGAGGATGCCTCACCTGCACGTCAGAGGTGAATGTTTGAGAGAAGTCTACACATTCTAAAATGTAAAAAGCACCAGACTTTCTAAATGCATATTCGCAAAACAGAAAAAGGTCTACTTTCAGGAATTTTCCCCCTCATCTGGTTCTATTCTTTTTTCTGGATAGTGTCTCCAAGGAGCTCACAGAGGGCTTTCTAGAAGCATAAGGTAATAAATACACTTTTCTAGCCTCACTTGAAACAGGTCTATAAACACAGGGAAATCAATTTAAAAGGTCAGTGTCCTCTTTGGAGAGGAATCAGGAACCCCTCCTTCACCATATGGTGCATTCCAAGAAAATTCTTGTGACAAACAATGAGAACAGATATGTAATCTTTCTGATAAAGACTGTGGACTCTGTGGATAAGACATAGCCATGCACTATTTATTTTAACCTTCATTAAAAATTAGGCTTCTTTCCAATAAAACAGAACTGATTCATGTATATTTCAAGTCGTCTTATATATGGTCACATATGAGAGGGCTTGAATCTGTGGGAAAAAAAGCAATGAAAAGATAATGGAATTTTCCATGAACTCCCCCAAGCTTCATCATGTATAAGTGATTATTTATACATGGGTTACTTTCCACCAAAGTTAGCATAAGTAATGTCTTAGAGTTTTAAAAATATATATACCGGCCAATGAGCCATCCATACCTACTGGATCTGTTTCTAGAGTTGAATTTTGGGCTTTTGTGCTTTTTAAAATATTTGACACATGCTATTCCTGGCCCCTAATTGTAAAGACCTCGTAGGAGCTATAATATTATATAGTCTAGTATTCAAAGGTGAGACAAAAGGCAATCTCATTACATAAATGTTCAACCCATGCTCCGCTGAAACAACTCAATGAATGCTCAAAGGCAAAATTTTATGAAGTCTCATTTTAGGACACTCTTAAGTCATATTAATAATGTACTTAGAGATTATATTTGTGTGTGTGCATGCTTAAAGATGTTTTACACGTAGTTTGCTCATCTACGTACCAACGGGATATGCTCCCATTTAAATGACATATCTACCATCTGTCCACTTGTTGTGTCATGGTAGCATGCACATTACTTTGATGCTAGAAACAATGCCACCAGTATTTCAAATGCTAATAGGGTCACCCATGATAGACTGGTGTCAGTAGAGCTTCCTGACAAAGACAGGCTAGAAAGGAAGATCTGGCGATTCTAATTCTGAAAAACAAATTGACCAGGGAAAACCTTATTCATAGTAACAGACTATTGTATGACACAGTGCTGGACAATGAGCACCTCAGATTGGTATGAACTCAAAATACAACTCTTCTCAAAGTACAGTCAACTTAACAAAGTGGATAGAGTAAAGCCTCTCTGGCCTTCATTTGCTGATGTGGCATGAGTCAAAAGGAGAAGAAACAGCTGATAGACATCCATGATTAATCACAATGTGGAATATATGCTGCATATACAGGAAAACAGGAGGTGGTCAAGAATAAAATAGAATGTTGAGGAGAGATATCTTAGGCATTAATGAGCTGAAATGAACTACTATTGCTCATTTTGAATTACACAATCTTATGTCTATTGTGACAGGAATGACAATTATAGGGAAAATGGCATTACATTCCTTGTCATGGAGAACATTTCAAGATCTAACCTGAAGTATAATGCTGCCAGTGATAGAATAATAATCACATACCTACAAGGAAGACCAGTTATTACAACAATTATTTAAATTTATTAGCAAGCACTAATTCCAATGATAAAAAACACAAAAGGTTTTACAAACTTCTACAGTCTGAAATTAATTAAGCATGCAGTCAAGTTGGTGATTAGAAGCAAAAATTGGGAACAAAGAAGCATCAGGAGTTGGAAAATATGACCTTATGATAGAAATAACATGGGCGCTATCATGATAGGATTTTTTTCAAAGTCAACAACAACAACCTATCCGATGAAAATACCTTTTTTTCTACAATACGGATAACTATTCACATGGATATCAACAGATGAAATACACCGGAATCAAATTGACTAAATTTCTGGAAAGAAATGATGGAAAAAGCTCAATATCATCAAAGCGAACAATGTCAGGGACCAAAGGATTGCTCATATGAAAAGTTCAAGTTGGAGCTGAAGGTAAGGAAAACAAGCCCATAAGAGCCTAAATATGATCGTGAGTATATTTGCATTTAAAACCATGTCAAGATTAGATTGGAGGCACTGGGCAGGAAAGACTGGAGGCCATAAAAACGGTGGATGACATTAAGGACATCAAGGAAGAAGGCTCATTAAACAGACAGGGATCAAAAGGACCAAAATGAATGTCTTAAGATTCTGAAACTTACTCTTGAATTTAGAGTAACTGAAGTAAAAATGAAAAATCAATGGAATAAACTATTTAAACAGAGTATTTCAAAGATTGGCTCAAAAAGATAAAGTATTATAATTAAATGTATGAAGACTTGAAGTTAAAAAACAAAAAAGAAAACTACACTCAGTATTTCTCAAGATGAAATAACTGAATAAATAATGCAGCTTCAAGTTGAAATATTATAAAATTTTATGAGCTAAAGATTGATTGGCCTAAGAAGCATCAAAAGAAGGTGGAAGGAATAAAAAGTTAGTCACTGTGCAAAAAAATAATGATGTTCAACCATTTTAGGAGATAGCATATGATCATATAGAAAGAATAAGTTTAAATTACACTGAAAATCTTCCAGATAAACTAATACTCCAGGAATTGAGTGAACATAAACTGAAATGTTTCAACAAACAAATGCAATATATACGCTTGTCGTGTGTCTCTGAAAGGCATTTGTAAAACAGCTTCCTGGTCAGCTAACCGGAGGAGATCCATCTTTATGCTCACTCCACTGACAGATAATCCAATAGAATGCATGTTGTTTAACAATATTGTTAGAATAGGAAACAAGTGAAATTTTCTGATAATATTAAAAATTGTTGCAGTAGTACATCCAAATATGAATTGCCAGAAATTCAAGATAGAGAAGATAAGAAATTAGGGATATCATTGCTGATGTCAGATAAATCTTGGCTGAAAGCAGATGATACCAGAAATATGTGTGCCATGCTTTAGTGACTATGCAAAGACATTCAACAATGTGGATGGATCACAATGTGGATACCATTGCAAAAACATTTAATTGTGCTCATTCAGTACAAGAGGACGCTGCTGTCGGGTGTGTGGCATGTTCTATCCTTCCATCACACTTATTCAATCTGTATAGTGAGCAAATAATTAAATTAACTGGACTCTATGTAGAAGAATGTGCCATTAGAATTAGAGGAAGACTCATTAACAACTTGCAATAGGCATATGACATGATCATACTTACTTAAAGTGAATAGGATTTCAAGTACTTACTGATAAAGCTGAAATACTGCAGGTTTCAGTTTGAATTATACTTCAACATAATGAAGACAAATTCTCACAACCAGATCAATAAGCAACATCATGATAAAATGGAGGTAACATCGAAGTTGTCAAAGATTTTATTTTACTTTATTTCTCTCATACCCATGAGAGAAACAGTCAATAAATCAAATGACATTGTATTGGACAAATACATAAAAACTACTTTAAAATGTGAAAAATTAAAGATGTCACCTTTAGGACTTTGGAGTTCCTGACCCAAGCCGAGGTAATGTGAGAAGCTCATTTGCATACAAAAGCTGCACAGTGAATAAGGAAGGATGGAGAAGAATTGATACATGGAAATGATGGTGTTGACCAGGAATCTTGACTACACCATGGACTATCATAAGAAAGAATTGGCCTGTTTGGAAGAAGTATAGTTCAGAATGCTCCTTAGAAAATTGGGTGGTGAGACTTCATCTCATATCCTTTGGACATGTTATCAGTAGAAATACCTTGAAGAAGGACATCATGCTTGAGAAAGTAGACGGTCCATGCAAAAGATGAAGATCTTTGTGATCGTTAAGTTTTTGTGTCAACTTGAGTGAACGAGGGTTCTCAGTGGTTTCTCAGTTAAGATGTAGTCATCCCTCCTGATGAGATCTAATATAATGTTATCATCTCCATAATCAAATCTACTCTGTGAAGCCAATCAATTGCAAGGAAATTTCTTTCTGGTGTAACCTGCTTCCAATATAGGTGGAAGCTTTAGAAAAGCTTGCTTTTTGCTTGGTATGGATACTGTGCCTGGTTCATCCTGTGACATTCAGTTGTTTAGACTTGAGACTGTTCTATTGCCTACTGATCCCTAGTGTTATCTGCAGGCTGCTATCATATCTGCAGTTCGTGAATTCATTTGTCTTTGCGGTCAGAGTCCTGTTATCTGACTTGTGGGCCTTGAGTTCATCAGCCTCTGCAGGTATGCAAATCAAGTGAAGTCACCCTATGACTTTGAACTTAACACTTTGTACAATCTTGTGAGCCCTATACACAAGAGAAACCTCTCTGTAGAAATACATATATAAGCTTCATTCATTTCGCTTCTCTAGAAAACTCGCCTGATTTACAGTGGCTTCAACAATGGGCCTAATATAATATAGCAATGATTCTGTTTATGGTACAGAATTAGGCAATATTTCATTCTGCTGGACATAGGTCACTCTGAGTTGGCAATGTCTCACCAGCACCAAGCAGTAAAAATAACAAATCGCATGTGAGAATAGGTTCCCTAGTAAACAGAAAATGAATGTGAAAAAGCAGTGTTTATGGCATGCTTACACAAAAAATCTTTTACAAATTTTCTTTGAAAACAAGGACAATGTTATCAGTGTTTTCCAGTGGAAAATATACAGGCTTTCGGCAGTACTTCTGAGATGATGGAGACTAACTTTACCACTCTCTCATTCTGGCTTCAACCATCTCTCCTCTCTATTTGGGGAGCAGAGGAAGATTCTTTCTGTCCCTTTACCACTATTTGAAGTCAGCTTTTAGTAATTTAGGAAGGAAAGGATTACACTTATGTTAGATATAATTTGACAAGAATCTCAACATACATTCCAGGATGCATTTTTACAATAAATCTGTAGATATCTTTGGAAAGACCTACCTTTACCCTATTGAATTAAAAGATTAAGTGGTTCACAAAATCACTATTTTCATATAATCTGGGGAAATGGGAGATTGATTAAAAAATTAAAATGCCTGAGAGTCTTCAGTAGCTTTGGGATAAGGCTCAAGTAAAGCCAGGTATGCCCTAATCTAAATGAATGACCTTTCCTTGGTGGCATCTTTGTCAACAACAATAGCTTGTGAGGATTTTGAGCAGCAAAGCATTTTCCTTAAATCCTTCTACTGAAGAAGGTAGTCTCTCAACCCTGTTTGGATGTCATGAAAATACTGACATCTCCAGGAGAGAAAAAGGAAAGTGTAAAATGTGGTTTGCATGCATTCTAATCACCTATGTGCAACAAAACAATTGATTTCCCCTCCTCCACTACTTACTTACACATACCATGTTTAGGTTTTTTGGATCAAATCCACTTAGAGTAAATATGAAGCGGCTACACATACGGCGGAACAGCTTCTGGCTGCAAACCTTGGTGGCGATGAATTGGTTGAAAAATGTATGAGGAGAGAATACTTTGTCACCAAGGAAAGCCTGAAAGATCAATAAAAAAACACGATCAAATTTCATAGTATTGGATATTAAGAATAAAGAATGAGTGGTAATTAAGACAGGGCTGGATGAAATCAGACATCTTCTCAGTATTGGCCAATTCATTTATTTCTGTCTCTTCTCTAAGCACTTTTAATTGGGATGTTTCTAATGGTGCCTTGAAAAATCAGTGCCCATAGGAAAGTGGTAAGGTTTTGGAGCCAGGCATTCTTGATTTTGATTCTAGACGCCATCTCAAGAGTTAAAAGCAACCCAGGTAAATGTTATTATATACACAATCACAACAACTATCATCTATAAGTGGATGTATAAATACATATGCAAACTGAACAGGTATGGGAAGGTGAATGGGATACCAATGAATATATTGATATAGATAAGGTTATAGATATATCCATAGATATATATGATTTAAAAGATAAAGCTAAGTATAGATGTGGATATCAATATAGATATATAAGTGACAGTATATTTCTACATATGTATTTCACCATATGTTAGAATTGATTTTATGACAGTGAATTTAGTTGTTGAATTTTTGTAAATATACACGTGAAAAGTAGAGCCTGCAATGGTAAAGTTGTGAAAGATTAACACCTTGAAGGAATGAGTTACTGTGCCTGGGGTCTCAGGATTATAGTCTTGGGGAACATCAAAGTCAATTGCATAACAAAGCTACAAAGACATGTTCTACATCCTATATTAATGAGTAGTTATGAATCTTAAAAGCTTGTGAGCCATCAGCAAATGTGTAACTATTGGTCTCCTCCCATCGGGAGTGAAAAAAAAAAGAAGAAGAAGAAAATTGAAGACATGTGGAAACACTTAGTCCAATGGACTACAGGACTGTGTGAATCTCAGACCCTCCAAGTTTGATACCAATAGAACTGCCACATCAGCCACTCTGGAAAAGATCACAATAGGAGGTCCTGGATAGAGTGGGTGGAGAATATGGAGCAACATTCAAAACCATCAAAAGAGCCTGCAAGGTTATTGGTCAGACAGATACGAGTGGAATCCCTGAAATGGTGGCCCTTAGTCATCCTTCCAATCTGGAACTGAACTTAACTCCAGTATTCTGCAAAATTATAGAGAATCTGTAAGGGAATAGTAACATTAATAAGGTATTTACACCATAGATGAATCAACCATTTAAGATCCAAAAGGCATATTATATCCCAGGACAAATCATAAAGATTAGAAAAGAATAAGGAATATAAAAAGAAAACATGGGAAAGTATAATAAATGATGTTATATTGAGGGGATCACAACAAAAAAAGATGGGATAAAAGGTGTATGGATTGTTAAATGTAAAAACAATTATCTACTCTGTAAACATTTACCCAATTCATAATAAAAAATTCTTTAGAAGCAGCTTAATTTCTATTAGCCTGAAAGTTTTCAACTATTAAATGGGAAAGTTAATATCTATTAGTAGGATTGTTGTGAAAAACAATACATCGTGTTGATAATGCACCAAACACACTTTCTAGCACTTTCTAAATATGGCAAAAAGATTAGCAATTATTATCATTAATGACTGATTACAGAATTAATGAGGTTTCTTTCATAGCCTATCAATAAACTTAGTTATTTATTTAACTTAAATAAATAAATCTCTGCTAGAATTTCAGGCAATTTTGAAAACATAGGAATCCTTAAATTCAAAACATAAATTAATATATAATCTCTGTATATTTAAGTTCAATTTTGCTTCATTTCATAATAATTAATTTTATAAGATTAGCATCACTTGAACTAGATATGAAAGAGAAAAAATATTGTTTAAGTGTTAAAACTTTTGGAAGTATGAATTTATAATAAAGCTCCCTTTTTCTCCATAATCTTTTATTAACTGACAATTGCAATGGAAACATTAGTAATTAGTGCCTATTAATGTTTCTTAATTGTTAAATCAGGAAAGGTGTGTGACAGGGTTGTATTTTTTTCATCATATTTATTCAATCTGAATGCTGAGCAAATAATCAGAGGAACTGGGTTATTTGAAGAAGAATGCAGTATTGGGATTGGCGGAAGGCTCATTAACAACTAGCAATATGCAGATAATACAATCTTGCTTGCTTACAGTAAGGAGGATTTGAAGCATTTGCTGATGAAGATCGATGATTTCAGCCTTCAGTATGGACTACAATTCGATGTTAAGAAAACCAAAATCCTTACAACTGGACCAATAGGTAGCATCATGATAACGGGAGAAAAGGCTGAAGTTGTCAAAGATTTTATCTCGCTTGAATACACAATTAATGCTCATGGAAGCAGCAGTTGAGAGATGAAAAGACTTTTTGGATTAGGCAAATCTGCTGCACAAGACCTCTTTAGAGGACTGGGAAGCAAGGATGTTACTTTGAGAGCCAAGGTGTACTTGACTCCAGCTATGGTCTTTTCAATTGCCTCAAATGCATGTGAAAGTTAGACATTGAGTGAGGAAGACGCATGAAGAAAAATCTGTATTTGAATTGTGGTACCGGAGAAGAGTATTGAAGGTACCATGAACTGCTAAAAGGACAAATCCATCTGTCTTGGAAAAAGTATGGCCAGAGTGCTCTGTAAATGCAAGGATGGCAAGACTGTCTTACATACATTGAACATGTTGTCGGGAGAGACCAGTCCCTGGAGAAGGACACCATTTTTGGTAATGGGGCAGCGAAAAAGAGGAAGGCCTTCAAGCAGATGGGTTGACACAGTGGCTGCAACAATGGGCTCAAGCACAGGAACAATTGTGAGGATGGCTCAGTTTAGGACAGTGGTCTGTTCTGTTGTGAATAAGGTCACTAGAGATCAGAACTAACTCTATGGTGCTTAGCAACAACAACAACAGCGTTAATGCACCGATGTCGTACAACGTCTTAGTCTATGTTTGGTTAACTAGATCCTATAAATACCTACTGGATATACTTTGTAGAATCCTGAATTTGTAAAAGAAATGGCTTCTTTGCATGTTTAAAGGTAATCTTCATATAAGTAAATATTTGCCATTACAAGGAATAATAATGGAATGGAATATATGATATACAGGCAGCTCATATTCACTTGTTGTGAGAAAGATAGAGAGAACTTGAAAGATGAGAGAGACAAGAGAGATTATATTCCACCAGTTTAAATATCCATTATGAGTTATTTAAATAATCTAGTTTTCTCTCATTTTTTTTTCTATTTGGATAAGGTATTTCAAATTGCTATAGGTCTGGACATAATAATAAACCATTATAGAAACCATCATCTAATTATTTCTGGTTTGCTCTTCATTTTATGAAGGTTATGTGCACACCTGGACAACACACCAGATACTTTGACTCAGTAAACAAATTGCAAAAGGTGCCAGAGAAGTGCAAGCAGCTGTGCTTATTCACTAATCAAAGAGTTTGCATTTCAAATCCCTCCCCCCGCCGCCTCCCACCCGAATACCATGTAAACAAGGCTTGGCAATTTGCTTCCAGGTATATTGTAGCTAAGAAAGCACTGTGTGGAGCAGGTCTCCTCTGTGTCACGCGAGGTTGCTACGAATTGTAATCTACTGGATGACCATGGGTTTGTCAGATTGGTCAGCTATCACCTCGTACAGAGAATCTAGGACCAGTTTACCATGGTTTGGTAAACTGGCAGACTGAAAACCTGTGAAGTGGCAAATTGAGCATAGAGGGGCACCGGATGGCGGGAGAGTGTGTGTTCTGTGAAAATGACATCAACAACAATATCTGACAATTATTCATGGTTTACAGTCTACAAGGCCTGGCCCTGTCTCATTTAATCTCCATAGCACACCTCAGAGGTAGGGGCATTATTATACCATGTCACAGATGAAGGAAATGTTTCACAGAGACCTTAATATCTTGTTCAATTTAACCCAGCTACCAAATCACAGAACTGGGACTCAAATTCATTTCCTCAGGCTCCATATTGTGGTCCCAGCTACTGCACTATACAAACCAAGCCATGGAGTGGATTCTGATTGAGAGCCTCTAAAAAATTGTGTCAGACAAATTTAACTTACTGGAATCAACATGTTATTCTCTCATCCAATCAGTTCTAGCTTTACTGCTCTGAAGAAATGACAGCAGAAAACTGCGTCTAGACTCAGACAGATGAAGACGGTATGATAGAATGAGATAGTGGACTCCCTTACTAGTGCTGGTGATACTGTCAGTCAATATGAGACCCTATTATCCTCAGCAATTTGTAAAGCGTCACTCATCTCAGGTTCTTAACTCTTGAATCCAATGAGATTATAGCTCGTTTTAGTTACTGGGTTAGTCTGGGGAGACTAGAGAAACAAATTCATGGAGACACTCATATGTATATAAGGGAGAGGTTTATATACAAGAGGAATTGAACATTGAGAAAACATCCCAGCCCAGTCCAGTGCAAGGCCATAAGTCCGATACTAGCCCATATGTCTGACATCAATCTATAAAGTCCTCTTTAGACTCACAAAACACACGCAATGACGATCACAGGCCAGTGGGTAGAAAGTCTTTGGATCCAGGGGCATTGTAAGCATCTCAGCACTGGTAGGGGTCTCCACATGACTTCTCCCGCTTCACAGATCTGGCTGGGTCAAGGTAGGTCCATGTTGCTTCTCCAACTTAGGGCACTACTGTAGTTCCATGTGCCCTGTCAGCTGCAATGTCTCCCAGGGAGTGGCAGAGAGAGAAGTGTCTCCCGCCTCTAAGGAGGAAGTACCGGATTTCCCAGAATTCTCAAGAGAAGGCCATGCCCACACAGAGGCCTCATTGGCTATGATCTGATTGACAAACTAGACTCCACCCCTATACTCTTAATCCTCAAGTTGACAAATGATTATGTATCTACCACCGTTACTATAGGGTTAAACATGGGATGTCACATACCTTAATTGCTTTGCTGGAAAGAGATGTTAATCTTTTCAGGGGGGTGTGGGTGTATTTCACGGTGACGACTGGAGCCAATGCAAAAAATATCTTGATCTTTTTAGCCAGCTCTGGATTTGTAGAGAACGCTATGAAAGCTGAAAGGGAAGAAGGCCGTAACTACTTCTTAGATTAAAAATATTTCATTTTTAATTGTAAAAGATAGTAAAGGTAGTGAGTTTCAATAATAACAAAGAAACAACTCAAAAACTAAAAACTAAAAAAAGAAAGAGCAAAAACAAATGTACTCATTTGTAAGGAAATCCAGGTTTTCTGGGTATTCCAAGAATGGCATTGACTAATTCAGACTAAAATGAGTTTCCTCGCCCTTTGGAGTGGAGGTCTACAAGTAGAGAGTGTTATGGAGACAATTCAAACGATTGTGGAGCATGTCTTGATAAACTCCAATCACCAGTCTAGCCTGATGACAGGCTTTGATATGAGACAATCTTGGGCTATGATCTTGGCTTCCCACTCAAGGGAGTTTTATGAAAACTTGGGCAATTTATCTCCTCTCTATACCTTTAACCTTAATCTGTAAATCTGGATCATAAAACACTTATAGGATTCCTATGATGAGTAAATTAAAAATAGAAGTAAAAGTAAAAACCACAAAATAATTAACAAGCTACTTAATCATCACTGTTAGAAAGTTTTCCTAAATTAAGCCATTTATAAATTAGCGGTATAATGGTCTCAACTGTTCATGGCCTCCAATGAAAAAATGCATATAGAATGCCTAGTGCGGGGCAGGAATTCTTGTATTAGGATTTATTTTGCACTGGAAACCTAGGTAAGATAAAGATACAGAATAGAGGCTGGCAAAATGCTGTTGGTTTTGTAGGCGAGGCCTCCAAAAGAGAACAGTCGGGGTGGGTGGGGTGGGGGTGGTAGAAGCGCCTCCGAGAATTGCCAACATTACTCAACCTCAATTACTCGATCTTGCCTAACCTAATGATTACCTGCCAACCGAAATCATACCGATTATTGTACCTAATCACTGAGCCTGTTAATGTTCTGCCTTCTTTGGGGTGTCTTCCTCTAATGGAAGAATTTATCTCTGCTTCCTAGAATCTACTCCAGGGTCTGGCAGTTGTTGGATATACAAAGAAGTAGGTGAGTTATTGTATCTATCAACCTCTGGATTAGGTACTGAGGAGAAATCCCAATTCTCAGTTTTGTTTGTACAAAGTCACTAAACTAGAGACACACAGAGAGAAGAAATCCTGCCTCCTACATGACCTAGAAGTGGACCTGACGCGTCTCAGATCAAATGTTCCCTAAATATACCTATGGTCGTGCCTTGGGAGTGGCCCACATAGAAGAGCTGCTTCTGTCCAGTTTTCTCTGTGATGAAATCGACCGTGGCTGGAAGGTCATAGTTAGCCATTTCATCCAAACTGCCAACAAGGAGGAACAACAAGATTAGAAAAACCATATTATTGCTAAAACCAAACCAGTTGCCCTTGAGTATAGTCCAACCCCTGGTGACCCTGTGGTAGAGTACAACTGCCCTCCAAGGGATTTCATCGGTTGTGACCTTTGGAAAGCAGATCACAGGTTTTCCCTCCAAAGCACTTCTGAGTGGGTTTCAACCACCGATCAGGACTCAAGTGCTTAAGCATTTGTGCTACCCAGGTACTTTATGTCAGTGCTTGAACTGCAGTATTTAGACGCATTCAGATACTTTGCTGATATGATATTTTTCTTTTAATAAAATTAGAGTATACATATCCAAGACCAAAGAAGAATTGATGCATTTGAATTATGGTATTGGCAAAGAATATTGAAAATATCATGGACTGCCACAAATCCTGGAGGAAATACAGCTCCTTAGAAGCAAGGATGCTGAGACCTCATCTGACATACTTTGGGATGTTATCAGGAAAGACCAGTCCCTGGAGAAGGACATCAAGCTTGGTAAAATAGAAGGGCAATGAAAAAAGAGGAAGGCCCTGGACAAGCTGGACTGGCACAGAGGCTGCAACAATGGCCTAAAAGGGAAGAAGCATTGTGAGGAGGGTGCAGGACCGGCAGCGTTTCATTCTGTTGTGCATAGAGTTACAGTGAGTCGGCACCAACATGACGGCATCCAGCAGCAACCGATGACCTTCTCATTTTCACCACACCCACTTTTTTAGAGATTACATTCCAAAGCACTTGGTTTGCAGAAGACTGTAGTTGACACTGGAAGCTTTAATGCCATTTTCAGCCTTGTTATACATTCAGCTTCTGTTTGAATTATTTCTGACCATTAAACACCAATGTGGCAGCTGCTTTGCCCCGAGGAAGGGCATGCTTGAAGGTAGATTACAAATGACACCCTTAGCCAACTCAGGGATGGGGCATTCTTGCCCTTGGGAGATCTGCCTGGATGTCTCCTTCATGGAAATTGGAGTACAAAGGCTACACGTTGTGAGTCATATCACAATTATCTTAGTAGCCAGGTTGTGGGAGAGCCTGAAAGCCAATCCTATAAATGTTTCTTACCAGCAATTGTATATATAATGCAATCACGGTTGTTTCCCAGCTTCTTTGGAACAGCCTTAACAGGGATGAGTTGATTTGCCAACAATCAGGGCTTTGTTGTTACTTCTTTTGTTTTCCCTCTTCTATTAATTTACTGTATGGCCTTGAACCCTCTGGCTGCTTTAATGGCCTCCTGCTAATGGTCTCCATCATGCAGATAAAATGTTTTCATCTTGTTTATGTCTTCATTAAGACTTAATTACAAGGTTTCTATAAAATAGATTTGAATTTGGGACTTGTTTTTCTCTTACACACACAACAGAGGGCTGAAAACGGACAGCGATGTAATAACAAAGGTACGTTTCTGTGCAGAAAGAAGATGTGCGTTCTTTGTTTCTCTCTCCTAGATTTCACTAAGCGCATTGGACAGTAAGGGAAAACTCAGAGGGTTTCACACAGGTAAATGAACATGGCACATACTTTACTCCTCCCTAGGCATCCCCTTACCTGAATGCCCAGTATTCCTGCGATTGGGGTGACAACGTCAAGTGTTTTCTAGACCAGGTGTTTCCCCGGCTGTTCCCCAGCCACACATCATAACCAAAATCTGCCAGAAGGAAGGGCAAGCTACTGTTGGGCAGGTTGCAAACCCATTCGCTGGCAGATGCCAGTAAGCCATGCTGCAAGTACACAACAGGTCTGGGAGCTGCAAAACACATGCAACGAGAATTTCAGGTCTCCATTTCCACATGTCTACAAGAAGGTTCTCCTTCCTGACTTCCTGTCATATGGAAGAAAAATTGGTGCCGGGCCAACCTCTTGTCCATTCCCTTCTAGAAGTTATTTATCTTCTCTATGCTTTATTTTTCCATTTTTAAATTATTTAAGTGCCCTACTCAGATTGTCCTGTTCTCTAATCCACTAAACTACATAGCAACCTCAGTTATCCCTTATCCATGTAATGGGAATCCTTTGCCCCTCTTCCATGTGATGGGGGATACAGCAAAGGCTATCTCACACCATACTTACAAGAAATAAATGCAAATTGAAACACTTAAAAGACTACATAGCACAATAGTTATCAGCTCTACTAACATCATAGTTTACATTAATAACATGTTATGTCTCAAGAAGCCCCTGAGAGCAAAACTTTAAATCATAAAATTTTAACATTTGAAAAACAATAATAAAATACCATTTGTTGAATGCTTACTGAATACCAGACACTAGATTTTACACACAGTGCTTCATTTAATTTTCATGAAGACAATTTGTTAGAAAGTAACAAACAAACAAACAAAGAAGGTTTTGAATGGAAATTTCGATTTCCACTCAAATTTGACATTGTTAATTTCATTTGAAAACCCTATTCCCAATCCAGAATTAGAGCCATCTGAGTTTTAAAGAGAGAGAGAGAGAGAGAGAGAGAGAAGCAAAGAAGGAACCTGGGAACTGGTACAGAAAACAAAAAAGGTGGACAGAGGAAACAAGGCATTTCCTCCCTGCTAGATACTGTTTGTGAAGGCTGTGTTGTTATCTCGGGACTCTCTCTTCCTTGTGCCACTGTGGGACCTAGAAGGGCTTCCTGAGACTGGTTAGGCTAGCCTGACTCTCAGAGAGTCCTCAGCCATCTGGAATTAAGGAACTCACTGTCTATGTCCATTTATCCACTTTTTGGAAGAAAAAGGAAAGAATGGGTGTTACTAGCTCTGCCAAACTTAATATAGTGAAATGGTAGTCAGCACCCATGGCCTCTCTCTGATCTGGGCTTCAGGCGGCTTCTTATCTCAGAGACAATTTTCCAGCCATTTGACAGCTGTCCACTAGAAATGAGAAGAGATGAGTTTGGAGAAACAAAGTCCTCGTGAATAATTACAAAGGCAGTGCAGTTATTTTGAGAAGCGATTGGCTCTATAAAACCAGCAATACAGCGATACCGTTTCCTTCTCTGAAACTCTAGATTTTATCTTTACATAATTAACTCACTTGATATGGTATCCCCCAAAGGGGGGAGGGAACTAAAAACAAAGAGAAAAACAAAATCATCTCTCTCAGGACAATATTTATCTTCCTGCTACCAAGATATTTAGACATGTCTGGTTTAGGCCATAATCATTTCATAACGAAACAACTCCTACCTGTTCTATTTGAACATGCTCTTCCATGAGGAATTCTATAAATTCCCAGGATATAACCATCTTTTGTCACGACATCATACTGTTCAGTAGGATAGCCCCAGTAGGAAATAATCTGGCTCTGAAAAGAGAAAAGGAAATACAAAACAAAAAACACCTAAGCATGTGACCTCTTCAGTTTTACATATGGTTTTCAATGTAAACAATTCTAAGTTGCAACATACGGTGTATCTGCTTATGAATGGAAACAGCATACGGAGGGGAAAATTAAGATAATCTGAGGAGGGATCCTAGAAGGAACTCTATACAAGACATGGATAAAGGAGGAGGGGACTACCTGTTGATCTGGTATTAGTATTTGTCCTGTTGGACCTACTACAAACAAAACACTTGTGTTCTTCGAAAGACTTCATTGAAAGAGTAAGAGGAGAGCCCACAAACTGGGAAAGGATATTTAATAATGACATAATAGACAAAGGACTAATTACTAAAATCAACAGAACTTTACAAGTTTACAATAAGAAAAAACGTATAGCCCTCTGAGAAGGTGGGCAAGGCACCAGAAGACAATTCACAAAGAATGACACTCGAATGGCTAATAAACACATGAGGAAGTGCTCCCAGTCATTAGCCATTGGGATGTGCTAGTCAAACAACGATGACAAACCACCTAACATCCATAATTGTAGCCCTTTAAAATAACAAACAAACAGAACAAATGCTGGAGAGTGTGGCGAGATATGAACTCCTATCCTCTGCTGGTGGACTTGTAAATATGTGTAGTCACTGTAGTGGGCGATTCAGCAATGCCTAAAACAGCAGAACTACATAGGAAGTAAGCTTCCGGGGAACTCCCCTTATCTAAAATTGAAGGATGGGAGGAAGGTGGTCACTAAACAGAGTGCTTGGAAGAGAGGCGTATAGAAGAGTAAAGGCATAACTCTGACCCGAACACATAATTTTGACAGTAGATCTTCCCTATGATGCAGGATGGCCCTGATCTGGTTTCCAAAATTTTCTGTATTTTTGGTTTGTATTCTCTTATTTAGTTTTTGTTTGTTCATATTAGAGTGTGTCTCAGAGGTGTTATGTCAATGGAGGTCACCCTCTTGAAGCTGTGTTGTATGCTTTTCTGTCTTTTGATATATGGAAATATATGGAACTCAAGATTGAATAGGGAGAGCAAGAAAAATAAGGGGTTTGAGGGAGGGGATACAGTTGTGGTGGTGGCGTACAAAGAAGATGATATCAAGGAGTGCATGTAGAAAAAGATTGTTTCGAAACTGATTGTGGTAACAATTGTACTTGACGTGATTGAAATATGGAAGGACATGATATATGAATTGAATACCAAATAATTTAAAAAAATACAGCAGGAGAAAAAAATAAAATTGTCTGGCTTAACTCTCAAAATGTTTTTACAATAACAGTCAATGGTCATTTAATGAGGAGAACCACAGGGGATGGTGCAGTGTCCTGTGGATAATAATAAATGAGCTGATACAACCCTAGACGTGACGGGAGGTGGGAGAAAGCAGTTTCCAGAGCATGAAGGAGAAGGTCACGTTTAAAGGATCTCATTGAAATGTGCTAACTGATTCAATGGAGAGGTGTGCCCCCCTTAAACTGATCTCACATGGAAGAAATTAGGGCAATAAAGAGCTTAAACCCATTCTCCTCCCCCTTATAAGCCCCCTTGCTCAGGATTTCCATTGGCCGATGCTGGTTGACTTAGCCATTATAGATGACCCTTTGGGGCAGATAGAGGGATGTAAGAGTTAGATAATGAATCCAGAGGGATAAACAGAAGAAGATACCCCTTCTCAAAAGAGACTAACTAGTGCTCCTTTCCAGTGGCTTAGGTCTACTGTTTTATTGATTCTTACAACAGCCTTTTGAAATAGAATTGTACCTATTTTACAGTTGAGTAAATGAAAGTTGAGGAAAATTCATGATATGTCAAGATTATACACTAGAAAGAACTCAAAAATTGGACTAATGCCAAAGTAAGGTCAAGATTAGGCTTTCTCCCAGGACTTGCACACAGAATTCATGTCTGCATCATGGGGCAGCATCATGCAGTGTGCAAGAGCCTAGACTCTGGAGACCGACTACATATCATTGGATTCTCGTTTTTCTACTTATTAGTTATGTAACTTGAGCTCTACTTCATTTCCCTCAACTGAAATTTATATAATAATTGTGTCAATGTTCAGATTTGCTGTAAAGTGCCCAGAACAGTGCCTGCCACAAAATAAGGACTTTGTAAATGTTTGTTATTCTTCTTGTCTTAAAGAAAGATTATGAACTAAGAAGTACTCAGAACATGGAGGAAAATGATCTGTTGAAACACAGGAGGGTTTGCGACATACGGATGTTCATGGAGTGAAAGTTCAACCAGGTGGCCAGCAGTCCGAGGTACTTGTGAATACTTTGGGTGGAGAAACACAAAGAAACAATAAAACACTTTGATATCCACATTTTCTTAAAGTTATAATACTTGGACAGATCTGAATGTAGGTAATGGTTTCAATATTGAACAGTGTATACACAAATAGGAACCCTGTGGGTGGACGCTTGGAGGAGCACTTTGGGGTCAGCCCATTAGAATGTAGCTTCTCGTGCATACTGGTCCTTGTCTTTGTTCAGCATTGTCCCTTTGCCACATCTGGTATGAATGTGTTCTTAAGTTAAGATGCATTTGGTCATCTTAACTTAGCAATAGAAACCAATGAGGACTTATGAAAGCAAATATGCAGGCTGATGTAACTTTCAGCATCACAGAAATTGCTCTATTAAAAAAACCTTAGGAAGGACCCAAGAATTCTCTGAAAAGGTAATCACTAGGAACTCATGGCCTTCTCTGCAGGAGATCACCCTTAAACGGCAGCCCAAAGCATCAGGAGCAAGACGATTGCTGCTCTAAGTTCAGCTAGGTGGTTGAAATCCTAGATTCAGTTAGCCATGCAAGGAACAGTGGAGGAAACACACACTAGGTCACTGGAGGGATAGTTTAAAATTATGCCAGTTTATGAGATTTTATGTAAGAGGAGGGGGGAGGGTTGATAGGTATTAGCTCAGGTGAAGGGGAAGATATTAATTTATATGAGAGAAAAGAAAAATCAAAGGAGGAAGTAGGGCAAGCTATTGAAGGGTTGAGAAGTCGTTTAAGTTGTTGGATTAAATAGGTTATTTGAAATGTAAATCCCATTGAATTCACAAATTGGTAAAAAAAAAAATAAAATAAAATAAAAATTAAGTAAAAGTGCACCTCCCTGCAGATTTAGATCATCTCTAGAGACCCCACCAGACAATGTTTATACTGTAATGAGAATGATCCTCATCCCTGTGACCTGCATCCACGCTTGAAAAATGTTTTCTTGGCACTCTTTTCCATGCTGACCTTTCAGAACTGCCATTAGGGCCAATTCAGCTAATAAACTAGTTGGTAAGGGAGTCCTGGTGACCCCAACATTTAAGCATCAACTGCTAACCAAGAGTTGATGGTCTTAGCCCATCCACGACTCCACAGGAGAAATACCTGGATTCCTATAAACATTGCAGCCAAGGATGGTCTTGTATAGAGTGGGAGAAAATGGGGACCAAACCTCAGAATCATAAAAAAAGACCTGACTTACTGGTCCTATAGAGACTGGTGGTGCCCCCAAACTATGTCCCTTAAGAACTCACTCCCTTGGCTTTCATTTGCAGTCAAAAAATATGGAGACCTGGAAGAGGAATGATAGCACACGGGAGGCAGGAAGGCCTTAGATTAATTAGTCATTTGAGAGTAGAAGGCCAGCGTTTACCTAAGGACAAAGTTAAGAAAGCTAAAGGAAGTGGAAGAATGGAAATAAACCGAGGCGTGGGATACCTGTCCTTGCAGTTGGGACTACAATGAATGACACACCTGATCATCTGTAAACTGTGCCCAATTCACCATAAAAAGTTTTTAAAACAGGATAATGAGTTAACAATGCCTTCTCTTAATGTATTTTTCCTCAGTAAGTGACTTACAATATTCATGTTAGCTTCAGGATTTGTGATGCTTCTTTTCTTGCTCTCACCACATGAAGATCCAAGAAGAAGCATCCAGCATGCTGCTGCTAAAGGCTGCCACATTTGGAGACTGCCTGGAAAAGGAAATATTAACATATTTACCATCAAAGAGAAATTCCACAAAGTAAAACAAAAAAAAATACTAGGCAATCACTTTGGGGAACCTAACCTTTCTGAGCTTCACTTTCCTTTACTGCTATGAATAACAATGTAGAGAACATTTTCACCTACTTCTTAGGGTTGTTTTACTAAAGCCTAAGTAAAGCTGCAACATTCTTAGAATAATGCCTGGTTAAAGAAAGCGCTAACTAACTGTCCACTATCAGCATTGTATTCATCGTTAGTGACAGGTATTGATGAAGAAAGCAGGAAGTGTTCACCCAGTGTTGTTTGGAAAATTGGCTAGATCGTTGCAAAATAATTAGATTGTTTGCAAAATAATTACATTGTCCACATATTTTACATCAAAAGTGGCATTTGGACTAAGAGTTGGGCTGCTAACTTCAAGGTGGATGGTTCAAACCCATATGCCACTCCTCAGGAGAAAGATGAGGCTGTCCATCCTGCGAAGATTTACAGTCTCAGCAAAGCTAAGGAGCAATTACAGCCCTTTAGGGACATGATGAGTCAGAATCAACTCAGTGGAAGTAGGTCTGAGTGCAGGCTTGGTCGAGTATGGCGTGGAGACAGGGTGATGCAGGGGATGGAGCATTGATGTTTCCCTGCAAGGTCAGTGGTTAAACCCTACCAGGTACTCCATATAGAAAGACAGGGCTGCCTGTGCCTGCAAATATTTAGTCTTAGAAACCCACGGAGTAGTTATACTCTGTCAATTATGGATTGGAATAGATGGATGGCAAAGAGTTTGGGTTGGGGAAATAGATCCCATTCAGTTCCAGCTGAGTAGTTTGCAACCATGGTGAGCTCAGATTTATCCCAGTAAAACTGTGCTTCACAGGATTTTCAATAGTTGATTTTTTAGAAGTAGATCACTGAGCCTTTCTTCCAACATGCCTCTGGATGGCTTCAAACATCCAACCTTTCACTTAGATGAGCACCACCCAGAAACTCCTAAGTAAGATCCAAAGACCACTTGTATCATTCTCATGATAAAAAATAATGGTCTTGGACTCCACTGCAGCATAATTAAATGGGAATATCTGGTGTGAGGGGGCTGGAATCTGCAGATTAAGTCATCTTTCCAAATAATTCATGTGCATTCCAAAATTGGAAATATAAAAAGACTAACTGGACTCATTGCCTTTATTATTTTTTCCCATATTTTCCATTCTCATTTTTGTCTCTCTGGGACCTATCATGGGGCTCCCTATAAATTCAAATAAATGAATAGATGCAGAAGTAAATTAGTAAATCAATTAATCTCAATGAATATGCCAAACTAACTATTTTCCTATTACAGCTTTCTTGCCCAGTTTTACTTAACCCTGTCTCATTGGTCTTTTTGATAGTAGGCTCTCAGAGTTTAATGTCCTTGATTTAGGACTGTGTCTTATGTAAACATAGCAAGGATTTTAAAAAATCAATTTGTTTCTCAAGGCATTTACATTATATATATAATGTAATATAATGTATAATGTAATATATATTACTTTATATGTGTGTATATATTTATATATGTATATAATGTGTGTATATATACAATAATATATATAATATAATGTAATATATATATATATATTGCATTATATATATATATTGCTGAATGATGGCTGCTGGCCTAGTGTTTATACGTTGGGCTGCAAGCCATAGAGTCCACCATTCTCTTCTCTGGAGACCAGGTTTTCTATTCCCATCAAGACTTTCACTCTTAAAAACTTACAGAGGAAGTTCTACCCTGTCCTATAGGGTCATTATGAGTCAGGATTGCCTTGAAGGCAGTGATGATTTGTTTTTGTTTGTTTGTTTTCCAGAAACACAATGACTGGCAGGCAAATCAAGGGTCCTTGAATTAGAACAGATTCAGTACTTCTGAACCAGGTATGCTAGAGGGTCAGGAAGACTTGTGTAGGGAGGGAAGGATAGTACCATGTCTGCTGCCTGTAAGAAAAGCTGAAGTGCTGGCCTCAAGGGACTAGTGCATCAACAATGCATCACCAATGCACTAGTGATGACAGGTGGTCTTCACAACCATGACAAAGTGTTCCTTCGGTTGCCTTCGTTTAGCTCACCAGTGTAATGGATGGCAGTACAATAGGTCATGCACCCATGTAAGGATTGGCAGGTCAAATGGAACAACCTTTCTTCAGCATCTCTCATCAGGGGTGTGTGCTTACCAGTGCTGCCATTTCTAAGCCCCCTCCTTTATTAATTCCAATTATTAGTTAAACCTGCATGATTCAAGTGCCTCTTCTTAAGAAATCAAAAAGCCAATTGGATTCCTATAATCCTTATGGGACATAGATGCTATTTGTAAAGAGCTTGTGTGCAAAATGGTAATACACTCAGACAATATCATTTTGAGTCTCAGTAGAGTCCGGCAATCAAAAGCCTGCTTAATTTTGCTGAGTCTACTTTCCAAAGCCTTTTGGCCTACAGAAACCCATTGTTTGCATAACAGAAGTTAAGCATTCTCAGGACCCAAAGTTTCCAAGGTGCAAATTTGGGAAATGTTACTTTTATACTCATTTCAATTCGTATCCACTAAAACAAAAATACCTATCAAGTAGGGAAAATTAAAAAGATGCAAAGTTAAAAAGAATTGAAATTTATCTTTGAAAATTTGTCTGCAGGCACCTGCTCTCCAGGAGTACACACATCTCCCTGAATTTGATTTGAAAAGGATAATATTGGGAATGCAATAACTTGTAAGACACTTCTCAATTACTCAGAAATTCTCTAAGAATTTTAATTGTCTTAAAATTCTCTAAGCATTATTTTTTGTCTTTCTCTATTAATTGTCTCCCAACTATTCTATTATAAGCCTCAGTGGCACAGAGGTGAAATGCTTAGGACAGCAGTTCAAGCCCACTGGTGACTCCATAGGAGAACTACAGGACTCAGCCTGCTTCTGTAAAGAGTCCTGAGTCTTTATTAAGTGACGTCAGTGGTTGAAGTATTCTGCTAGTCAAAATACTGAACTATAACTGCTTCATAGTAGATGGAATAGATTGACAGCAACTGGGTCGGCTAACTATATATTTTATGTAGGGAAAAATATATATCTTCCCAAATACATTGTCCTGTTGTACTTTGGGCTTCATAGTGGGTTTTATATAATGTACCTACGTGTTTTCTAAAATGAAAAATTCTCAAACTATTAGTAGACTTTAGAAACTTTGGACACAATAGAATGTATTAGGTATCTACAATAAACTAGCCATTCTGTCTCCGCAGAAATTTTAACTTAGTAGATTCAAATACAGAATTCTTATCACTGAAGTCATTGAAAATGGGATATGTCCCAGAAATAGGAAATGGCTTCGTATATACAAGTTCTTTGGCAATTAAATCAAAGGTTTAATACAAAGATGATGTGAATATGCATAATAAAATTATTAGCGGATGATAGTCTCACAGCTTGAGAAAGAAATAACCATTGGAATGGCAATTATTTCTTATGTCCAAAGGAAGCCAATGTCAACCTTACTAAGAGAGATCATGAGAGCACGTCAGAATGTTTGAGGAAAGTTTCCATTATCTATTGATTCCAGTTTTGCATCAACTTTTTGAAGCCCCTTTGCATAATCATAACTTCATGAGTGCCGTTATACATTTTTGTTTCACATTTTCTTGCTTTATGAGCTGTCAACGTTGGACTGCTAATGGCACGTTGGTGGTTGGCAATCACCAGCTACTCCTCAGGAGAAAGATGAGACCCTCTGTTCCCAAAAGATTTGTAGTCTCCCCCAGCCAGCTGGTAATTACACAAAGGGCCACGTTAAAAAGACAAACAAACAAACAACAACAAAGAAGCCTTGTAGTCTTGGAAATTCTGCACAGAGTCCTCATGAGTCAGAAGCAACTCAATGGCAGTGGGTTTGGTTTTGGTTTTGTGAATGCTATCTATATGGTTGAAGTTTGGCTAAACAAAAAAACTGAAAAAGCTCCTTTTATCCCCACTCCAAATTCTGCAAAGAGAAAGAAACAGAAAAGAAAACAAGTTTAAGAAAGAAAGCATTAAGTATTGTGACCTGTGCTGTTGTTTTGTTTTGTTTTGCACATATGTCTGAGTGGTTTTTGAATATGATCTATGTTCATTTGTTGGCAAACATTCTGTCTACTGGGGAGCACTCAGTAGACACAAACATGGTTGAATGTGAGTCATGTATTTCTATATATTTTCCAGTGAGTGTAATAGCAGAAAGTGTAATAGCAATTATTCATTCAGTTTATTTTTACACTGCTAATCTAAAATTGTACATTATTATTTCTCAACTCTTCTACATAAGGAAAGTGGCTCATTCTCTTCTCTATCGCAATGCAGAATTAGAAGAGATGATAGGGGGAATGAGAAAAACATAGGAAGAGTTGGAAAGCAAAAGGCCTTTCTAACTTGTAGGTTAGGCCTTTCCGTTCTTTCCTATGGTAACTCATGGAGCTGCAGTTACATGTCCCACACAGCCCTTATCACAGGATGGAGGGACTCCAGAGACTTGTGCAAAAAATGGGGTCTGTAAATTATGTAGAATTATAAAATGCAATAATATAAAAAAGTATATGTATTCTTTATAGAAAGATTCAAGAACAGAATGTTAATGAAGCTAAAAACTATACCCAATTACTTTTGAGGGGTGGGGTAGGGGTTATTCATTGAAATACAAGCTCTTAAATATAAAGTAGAGAAATTACAGAAAAATCTAGTGTTCATGTCGAAATACTTAGTACAGGTGTGGTGCTGGCACTATTATAATATTGCTATCCCTAAAATGTGTATATTTTAATAACTGAGTAGATTATTCCCGATAAATGCTAAAAAATATTAGATGATTTTAAAAGAAGGTAGGGAAAGAATTAATTTTTATAAAGGACAGACAGAAAAGAAAAAATAAGAAGGCACATTTAAAAAAATTACATTAAAAAATAAAAATAATTTGCATTAAATGCTAATGAACAAAATACTACAATTATAATGCAGAGATTGAGAGATTTGATTAAAACAAGGCCCAATAAGATGCTTTCAGAATGAGCCACATTTTAAATATCAAGGTAAATAGGCATAAAGAAGAAGAAATTTTTAAAAGGTATACCACATAAGCAGTAAACTTAAAAAACCTGACATGAGCGTATTCATTTTGGCCCAAATAGGATCCTAGACAAAGGATTATTGGGATAGTGCGATTTCATTCTATTCATCAGGAAGATAAAAGATCCTACACTTGTAGACATTTAATTGTTGTACTTCAGAGTACCTGAATAAAAAAGCATAACAGAAACAAAAGGAATTGAGTTTCATAATTGGAGATTTCAAACTCTCTTTCAGTAATTGATAGAAAATAAGGCCAAAACTTGGTAAGAATGTAGGAAATAAGAGCAGTAAGTTCTACTAACCAAATATAATTGATATCTGTGGAGAACTTCTAAAGAATTCATAGATAACTACAATAAAATTAAAAGGGAGATAAGAAAATATGTGCAACCAAGTGATAATAAAAACACAACACATCAAAGTTGGAATACAGCTAAAATAGTGCTCAGCAAGAGTGTTAGAGATTGAATTAGGAAAGATAAAGCTTCATAATTAATGACCAGCATTCCACATTAATTAGAAAGAAAAAAAAAATCAAACCAAAACAAGCAGGGAGAGAAGTAATAATGATAAGCATGAAAAACAAAACAAAACAAAAACTTAAGAACATTAGATAAAATTAACAGAGCCTGAAATAGTTTCTTTGGAAATGTTACTATTGGTACTAATAAATAACTAGAAAGACTAATCAGGGGGAAAATAGAGCATTGCATTGTACCAACATCACATAGTATTCTGTAAATATCATAAAAGGTATACCCAATAAATGAAGAGGATATTATGAAAAACATTATTTGAGAACACAATAAAATAAACTGTTTCAAGAAGAAAGAAAATCTGAGTAACTCTATGGCTATTGACAAAAATGAGTTTGACCTGTAGCCATGGACTTAAGTCTATTTCCCTGAGAGAAGAAACAAATGATGGCCACCCCAAGACTTTGGAATTGGCTGTCATTGGACCTTTGTTATGATCCTTGGCTTAGGGGAGTGGTCACTGAAAGGGGACCCAGAACCAGCATATATTCACTCTCTTACTATCCTCCATGCATTAATATGAAATGGATTCATCTGATAGGTAAGGATCTGGCATTAGATTAAATATCACAAGAAAATTTCCCTGAGCACCAACCCCCATGGTCAATGTAAACAGAGCTCAATCACTTAAGAATTCAATCTGTTCAAAGTCACAACTCATGGATTATGGTTCTTAGCTGGACTAGACTTACAGAGCCTCCTTTCCCTAATAGTATCTTAAATTCTTGTCCATTGGATAAAATATTGATGTTATCAATAGAATCAACTTATACCCCAGGAAGCTGGTGATAATAAAGCTGCCAAGGTAAACATGAGGCATACATAACCCAAGGACAAGCAAATGGATTCTGCCCACCCCCCCTTAATTCTAGCCTCAATCTAGGAACACATGTTTATGGTATGGCCGTGCTGGACACTCGCCTTCAATACTGATCACGGAAGATATAGCTGCTAAAGTAAAGTGTCGTGAAGAAAGCAGATGGTGTCAGTTGTCTTTCTTTCTTGGTATGTTTTAATTTGTTCTTTGTCAGTGGCTTGATGTTGTTGCTGTTTTGTTGTACATTGTTGCTTGGTTTTGCTCTG
>NW_022103968.1:39554351-39557709 GCF_000313985.2 Echinops telfairi
AAATGTTTTGAGAATGATGAGGGCAATGAATGGACAAATGGGCTTTACCCAACTGATGTATGTATGGATTGTGATAAGAGTTGTATGAGCCCCTAATAAAATGATTTTTTAAAAAAAGAAGAATGTCTTGTGTCTTCAAAGCTTGTATTTAAATAAGAAGACATCTAAGTGAGTCGTTCGATGAGTCCACATGGAAGAAACGCACCGGCCTGTGTGATCCAAAGATAACAAATAACAAAATCCAAATATGATGAAGGGAAAAGTTATCAGAGCTTAAATTGTGAACATTCAAATTGTAGAAGGCTATGGAGGATGGAGGGAGTCCAAAACCCATCGGCAGAATGCCTATTTGGATAAAGCCTCTGGAAGATCCCCTCTGGCCGCAGCCAGACAGCCTTACTATCAGAGAGAGATAATTGCAAATTTTATTATGGTGGGTGGAACTATGAGATAATATGATATCTGGATGAGTTGACCTCCTTCATGACCCATCTTGAATTTGTTCTAGGTGTAAAATGTCGCTTGTTCCAAGATAAACTTCTCCCTTGCTCATTTTAATATTGCCTGTGGTCTTTTCTTTCCCTGTTTTATTTTTATTTTGTTTCTTATTGTTTCTGTTTTGTGTCCCAGTTTATGAAGCACAGAAAGAGGGTGAGTAGCGACAGTGACTGATGTAATAGCTTAGCAGGGGTTGTGGAGAGGTTGAGGGGAGTTGATTGTGATGATGTCTGTGAGGATGTACCCCCCCCAAAAAACTGGAATTTTTTTCTCAAAGCTATGTATTTTTAAAAAAAATTTTTAACAAAACAACCTTATCACCTTCAAAGTACTCTCAATTACACTTAATACTCAAATCTGCAATTCCATTCTTGGAAATGTTTTTCAAACTCATCTGTTTGGGTGGCAGACAGCACCTCCCTCGTTTTTTCTTCACCTCTTCTATGCCATCAAATCACTGTCCTTTCATGTTCTTCTTCATTTGCAGAAACAAAAAGAAGTCACCTGGAGTAAAGTCAGGTGAGTAAGGTGTGTGGAGCAAGAGAGGCATGATGTTTTTTGGCCAAAACTGACACACTGAGATGGCTGCCTGAGCAGGTGCATTGTCCTGATGGGAAAATCAGTCCCCCATCTGCCACAGATCAGGCCTATTTTGTCACACACTGTTATGCAATCTTTTCAGAACCTCTAAATGGAAAGGTTGATAAACAGCCTAACCTGGTGGAACGAACTCCAAATGCACTACAAGTTGACATTTTCATCCATTCAGGAAGATGACAGACATCCAGAATGAGGTTTGTTATCAATCAACATTTCACCTTTTTTGAAATGAGAAATCTACTTATACACTTGAGTTTTTTCCATAGCGCTGTCCTTGTAAGCTGTGTTCGTCACAACAGTTTCTGCAGGACTTTTCCTCAAGCAGGAAACAAAATTTTACAGCAGTTCTCCTAAAATCGGCCACCACAAAAAATGAGGTTCAAGTAAAACTGCTTTTATGAAAAAATGCACTGTGACCAGAGAGAACCTTCCCATGTGACGCCAATGGGTGCACTAATTCAAGTGAGTTGCTGGATGCTTGCCTAGTGGGAAAAGTGCCAACCATGAAAGGTCTGCTCTGCCCAGTGAAATTCTAGGTTTCTTTGGGTACCCTCTTGTATACCACTGCTTTTAAAAGGGACTTAAATATGGAAGTATATATTATGTGAATTTTGTATCAACAAAACTATTGGGGAGAAAAGGCGAGCTTATTTTCAAAATTATTTCCACATACATTCACAAAATCCTCAGGTTCAAAAGGTTTCACTGGTTATTTCTATTATTCTTTAGGCAAGAAATTATAACAAAACCCTTTCAGAAATAGAAAAGAAAAAAATCCCAACTCATTATATTAAACAATTAAGCCATGTTATATATAAAAGGTGAAGATTATAAGAAAAGAAAAATGTAGACTAACAGTATTCATTGTTTTAAAATAATTATCAAGAAGCTAAGAATAATTTGGAATGAAGAATAAATTGATTTAAAAGGCAAGAATGTTTTCTTAAATATATCTATTCAATAGTATTATGGAAACTCTAGCCATTGTAATAGTAAAGAATATAAATAAAAGACATCAATGTTAGAAAGGAAGAAGTAAAGTTATCTTTATTTTGTAGAAAATATTATTATTTATATAGAAAACTCTAAGGTATCTATAAAAACATCACTAATATAAATAAATAAATTTGCAAGGTTTTAGTATATAAGATTAGGGGTAAGATAAATCAATTGTATGCTAATATCAACGGTAAAATCAATTCAAATAAAAACAACCACTTACAATAAGGTGAATTAACACAAAACATATCAGTTTAAATAAAACTAATAGGAACAGGTCCTGTACAGCAAAAGCTAACAATTATATCTAAATAAAAGTAAAGATGATCTAAATAATCAGAGATTTATATATACCATGTTTACTGATCAGATAACTCAATATTATTAAGATGTACAATCTTCTTAAATTATTTTACAGCATGCGTTCTCTCCTGAAAGTGACTTTGGCTTCTCGGGGTCCTTTGAGAGTGGGAAGACACTTTTGCTTGTCACACTAAAGAAAGTTTTACTGATAGTTAGTGAGTAGAAGCCAGGGGTGGTTGAAAACATTCCATATTGCACAGGACAGCTCCCAGCAACAAAGAATTTCTGGCCCCAAAGGTTAATAGTGTTGATGCGGAAAAGCCTTGTTCTATAGATTCAGTGCAATCCCAGTGAAAATCAGTGCCCTTCTTCTTCTTCTTCTTTTTCTCCATCATCGTCTCCTCCTCTTCCTCCTCATTCTCCTCCTCCTCCTCCTTCTTCTCCTCCCTCAACTCTAATCTGATAATCATATTCTCAACTGACTTGCCAAAACAAATTTGCGAAAGAAGAGCAAAACTCGAGGAATTGCATTACCTGATTTCAAGACCTACTATAAAGCAACTGTGATCAAGACTACATGGCCTTATTATAAGGTATACGTATGTAGTTTAATGGAACACAACGATTAGTCCAAAAATAAATGCATATATACATACATGACCAATTGATTTTTGACAAAACTCCCATAGGGATTCAATGAAAAAGAATTATATTTTCAATACATTTTGCTGGAATTCTATGTAGAAAGAAAAAAAAGTCAATCTTAGCCTTTAATCCAAGCTATTCACCAAGGTTAAATTAATTTGAGGGTGAATCATGAAAGTGAAAGCTACAAAAAAATCTGGAACAAAATAGAGAAAACCCTATCTCAGGACATAAATCTATCTATCTCAGGACATAAATCTATCTATCTCAGGACATAAATCTATCTATCTCAGGACATAAATCTATCTATCTC
>NW_022103968.1:39557809-39587896 GCF_000313985.2 Echinops telfairi
CTATCTCAGGACATAAATCTATCTATCTCAGGACATAAATCTATCTATCTCAGGACATAAATCTATCTATCTCAGGACATAAATCTATCTATCTCAGGACATAAAAGGCAATTGAGAATCTATCTCAGGACATAAAATATCTCTTAGGACATAAAAAGCAATCAAAATGTAAGAGAAAGAAACTGAAATGACTTACTCTTTTTCTGTTTATTCCTCAGAATGATTCGTAGTCCTGGGGATTCCACAGATATATATTAAACAAAATAATTCTACTTCATAAAAAGTAAAAATTTGTATTGTTGAAGAGAATTGTTTGAGTCCCCAATAAAATGGCTAAAAAAAATAGAAAGTAAATGTTTAGAAAATGATGATGGCAACCTATGTACAAATATGCTTGATAAAATTGATGTATAGAATATTATACGAGCTGTAAGAGGCCCCAATTAAATGATTTTTAAAAGAGAGAGAGATACCATTAGGAAAGGCAAATTATAAAGTTAGAGAAAGTATTTGTAAAAAAAATATCTGAAAAAGAAATCTTACCTGGAATGAACAATGATCTCTTGTAATTTAGTAAGAACAAAATACAGGTAGTGGAGTGGTTACTCATTGGGCTTCTAACCTCAAGGTCAGCAGTTTGACCCAACCAGCCACTCTGAGGGAGAAAGACAAGGCTTTCTCTGATAAAGAGTTACAGGCTCATAAACACACAAGGTCAAGTCTACTCTGTCTTATAGGATCTCTATGAGTCAGAGTTGAGTGGAAGCGTGATGGAAGATAATAGTCAAGGATACAAAGGAAAAAAAGCCTCAAACAAACACTTGACAAAAAAAGATAGATGAATGACTGACTAATAAGTACTGAGAAGATGTTCATGTCTTTAGTCATCAGGGCAAATTAAACTGCAACAAGACAACTCTACACCCACTCTAATAGCTCAGATTAAAAAGAGCAAATATTGGCAAGGAAATTGAGCAACTGGGACTTTGCCTTCCTGGTGGAAGTATTAAAATGGCACAATTACTAAGTAAAACAGTTCAGTAGTGTCATATAGAGCTAAACATACATGACTCAATATTTTCATTCTTAGATATCTACCAAGGAAAGAAAATACTTGGGTTTACAAAAAAGAGTTGAAACCTAATATTCATTTTACCTTTATTGATAATTTCTCACAGCCATCGAGTTGATTCTACTGCATATAGCTCTAAATTCAACATACGCTAATTGTGTATTAGTAAGAATCTGGGTCAATAGATGATGTCTATCCAAATAAAGAAAAATAAACAAACTACTAATATATGATATATGATAATACTACGATATATATATCATATATATATATATGTATAACATGGATGGGCCTCATAAAAATTTATTTTGGACAGAATCAGACACACATGAGTATGCTTTGTATTATATTTATATAACATTTTAGAAACACAAATGTAGAAAACCAAGGCTTCTTGGGGCTAATGCTGGGTTGGTTATACGTCTTGGGCTGCTAATTTCAAAGTCAGCAATTTGATACTACTAGCTGGTCCTCAGGAGAAAGGTGACGCTTTATACTCACATAAATATTTACATTCTTGGAAACCCACAGGGGTAATTCTACCCAGTTGTATAGGATCTATTTGAGTTGGAATTAACTGAATGGCAGTAAGTTTGTTTGTTTGGGACTTTGAGGTTTATTATGGAAGTATGTATAGAAAGACATGAGGAATTTTCTTCACATGATAAAAATGTACAATGCCGCCCACATGGAAGAAGCACACCAGTCTATGCAACCACGAGGTGTCGAAGGGATCAGGTGTAAGGCATCATCAGAACAAAAAATCTTACCATAGTGAATGATGGGGGGAGTGCGGAGTGGAGATCCAAAGCCCATTAGTAGGCCACTGGAGATCCCCTTGCAGAGGGGTCTCGGAGAGGAGATGAGCCAGTCAGGGTGCGATGTAACAATGATGAGAAATACAACCTTCCTCTAGTTCCTAAAGGTTTCCTCCCCGCTCCCACTACCATGACTCGAATTCTATCTTGCAAGACTGGCTAGACCAGAGGAGGTACAATGGTACAGATAGGAACTGAAAATACAGGGAATCCAGGACGGATGAGCCTTACAGGACCAGTGGTGTGAGTGGCGAAACAGGGAAGGTAAAGGGAGAGTGGGTAGGAAAGAGGGAACCGATTACAAGGAACTATATGTGACCTCCTCCCTGGGGGACAGACAACCGAAAAGTGGATGAAGGGAGACGTCGGACAGGGCAAGATATGACAAAATACCCATTTATAAACTATCAAGGGCTCATGCGGGAGGGGGGAGTGGGGAGGGAGGGGGAAAATGAGGACCTAATGTCGGGGGTTTAAATGGAGAGAAAATGTTTTGAGAAACGATGTACAAATGCGCTTTACACAAATGATGTGTGTATGGATTGGGATAACAGTTGTATGAGCCCCTAATAAAATGTTAAAAAAGAAAAAAAAAAGTTCAATGCCAAGATTGATCTTGTGGTAGTCGGACAAGATTTTTGTTGTTGTTGTTAACATTATTTTATCTGTACACCTGTGATGGGCAGCTTATTTTAATATGCAAATTAAGCTCAATTAAAGTCCATTGAAAAGTAAGAGAAAAGAACCACAATGACTCAGGAGGCTTTCTCTTTTTCTGTTTATTCCTCAGCATGATTAGTAGCCCTGGAGATCCCTCAGCTCTTTGTTAAAAGCAAAACAACAACCAAAGACACTTAGATTCCTCAGCTATACCTCAGAGGTTCTGATTATACAGTAAATGTCAAACTTAAGAGTTGGATTTTTAACAACTGTTTCCCAAGCAATGCCTAATGTAGATCATTTGAAGTCACATTTTGAGAAACACAGATTTCTAAAATGATTTCATTCATGTTTCTCAGCTTTTGTCTTTGTTTCAGGGGACATATCCAGCCTAAATCTCCTTAATCTTTCTTGCCTGGCTGAGTTCTTTGAGTCATTTTCTGAGAGCTCATTGACCTTTGTTCTTGACTTTCTTGGTAATGAATTGGAAGGTGACATCAGTGCCCATCAGAACACTTTGTTATCGTTCCATTTGCGTTGTCTCCTGAATTAGATAACAAGTGCCATACCCATTCTTCACAGATTGCTCAGTGATAATGATGTGCATCTTTCTGTACAAAGCTCTCTGTTAGCCCAAACACAGATTTGAGTTCATCAGAGGTGCTTCAGAAGAAAGGCATAAGTATTTCCTTGTTAAAATACAGCCATCGACAAATCTATGTAGCAAGGTCCTGTTCTGAAACACACAGAGTTGTCGTGAGTCAGAGGCAACTCTATGGGGACTGTTGGAAGATGGAAAGAGTGAGATTGACATTTAGGTTATCAGCCTTTTGATTCATATCCTTGTTGAAATTTAGCTTTATTGTTAGGTAACAAAAAATCTTGACACCTTGCTTTTAATTTCATCTCTCAATCCCGCTTAAAAGGCAGATTTCTAAGCTTGTTTTCTAACTTGGCATAGGGTTTGACATGTGTAAACATTTTATAATTATTAAATTTTAACAGTTGACGGGTTGTAGAGCCAAAATCATTCCTCTGCATGTACTAGCATTGGAGTTTATTTTATTCAAACTGATTTCTTCTCTAGGTATTAGAAAAGACGCTAGTCTTCTCTTTGAAAATGAGACTGGCAGAGAAAGATAGACTCCAAACCCAAATCAAAGTCATTGCCATAGAATGGATTCCAACTCATCGAGACCCTAAAGGCCAAAGCAGAACCCCCCTGTGGGTTCGGAGATTGTAGCTCTTTACTGGAGTAGGAAGCTCTGTCTTCTCCCATGGAGTAACTGCTGATCTAGTGATCAGCGGCTCAAGGTGTAACCCACTATGCAATCAGGGCTCTGAGACTAGACTAGGAAATAAAATAATAACATAGATGCTAGAAGAGTAGAGGAGCAGCTATGCAAGGGAGTCAATTGTTCATAAAACCATTCTTATTGCGGGAATGCATTTTCTTACTTGGAAACATCTCTTTTTCCTGTTACTAGCAATATAAATATTTTCAAATTTATAATACTTTTTAGGAATTGATATTTATAAATATTGAACATCATTAGTATAAATGCAATTAAAATGATAATAGCTATATTTGTGTCTATTGTGTATAATAATTATTATTGCAAATATTTTTAATGCCTATTATGCATGCCAGGAAGGAGCCCTGGTAGCACAGAGTTAAAGAATTGAGTAGTAACTGTATGTTCAGTGGTTCCAACACACCAGCCGCTTCATAGGCGAAATATGTGGCTGTCTGATTCTGTAAAGATTTAGCAATGTGGAAACCCTCTGTGGCTATCCTACCCTGTAGGGTCACTATCCTACCTGTAGGGTCACTATGGATCAGAGTTTACTTGACTACTACAGACATGTACCAGGAACTTTAAAACGGTGATTTATTTGAATTATCTTATGTGTTTCACAAGTAACCTTATTGGCAGGTAGTATTATCGTTCTCTCTCTCTCTCTCTCTTTTTAAGTGGCACTAAGGCAAAAAGGAGATAATACATTTGGCCAAATTCACATAGCTGGTAGTTGGTAGTGGTGTAGTCGTCATAGGTTGGGCTCCTAACTGTAAGGGCAGCAATTCCAAACCACCAGATGCTTTATGGGAGAAAGATGGGGATTTCTACTCCCATAAAAATTTACAGACTTGGAAACTTACAGAGGCAGTTTTATCCTGTCCTATATGGTTGGTATGAGTCTCTATCAATCATTTCCATGGCAATGAGTTTAATTTGCATTTTTTTGAGTTGCTGATGGCACTGGATTTGTCCCTAGGTGGTTTGACTCACGATTCTACAGACACAATCATTATTCTATACTGGGTCTCCTGTATGTAGGAGCAATACTATTTCATCTTTTTAAGTGACTTTCAGCATAACAATTAGTGGACTCTCCAGTAGCTGAAAACTAATCTTAAATATTAACAGCTAAAAAAAGTATTGAAAAGAAGCTTGTCATCACTCCAGCCTCCTCCTTCCTGGCCCTCCAGTGAAAATCAGAAAGAAATTATGGACGAGTATGCAGTGGAATTGACCCATTTTCAAGTTTCTCTCTTACACACACACAAGCTCTTCCTTATCTTTCTCCCTTTGTCTCTCAAACAATAGCAAGAAGAAACATATCAATATTTATAAACAAAGACTTTCAGATAATACTCTTCTCTCTGAAGAAAACAGCACATGGAAAAATTGGTGTTATATGCCCACAAAAACTGATAAGTGGGTTGAGGAAGTGCGATGTGTTGATGAGAAGAGGAGAACGGTGCATCTCAGATGACTCAGAGTGGAATCTGGACAGATGAGCGTGACACTAGAGCTATTGTAAACACCTTAGCTACTCATTATTCATTGGAATTTAGGCCATTAGCTTGTGTCAAGTGATAAGGACATGATTTGGGCTGGCTGAAGAAATGGGTGAATGGTAATCAGGTCCATGGTAGCAAAGATTTATAGCTTTTTTATTGCTGATTTTAGCTCTTTTTAGATGAAAGTAATCAAAAAACATATCCATCTTCTCATGGATAGTCAGTGGCCTCCAATGTGATTTTGATGGAGAGAATCCAAAGTCTTTCGTTCACTCTCCAACAATTTACTGAGCTGGAAGCTGCAATTGCTCTCGTGGCCTTGAATGATGTGGATGTAGCTTCCTGCATAGCTTTTTAAAAAAATTTGGGGAGTAGCCAGGTTGGCTGGAATAATATAGAAATTAATTGAATTAGAAAAAAATATTAAAAGATCGATCTCAAAATTGGAAAATACAGTTGACACAACTTCATTCTTCAAAATAAAAATTCTCCACAAAGGATAAATAAAATGGAATCTATGCCCCTGATAAGGGACATTTAGGGGTCACAGTTCAAACCCACCCAGAGGTACCTTAGGAGATAGGACTGAAAATCTGCTCCTGAAAGTCCACAGCTTTGAAAGCCCTGCAGTGTACTTTTACTCTGCGCATATGAGGTTGCAAGTAGTTGAAATAGTTTGTTTGACAACTAACAACAACGTTTGACAACTAACAACAATCATAATGAAAACACCCACCAACCCACATTTTGGTGCCTCAAATGTTTGACTCCTTTCTGGGTATATGTGACCTACTGATTCAAAAAATGGTACCATTTCCTCCCATCAGTTTCAGTTTTTGAGATACAGAATATATTCCATATGCCACTCTTCACTCTGCCTGTCCATAAAAATATATATATATATATATATATATCAGGATATTTTAATGTAGTGTTAGCTAGCCTAAAATAAAAGTACATGCTAGCTTTGTTTAAAGTATTTTGTGTTGTACTAAATATTTAGGTCAAGTTATATTTCTCATAGTGTCCTTTGATCCAAAGCTATATTTGAACAGTGCAAAATACATGAAATTAGAATTTTCCCCAAGTATCATTTCACCTTCATTAGGAAAAGAATAGTGGGAAATTCCAAGTTTCTAGCTTAAGGAGGCCAGAAATAAGAGTTACTGTAGAACAAATAAGGAGCCTTGATGATTTCGCAGGTTGTGTTTGACTGCTAACCCCAAGCTTTGCTATTCGAGCCCACCAGCCACTCTGCGAGAGAAAGACTAGACTTTCTGTTCTCAAAAAGATTTACAGCCTCAGAGGAGAAGTTCCACTCTGTCTTCATGAGTCATAATCAACTGATCAGTAGTGAGGTTGGTATAATAAAGAGAGATTCAAATCTTCTGAAACTGTCAGAATTCAAACCCTTTTATTAACATTCAAATGCTCCAGTCTTGTTATAAGATGGCACAACTTCTCCACCTGTGCACAGAAACTCTAAAGAAGGGTTAGAATTTTTCTGATAAAGAAGCTTGAAATCAACCTCACCTCTGAAACATTTAACACGAATTATTCTTTGACTTCTTAGATATTGAAATATGTTCTGAAATGTTTACTACATAATTTGAAGAAGAAAAATTTAGATCAAGATACTTATGAAAATTTCTAGGAAGTCTTATATGTAGACATTCTAAATTACCTTCACACCTTTCATGTATGTGCCTTTCAATTTTCTTTTCTATTTTCCACTCTTCTCAAGCTGTGTTCTAGCTTTGCAGTAGTCTCTTGTAGTCTCTGTACATACTGCACAGCCTCCCACATCAAAAAGGAAAATATCCTGCCATGAGAAGACAGAGATAAACTGCCCCTTTGGGTTTCCAAACCTTTAAATAAATTTTAGCGTGCAGAGTGACTAGTGGGTTTGAACCACTGACCTTATGGTTGGTAGCGCAATCCCTAACCAATTAGCCACCGTGCATGCATACACAGTTTTCCTCCGAGGTTCCTTAATACCTAATCCTTTTTTCAAATATTTCTTACCTTTTTGTCTAATCCTACAATTTGTGGGCCTAAATTCTTCTCGTACTAAAAGTAGGATGATAAATTAGTACAATTTAATAGCTGAAAACATAGTAGCAAGCCCTGTCTAAGAAACTAGATCCGATGTGGTTTAGCCAATACAATTTTCTGAAACAGTGCCCCAAATAACCTAATGAGGCCTAAAACCCAAGACACAAGTTAAAAAAATATATTGTGTTGTTGTTGTTGGCCTGTGTAATGAATAGTAAATATTGAATATCTCCCTTCAGGAGAGACATTAGTATGTTGTTCTTAGATGCCATCAAATCACTTCCAACTCAACCAACCTTCTGTACAACAGGAAACAACACTGCCTTGTCTTGTGCTATCCTCACATTTGTTGTTATGCCTATTTAGTTACAGCTATTATCTCTTCTTTGTTGATACTCTCCTCTTCTTCTTACTTACTGATGCCAAGCATGATGCATGTTGTCTTTTTCTAGGGATCAGTCTCTCCAGATAAGCTGTTGAAAGCACATGAGATGAAGTCTTGCCATCTTCCCTCCCAAGGAGCATTCTGACTTTACCTCTTCCTAGATAATCTTATTTGTTTTTCTGGCAGTCCTTGGTACTTTCAGTATTCTTGGCCAGACCCCTAATTCTATATGTTGATTCCTCTTCACTCTCTTCCTTATTCTATGTCCAACGTTCACACATTATTATGAGGCAACTGAAAATACAATAGCATGAGTCAGGTGCATCTTAGTCCTTAAAGTGACATCCAAGCTTTTCAATACTTTGTCCAAAAGATGTGTCCAACACAATATGACATTTGATTTATTGACTGCTGCTTCTATGAGCATTGGTAATGTATCTAAGTACAATGAAATTCATGGCAATTTCAATCTTTTCTCCTTTTATTATGATGTTATCTATTGGTCTATTTGTGAGGGTTTTGGCTTTCTTTACATTGACTTCCACACTGAAGGTTGCAGTCCTTGGTCTTCATTAGGATGTTTCAGGTTCTCCTAGCTTTCAGTAAGCAAGCTATGTCATCTGTATATTGCAAGTTGTTAACAAGCCTGCCTCCAATCCTAATGCCACACTATCTTCATATAGTTCAGCTTCTCTGATTATGTTCTCAGTATACAGATTGAATAAGTATGATGAAGGGATATAACTCTGATGCACACGTTTCCTTATTTTAAACTATGCAGTATTCCCTTGTTCAGTTCAAATGACTGTCTCTTGGTTCATGTAGTTTCCACATGAGCACAATGAAGTGTTCCAGAATTCCCATTCTTCTCAATTCTCTCTATAATTTGTTTTGATTCAGCATGTCAAATACCTTAGCTCATCAGTGAAAAAAGAGGTCTTTGACAAGACAGATTTGCATGGTGACTACATTAATAAGATAAGATAAAATATAAGGAGGTCAAAGAACCAGGTAGTGTTTTATTCTTTTGTACATAGGGTCACACCTGCATTTAACCAAAATGTTTTTATAAGAGGCAGAGGGAAGTTATACTCACAAAAGAGAAGACCAGGGAAAGCTGAGATCGAAAGTGTTGTGATATGCCTACACCAAAGAAATGCAGGCAGCCACCAGCATATATGAGATAAGGAACATGGCTCTGCAAACACATTGATTTGAACCCAGAGAAAATGATATTGAAATTCTTGTCTCTCAAATTCTGAGAAGAGACATTTTTGCATTTTAAGTCAGCAATGTTCAATATGTAGAGTAACACTAAGATCCTTTGAGCAAGTGTCATGATGTAATTTGTGATCTATGTCTTCAGGAAAAACTGAGTGGTTTATGAAAACATGGTTTCTCCATGCTACATTGATTAAAATATTGGGAAAACTGATAATGAGTTGTGTCTCATCTTATCAATAAACAATATTAATCACTAAATGCAAGAATTAAAAGGAAGAACTCATTCATGTTTTTTTTAATTCATTCATGTTTTAAGGGTTATATTACTAAAACACATTTATTTTGCAAAAGTCGATAAAAGTTTTATTGAAAATGCACTAGCCCTTCTTGCTGACTGGTAAGAATTTAAACTTAATATTTAATTTTTGTTCCTACATTTTCTATAAGTCCCAGACAAGTTCCAGGTTGGAAAGCATATCGGCTCTGGATTTAGGAACTTTTACTTTCAAGAGTTAATAATTATTCATCAAATTTCAAAAATATTTATGATTAGTGATTTACTAATATTTACATTGTAAATTTTACTGAACTGTGAAAGTTTACAATGACAGAATCCCTTAAAAGTTAAAAGAGAGTCAAGATGGCATCCAGGTATAATCACTCACCCCATGCTCCTGTTGTTAGGTCAGAAAATTAAGAGGTCAGTATACCAATGTTGGGAGGTTGGGTGCAAAAAAAAAAGATTCAGTGTACAGGATCTGGTTCAAACCTCCCCCTGTGATGCCCATGGATCTATTTGAGAGCTCATTGAAACCTCTAAGTTCACTGCATCTACCCTTGGGATCCACTAATCCCACCACTCCTTCCTGCCCAAGATCTGTGACCCACAGGGTGCAGTAATTTCCCCAGGCTGCTGTCTAAAGATGACCATAATCCCAGGCTCAAAGAGAGCCTCTGAGAACTAGCCACAAGAACTCACACCAGAGTTCTCCCCTCTGCTATCCGCCCTGCACTGCTTTTTTGGGCTTTACATCTCCTCTCCCCAGCCAGAAACAGAGTGGTTACATTGGTCATTCCAATTCCCCCTCTCCCCAGCTCCCCACCTGCCAGGGTGGGTAACAATAGAAAATTAGTCACTAATTTTCAGCAATTGAAGATCCCATGGAATATTTACCTGTGACATAGCTGTGAAAGAGAGATCCAGGAGTGACAGAAGTGTGCAGCCCAGAAAGAAATCAGATCCAATCAGCCTCAAACCCACTTGGCTAATCTGTTCTCCCTTCCCTGGGGGGACAGTGTGGCACAGCCCCGATAACAGGGCACCCCATCCATTATAAAAATAAAGAAAGAAAATATAATTTTTAACTCTTTAAATTCCAGACTGACTTCCTTTGTGTAATTTTGAATGCAAGCCACAAGAAACCTGGCCCATTAGCAGAACATTAACAAAACAAGACAGGGAGAAATCTAATCCCCATAACACAGTTTAGGATTTTAAAACAGAACATGGAAAATCCAACAGGTGCTGAAAGCCACAGCCCAAGCCAAAAACTGGCTCTTCCAGTTCAGGGATCCGCAGTCTTTAAAATAGTTCAGATTGTAGCCAAACAGTCCAGACCAGGCCTGTAACAATGCTTCAGGGCCATCCCAACCCAGCCAAGTGTCATACTTACAGTAGCTGGCCTCAACCCACCCTCTGAGGTCCCCAATCACCACTGGTCACTGAGTTGCCATGACACCTTACCTACATAGAAGTCCTACCCACCACCATAGTGGTCCACAGGTAGGCCCTGAAACCATTCTAACCAGTCAAAAAGAGAAAGGGCTCAGGGTCTTCCAGACTAAAAGGACACCCAGAGAGCAGCATACCTCAACACCCTCAAAAAGGAAACAAGTAAAACAAAATGCAAAAGTGGAGGAAGTCCTAAGCTTAATGGTGCTCATAGAAGAACCAGACAATGACCAGGGGTGACAGTGGCGATACCAGGAGGGAAGGGGGGTGTAGAAAGGGGGAATTGATCACAGGGAGCTACATATAACCTCCTCTCTGGGGTCAGGCAGCAGAGGGGTAGGTGAAGGGAGACGCCGGGCAGTGTAATATAAGATACAATAATAATTTATAAATTATCAAGGGTGCATGGGGGAGGGGGAGGGGGAAGGGACGGGGAGGAGAAAAAAGGAAAAAGGAAAATGAGCTGATTCTGGGAACCCAAGAGGAAAGCAAATTTTGGGAATGATGAGGGCAACAAATGTATAGATGTGCTTTACACAATTGATCTATGTATTGTGATGAATTGTATGAGCCCCAATAAATTGATTTAAAAAAAAATTCTGTCTTGAAAAAAAAAAAGAAGAACCAGACATTGATCAGCAACAAAAAGAAATCTTCAGAATGCTGCTTGGAGTAATAAAGGATATGAGGGAAACAATGCAGAATAAGGACACAATGATAGAGGAGATGAAGTTCACAAAAGAGGGGATGAAGTCCACACACCAAAGGGAAATTCAAGATAATAGAGCTCACCAACAGACTAGAAGAAGCAAAAAATTTTACCAAGGATCTTGAGGACTATTAGGCAGACTTCAACAAAAGGGAAAGACAGTCAAACAAGATAATCAAATAGATAGAGGAAAGCCTGAGAACAATGCAGATGCTATAAAGAAGAACAATATTCGAATAATTGGTCTTCCAGAACAAGACACAATGAAGAAGTCAACAGTAAATTAGTGAGGGAATTCCTGGAAGCAGATTTCTCCACCTTAATCAATGATGATCAGACATTCATACAGGAAGCAAAGAGGACATCAAATAGACCAAACTCTACGCTGAACTCCCCAAGGAACATAATAGTTAAATTATCCAACTTTGAGGAAAAAAAGAAAAGTTTAAGAGCATCAAAAGAAAAAGAGGCAGTCATATACAATGGAGCTCAGGTAATAATATGCTCAGACCTATGAGTAGATACCATGAAGAGGATGAGAAAGTAGCATAACATCTTCCAAAAATTGAAATAAAAGAATGCCAATCCAAGAATCCTCTATCCTGTCAAACTATCTATTAAGATAGATGGTAAGGTAAGAGTCATCCCGGACAAGGGAAAACTCAAAAAATATGCCATAAGACACCCAACACTGAGGAAAATCCTTGCTGACTCACTTGGTCAGAAGACCAACATCCACCAAGCACAAGCAGGAGACTGCCATATAGCACAACTCCATCCAGAAATCAATGCACTGAACATAACTACCAAGATAACATTGCCTCAGAGGGAAAACAAGGCAAGAATGAACCCCCCTCCCACCCACCCACCCCCACACACATAAACCTAGCACACTGATATGAAGGGATATAGGAGAACACCCAACACAAAAGGCACAAAGTGACAGCAATGAACCCACGGATGGTGGTAATAACTCTGAATGTCAATGGCCTGAAGCCGTCCATTAAAGGACAAAGGTTAACAGACTGGTTCAGAAAACATAGCCCATCAATTGTAGCCTCCAAGAAACACATCTTAAGCTTGCAGATAAAAATAGACTAAGAATAAAAGGCTGGCAGAAAATATACCAGGCAAACAGCAATTTTGAAAAAAGCAGGAATTGCAATCCTAATCTCCAATAAAATTTTCCTCAAGGTGCAAATCATAACAAGAGACAATGATGGGCACTATATAATGCTCAAAGGATCAGTAGACCAGGAACCATTAGGCATAATAAATATATACATGCCTAAGTAGAAACCCACAAAATTCATCAAACAATGATAACAGAAATCACAGACTCAACAATCATAATAGGTGAATTTAATACACCACTATCAGGGAAAGATAGATCAGGATGAAAGAAGCTCATCAAGGAGGCTGCATAACTAAACACTACAATTAGGCGACAGGACCTGATAGACATTTATAGAGCTCTTAAACCAATGCAAAAAATTCACATTCTTTTCAAGTACACATGGCTCATTTTTTTAAAAAATAGACCACATGTTGGGATAAAAGTCAAGCATGAGGGTATTATGCAGGGTTCTCTAGAGAAACAAAACCAGGACACTTATGAATATATATATATATATACATATATATATACACACACACACATTTATACATACATATATATATATAGGTTTATACAACACGAAGGGATATAACAGCTAATTAGTCCACACAGCAGTACAGAGGGCTCAGTCCCACTCAATTCCATGGAACAGTTAATATACTGGAAGTCATTTGACTCACGAGGGCTACCAGGTCCAAGGTCAAGGAAGCAAATAGTTGAGTCTTCCCTCAGAAAATGCAGTTAGAGTCACAGGCAGCAAACAGCAGGGCATGTCACCAACAGTCAGCAGCTCAGGAGCTTATCAAAGTAGGCCTAGATGGGATATCAAACTCAAGCAATGCAAAGTGACAGCATCCACCAGCCTCAAGCTCAAGCGATGTACACAAGAGCAGCGTGGGTAGGAATTAAAAGAATCCATCTGGGAGAGGAGAAGGTGAAACTATCGCTATTTGCAGATGACATGATTCTATACACTGAAAACCCCAATAGCTCCACAACAGGAGCACTGGCAGTGGTAGAGGAATACAGAAGAGTGGCAGGATACAAGATCAACAAACAGAAGTCTACTGGTTTGATATAAACATCAGACAAGACCACAGAAGAGGAGATCAAGCAGGCAGTACCCTTCACAATAGTCTAGAACAAATTGAAATATCTAGGGATATATTTTATATCTAACCAAAAAAACAAAAGACATATAGGAAAACTACAGAACCCTAATATAGGAAACCAACAGTGACCTCCACAAATGGAAGAATATCTCATGTTTGTGGATTAGAAGACTCAATATACTAAAGATGTCAATCTTACCTAAAGCACTATATAAGTTTAATGCTATCCTGATTCAAATACCAACAACCTTCTCCAAAGAATTGGAAAAACTCACCACCAATTTCATATGGAGAGGGAAGAAGCCCAGAATTAGCAGAGAACTCCTCAAGAAGGACAAAGTCAGAGGGCTTGCCTTACCTGATTTTAGCACTTACTGTACAGCCAAAGTGGTGAAAACAGCATGGTACTGGAATAATGAAAGATACTCAGACCAATGGAAAAGAACAGAAATAAAATCATCAGACCATAGACAACAGATTTTCAACAAGGCCCCCAAAAGCATCAAGTGGGAGGTGGATGCCCTCTTTAACAAGTGGCGCTGGAAGAAATGGATATCCACCAAAGTGTTTCTCGGACCTAGAAGTAAAACCCCAAACTATCAGGATCATCAAGGAAGGAATCAGGACAAACCCAATAACCTTTGAGCAGGGAATACATAGGCTATCTATAATAGAGAAGGGGCCACACACAGATGAAGATGAAATTGACAGGTGGGATAGACTAAGGAAAAAACATCTGTATGTGTTGAAAGACTTCACCAAGAGCGTAACAAGAGAACCCACAGACTGGGAGAAGATTTTTAGCAATGACATAACAGACAGAGGGTTTATTACTAAAATCCACAATACCCTCCTAGCCTGCAAAAAGAAGAAAGCAGTTAATCCCCTGAGGAAGTGGGCAACAGACCTGAACAGATGTTTCACTAGGGAGGAGACCTGAATGGCCAATAAATATATGAAAAAATGCTCCTGTTCATTAGACATCAGAGGAATACATATTAAAACAACTATGAAATATCACCTAACACCCTTGAGGATAGCTCAGGAAAAAAAAATCAGAAAGCAATAAATATTGGATGGGATGTGGTGAGATAGGAACTCTCTTCCACTGCTGGTAGATATACACACAGCCTCTGTAGAAAGCGATCTCACAATATTTAAAGCAAATGGACATTGAGTGACCTTACGACCCAGCAATCCTTTACTGGGCATATACCCAGAAGGGGTAAGAAATAGACCACAACCAGTTGTCTGTGCTCCAATGTTTATTGTGTGTAATTCATAATCACAAAGAATTGGAAACAACCTAAATTTCTATCGATAAACAAGTGGATTAAAAAACTCTGGCTCATATACACAATGGAGTTCTATGCATCACTAAAAAGCACTGATGATCATATCCTCGCATGGGAGGAGTTGGAGGAAATTATGCTAAGCAAAGTTAGCCAATCACAATAGGACTAGAACAATATAAGCCCATTGAAGTAAGTATAATCAGAACAGTAGGTATAGAAGAAAAGCAACTTATCTCACATTTTACAGGTTGAGGTACAGGATATCGGGCGGGGAACAGACCAAACCCAAGAATGTACATGTCATTCCAACACAAAGAAGGGGACATGGGAGGGGCCATGAGAAAGAAAGGGGAAAAAAGAAGAGGAAGACAATGGCACTGGGGGAGCAGGGCTGGTTCTAATCAGAGCCAAACTGACTCTCCCTCCCCCACCTCCTGAGAAGTATGTGTAACAAAGGACAACAGGTTGGGGAGAGGGGTCAGCCAACTAAGAAGGCAACACAACAGATTGGCAACAGGAGCAAATCCAAACCACAAAGCCCCTGAGAAGCCCCCAAAATAGACGTCAGGCTAGAAGGGGGCAGTTCCCAGAAGCCCCAAGGACCTTTGGAGAGATAGTCATATAGGTCAGTGGACAGACCTGGAATTATGTATGGTTTATCATTTTGGTTTCCCCCCCGCCTCTTTTTATTCAATCTTTTCTTCTCTCTTTGTTTTGTCTCTGTTGTAGCTGTTTGCTACTTATATAAAATAGTCATGGAAAGCAAGCCCGAGGAGAAAGCAACGGGACCCACAGTTCCAGAGGGACTTGGTTGGAGGAGGACGTGGGGGAAGGGAGCAGTGAGCAAATAACACCATAGACAGGGGAACAATGAGGGAATTAAAATCAACAATGATGAAGACGTAGAGATCCTAGTGGTGTTGGGGTAACAGCAATCTAGCTGAGAGGGATTAAGAAGAGGCAGAAGAACGGTGGCAAGTGTGATGGTGGGGGAAGGAGGAAGATAAAAGGAAACAGGAAATATCTAGGAAGCAAAGCTATGGATAGAGGTATAAATATAGGTGTGCATTTATGTAAATATATTAATCCTTAAAAATAAAGGTATTGGCTATGTACATATATCTATATGGCATTACATTGAGAAAATGGGCCTCTGCTCAAGTCCTCCCTCAACACAAGAACACTCTGTTCTAACAAACTGGCATTCTGTGATGCTCACCCTCCTGATACAATCACTGAAGGCAAAATGGACGAATAAGCAAATGTGGTGAAGAAAGCTGATGGTTGCCAGTTATGAAAAGATATAGCATCTGGTTTCTTAAAGACTTGAAGTTAAACAAGCAGCCATCTAGCAGAGAATCAACAAGTCCATATGGAAGAAGTACACCAGCCATGTGATCATCAAGTGTCGCCAGGATCAGGTGACAGGCATCTGAAGACCCGAAACAAAAACAACACATACTGTTGAGAATGAGGGGGTTGGAGCAGGGATCCAAAACCCATTTGTAGACAATAGGACATCCTCTCACAGAAGGGTCACAAGGAAGTGCAACAGCACCCAGAAAACACAGAATATTCCTCTGGTTCCTGAGGCTTCCTCACCCCCAACTATCATGACCCCAGTCATGCCTTTCAGTTCTGGCTAGACCAGAGCATGTGCACTGGTACAGATAAGGGCTCACAACACATGGAATCCAGGTCAGATAAACTCCTCAGGAACAGAAATAGGAGTAGCAGCAATACCAGGAGGGTAGTGGGGATGAGGGAGGAAGAGGAAACCAATCACAATGATTGACACATACCGCCCTCCCCCCCAAAGGGGGATGGATGAACAACAGAAATGTGGGTGAAGGGAGACAGCAGTCAGTGTAAGATATGAAAATAATAACAATTTACCAAGGGGTCCTGAGACTGGGGGCAGGGGATAAAAGAGGAGCTGATACCAAGGATGCAGATGGAAAGTAAATTTTAGAAAATGATGATGGTAACATATGTACAAATATGCTTGATACAATTGATGTAAGGATTGTTAGAAGAGCTTTAAGAGCTCCCCCAATAAAATTATCTTTTAAAAATGTTAAAAGAAAGCACATTATGAAGAATTAAAGACAATTTAAATTTCAAGAATTGAAAATAATTTCAATTTTAACATATACACTCTATTTTAGCTTCAGAAAGGATGAAGCTAAATTAATTAATTTTAATTAATCAATGAAAGAGTTTTATATTTTTGACAATTTTGTTAAGAAAAAAGACTTGCAGAAAAAGGTAGAAAATATATGAATTAAAAGAGACAATAATGAACATAAATTTTCCATCCATTAAATAGATTTATTAAATGGATGGCATTAGGAATCAATTCACTATACCATTTGATACATTTTATAATTTTAGCCTGTCAATAGTTACTGTAACCTATGAAGTTCATTCTTCGCAACTATTTAAAGTTATTCAAAAAATTATGTTAACCTAAAAATGTGAAAAAAATTACAGAAATTGGCAAAGGGCATTTGTTGATTTGAAGCAAAACTATTTTTAAGCAAGTGATACATGTATTATGACATCATTTGAAATAAAGTTCAAATAAACAAACAGAAAAGTGTATCATCTTTAAAAGACAGGAGAATTACTCTTAAATGATAATGATTATCATTTAAGATACTAGGATACTAGGAATGATATTTTTTCTCTTCTATTAGCTCATTTGTTGGCTGCATATGACTTTTTAATCTTTATTTACCTTAAAAAATAACTTAAGCCATTTAGAATTTTTTCTTAATATAATTAATTCATATGTATACATCATGTGCAAAATTTATTGTGATAATTTCTATGAGTTTTTTAAAGAGGTATTGTATACATATTGTGATATTTCTATCTTGTATTAACTTTTTCTGCAGTTTCACAGCAGAACAATTTTCTTTTAATTTATTGTAGACAGTTGGGCAGTGATAAAAAATCAGTTGGATGTCAAATAGTTTGTGGGAAATTTCCATTATTTTTTAATTATAGTTTTCCACAGAATTTTTTTAAGTCCCTTTGCATTTCACACAGGTCTTGCTTGAATATAGTAGTTATCAATTAGAAAGTTTTGGCACCTACCACGTTTCCAGTCTCCCCCTTTTGTCTGATGTTCTCAACATAAAACGGATTGTAGTGTTTACCAAAATTTAGCTTCCATCTTGCGCCTACCCTGATGTCCTTTATACAAATATTCTCAAAGTCTTTCTCAAGAACCATGACTCACATGGTTTACATAACTATTAGGAGTAAAATGAATCTGAATCTAGATCTAAATTGGTTTTGAAATCCCCCCACCCATTGAATGAAAGACACCTGTAGCCAGGAAAAGAGAGGGAGCTATGAACAAATAAAAGAAAGGGTGACTTATGCAATAGAACACCCAGACCTGCAGACTTCAGATTTGTATATTAAACACTTTCGGAAGAACTGGACAACTTTGAAAAGATCTTCAAATAGATCCAGAAGCCAATAGCGCTTTTCTTTAAATCGAAAGGCAGGAGAAAAGAAACTTTTAAGATGAACGGTGAATAAAATGTGACAGAAAGGGATGAAGGTGATGGTAAATAGTAAGCATAGCTCTTCTATCATATTAAAGATAAAAAATTTGTTCTCCTAAAAATATATGCTTTAACAAAGTTGCTCCAACATTTCAAAAATGTTGAGAGTAAAATGATAAAATAAAGGACAAAGAATGAAGCAAACCACTTTCTGCTCAACTTCAAAAAAGCACAAAGGTAAGTCCAAATGTATTGCTACAAAAATTATGGAAGCCTTTATTAAACAAAAACATCAAGATGCAAAGTTATTATTTCTCATTCTATCCTTCATCTAGGTCTGTACCCTTTTTGAAGGCATTTTTTTCCATCTCTTGGGATCTTTTTCAAAATTTTTCTGGCTTTTCAATCTGCTCCACATTAAAATTGTGATCCCACCGATGGTTGTCTAAATGTACTCTGGATTGAACAATAGAGGTGTATGTAAAGGTGAATGGATACATTGGATCATGTAAGATATGTCAATTATGATTTAAAAATCAGTTTCAAATTTAAAAAATAAGAAACAGAAATTAATATTTCTTTGAAATGTTCTTTGAACTTTGGGAATAAAACAAAATTCTGAAGCGGCACTATTGGGGCTCTAAGGTGGACAGAGTAAGGAGTAAAAGTCGCCAATACTTTCTCGTAGGACAGCCCTTGTTTCTAAGAATGAGCAGGTGCCTTGTGAAGATGGAAAACTTTTATCTTTAAGCAAATTATCTGGGGGTTTTTTTGGTATGTGTGTCACCAATGTAGCTTCTATTTTTCTTAAAACTTCTTCATAATAAGTCCCCATAATCGTCCTCTCCCATTCAAGAAAATTTATCCAGGTTTGATTTAGAAAATTCCCCCAAAATGGATACCATAACTCATTGCTAACTTCTAACTGGCCCCAAAGCTCTCAGAAAGCACTGTTTTGATTTGCGCTCATGTCTGAAGGCATCCTACAGGAAACTCAGACAACTGTATTACTGAGGGAGCTTATCAGCAGCCAGGTGCAGATCCCAGAAACAAGTTCCATCTGTCTTATTTTTTTAGTAAGCCCATGCATGTATAAACTAGAACACTAGTCATAATACTAAATATCCATATCAAGGAGAGATGTCATGGGCCATTGAAGAAATATTAAATATTAAAAAACATTGTCTTATAATAAAATGACTCCTTATCGTTATTTTCTTCTCCTCTGGTTAAGCTTTTGGTATCATATTTTTAGTGGGCAGTACTAAGTCTAATAACACGATTAAAATTTTAAATTTTTTTCAGACATGAAGAAAGTCTGGTATTGCTGCTTACTTATTCTTGGAAACGGAAAATATTAGAATGAACACTTTCTAAAGACAAGAACCCTCTCCCCAACAAACAAAACAAAACAAAAGAATACCTCTTTGCCACTATATTTAGAATCAAGAGCAATCATTTAATGTCTCTCTGCCTGGTAGCACCTTGCTTAGCGTTAGGCATTAGGCTTTGGTCTGCTAACCTCAAGGTATGCGTTTCAAACCCATGAGCCACTCTTTAATCCACGCTTTAGCAAACAGATGAGGTATGGTGCTCCAGAAAGAGTTACAGTCTCAGAAAAGATGAACAGGATCGCTTTGCATCAAAATAAACTTGATGGAAATGAATTTTGTGTTCTTTTGTTTTGCCTAGAGGAGTATTATTGCATCAGGGTGGCTCTCCTATCTGAGCTTGGAATACAGGTCCACAATTACTCTTAAATATCATTCATGTTAATGCAACCCCTTTATCTCTTCTCACCCATTAGGACTATCAAAAAGCTTCAGCATGGAGGCTGACTTGTTCTTTAGAACTTACAGAGGGGTGTTCATAATTTCCACAGGCAACCATGTCACTAATACAGAGTCCTGTCAGTCTCACTTTTCTGAAAATGGTCTTGCATATAAAAATGGATGTTTAGGCTCAAAGCACTGTAGTGAGACAATAAAGAGCCCTTTAGGAAGAAGCAACTTTTCAAACACACTTTCCAAACATTATTTTTCAAACCCCTAAAGGCACAAAGCAAAGGAAAGTTCTCTTAAGTCCATAGTTGTATCGCTCCCTCGCATTTTCCAGTTACAAACTTGTGATAGCTACTCACATTGAGGATCAAACATAACAATGTTCTGCTTAAATGCTATCGCTTTCTGAAAGGGAAGATACTCATCCGAACATCCTTGGATAATCCCACTGTGTAACTTTTCTGGCAGGCATGGTTACATGATATCCTCGCTATATCTTGCTTGACTTGATAGAATTCAAGCACAGCTTCCTTTTCCAACACTTAATATTTTGTACCTCCAAAGACTTTCTGTTTCTCAGTGAGGTGTCCTGACCCAGAATCTGTAAATAGATCAATAGTCATTACCAGTTTACTGAAGTCTCTAAGGTCTGTCTTCAAGTCACAGGAGCTTCACACTGATTTCAGCTCCGCACAGAGGCAGCTGCAGCTAAGCATGCTCTAGTCCAAACAACTGGGAAGATGGTGCAATCAGAAACTTCTCAACTGGAGATGGGGTAATTATGGCTTCAGATATGACAGGTACTGCCCAGGCAACCTCACCAGGGGAGTTCCTAGACAGTGATGAGAGGAGAGTGTTAATAAGATGAAAATCCTTCTTCCTGCCACTCAGTATGTGATTACTGTGCCTCATGGGTAAAAAGGGCTGGAAGCTTCTCAGCAGAAAAGAGCCTTTCCACTTCAAAATTAATTTTCACCCGAGGATGGATACAATGAACACAGTCATATAAGCTTATCTTGATAAAATATTAAACAATTCCACCCCATCCAATTGTAAACATTTTTATGCTACTGTGGTTCAGATTCTTTCTATGGTGTCCTTAACATTTCCTCTACCTTACTATGTAAATTGGTTACTAGATCTGGCAGAAAGCCCTAAAAACATTATATTCAATTACTTCCACTGCAGCTAGTGAGAGAATGGTATGGGGGTCACATCTAAACTCTTGGCAGCAAACAGGGGTATTGAATCCACATCTCCCCAAGGATGATTCTTTTGAGGCAAATGCTAGATGTGCCTCTAACCTCCAGCTTTCTTTAACTATTCCTTTACCTATTCTGACACCTGCCCTCCCTCAGAGGGTGTTCTCCTCTTGGGTTCAGTGATCCATGCCAGGACCACACAGAACTCACAGACAGTGTTCATGAGACTTGACGATGGGCTGCTGCAGACATGGACTTTGCTTCCCCCGTATGGTGCCAGAGGATGTCAGCTATAGCCCCATGCCATTTCCTGAAGCTCCCTTTCAGGTACTGTCTCTCAGAAACAAAACTATACTGTTTATTTGGTGTGTTTTAAAATTTGCCTTCTTGAAACCATTCTATGTGAGTTTTTGGCGTGTGTGTGTGTGTGTGTGTGTGTGTGTGTCTGTGTATGATCCTTCATTAAACATTGTGCTTATGAGATTTCTCCATATTTTGCATCAGTTATAGATTAGTATCATCACTATAAAGTTATCTGTTATGTGAATATGCTAGAAAACCACTGCTGTTATAGACATTAGTTTTGCTTTCTTCAGAAATAGCTAAAACTTTTGGTAGGGTTATCAATGTTTCTACTTGGATCAACAATCATTATCCACAATAGCAGCTACTGACATTTCAAGTGGCATACTCTATTAGGCATATCTACTTCTTTAAACTTTAAAAAATCTCACATGGAAGCAACAAACAGGTGTGAAAACTGGACAGTAAGAAAGATCAAAGAAGGATGGATGCATTTGAAGTGTAGTGCTGGTGAAAAATATTGAATAGACTGTCGATGACCAAAAGAATGAATAAACCAGTATTGAAGAAATACAATCAGAATGCTCCTTATAAGTGAGGATGGAGAGACTTCAATTTACTTACTTTAGGCAGGTCATCAGGAGAGACGGATGGTTACAAGAGGGCATCATAGATGGGTCACCCCAGTAGAGAGTCACCCAAAACAAAGAAAACCGTCATTGAGATGGACTTACTCAGTTGCCAAAATAATGGACTCATATGAACCAAAGCTCATGCTGGTGGCACAGGGCTGGACACTATTTTATCCTTATACCCAAGGACACTATGAATCAGAGGCAACTCAACAGCACATAGAAATAACTAGGTGTTTTTTAGATTTTGGCAGTAGCTGATAGGGCTGCAATAAATATTCTGAAACATGTCATGGATTGAATAATATCCCTCAAAATAAATGTTGGGATCCTGACCCTTATACCTATGGGTGTGATATGTATTCTCCCTAATGCAATCTGAGGTAATTTAATCCATTAAGGTCACACCAGTGTAGGGTAGACCTAAAACCTAATGAATTCTGGGTTATAGATAGAATCAGAGACATGCAGGCACATACTGGGAAAGACAGATGCAATATGATCATTGGCAGTTCTCTATTGATGTACTATTGCAACAAGTGCTTTTTAATTTGGTTCTGCATCATTTTACTTGTGTGTGATAGTAATGATATTGATCGATACTTTTCACATTCTCCTGGATCACCTTTGTTTGGAACAAACATAAAATATTTTGACCAAGTAACTATCTTCCATATTTCTTGGATTCGATAAGTAAATACCTCCAGTGTTGTGTCTGTTGGTGAAATAGTTTAATTGGTAATCCATCAAATCCTTGTTTTTCACCAATTTTTCCAGTGCAGGTTGGACTTTTTACTTCAATAAATAATTTCTTGATCATATACTAACTCCTGAGCTGGATGAATATTGACGAATTCTTTTTGGTATAGTGACTATATTCCTTCTATTTCTTATATCTTTTCTGCATTCATGATTCTGCCCATAGAAACCTTCAATATTTCAACTGGTGGCTTGATTTTTCCCCTCCGTGTCTCCCAGCTTGAAGATGCTGAGCTTATTCGTCCCTTTGGGGATTGTGACTCTAGGTCTTGGCACATTTCTCAGGACTTTGCTTGGTCTTCTGGAGCTGCGCTTTGTTATCTTCTCTCTGCTCTTCTGCTTCATCGATTGTTTCCGTCACTTTCACTTTTCTTGTTCAAGAGCAAAGTTCAAAGTCTCTTCTGACATTCATTTACATCTTTGCTTTCTATCCCACCTTTAAAATGGCCTTTGGTTTTCTTCATGGGTGATGTCATCCCACAACTCCTCTGGTTTTTGACCGTTAGTATTCAAAGCATCAAACCTATAGTCTCGGTATTAAAGTTATAGTCAAACTATCTCATGGACTTCTTTTTTGTTGTTGTTGCATTTTTATCTATTTATTTTAACATTTTATTAGGGGCTTATACAACTGTTATCCCAATCCATACACACATCAATTGTGTAAAGCGCATTTGTACATCATTTCTCAAAACATTTTCTCTCCACTTAAACCCCCAACATTAGGTCCTCATTTTTCCCCTCCCTCCCCGCTCCCGCCTCCCTCATCAGCCCTTGATAGTTTATAAATGGGTATTTTGTCATATCTTGCCCTGTCCGACGTCTCCCTTCACCCACTTTTCGGTTGTCTGTCCCCCAGGGAGGAGGTCACACACAGTTCCATGTAATCGGTTCCCTCTTTCCTACCCATTCTCCCTTTACCCTCCCTGTTTTGCCACTCACACCACTGGTCCTATAGGGCTCATCCATCCTGGATTTCCTGTATTTTCAGTTCCTATCTGTACCAGTGTACCTCTTCTGGTCTAGCCAGTCTTGCAAGATCGAATTCGAGTCATGGTAGTGGGAGTGGGGAGGAAACATTTAGGAACTGGAGGAAAGTTGTATTTCTCATCATTGTTACATCACACCCTGACTGGCTCCTCTCCTCCCCGAGACCTCTCTGCAAGGGGATCTCCAGTGACCTACTAATGGGCTTTGGATCTCCACTCCGCACTCCCCCCATCATTCACTATGGTAAGATTTTTTGTTCTGATGATGCCTTATACCTGATCCCTTCGACACCTCGTGGTCGCATAGGCTGGTGTGCTTCTTCCATGAGGGCTTTGTTGCTTCTGAGCTTGATGACCACTTGATTACCTTTCAGTTTCTACTTTACTTGCCTGTGAGCCATTGGTGGTCTGTTCCAGTCAGCTCTTGGCCTTGTTTTGACAGATATTAAGCGTTTTCATTGTCTCTTTCCATAAATGTAAGTCACTTATTTCTTCTGTGTTCTGTCTGAAGCAATCCAAGCTTAACTCAAAAACCCTCAAATTTCCTGCCTTTGAGTCAAAGTTGACTCACAGCAATCCTTTAGGACAGAGTAGCACTGTCGCTGTGAGCTTCCTTAAATCTTTACTGGGCTAGAAAGCCATGACTTTCTTCTTGGGAGTAGCTGAGGGGTTCAAATAGCAAACCTTGTGGTCGGCAACCCCATGTATAACCACTACATCCCACGCCCCTCTTTTGATGTCATTGAAAAATGGCATTTACAATGAATATGTTGGTGCTTTTTATCACTGAGGCCATGGCTCCTATAGCTACAGATCCTACGTCTTGTTGCCAATTCCAATCACCAATACGTATCAATATATCTTGATATTATGTTTGATCAATTTCAGATTATGTTTGTCCTCATTCCTGGCATGGTAAATCATATAAATTCCTAATCCAAAATATACCAGTCCATTCAGCTCAGCAATGCCTAGAATATGAACTTTTTTCATTCCATGTTTACTAATTATGACTCTCTTAGAGTCATACTTAGTACATTCCATGTCCTGATTGAGTGGATGCTTTCAGCTGTTTTTGTGCATTTGGAGTCATGTAAATGACGATCTCCAAGCGTTGCTCCATCCACATAATTGAAGAGGCAGCTCCAGCCCAGTCATGTTTGGACGCCTTCTAGCCTGAGAGGCTTGCATTCGGGAGCTCTATCTGAAAATGTTCTAAGTACGCATAAGCTTGATGGTGACTAATTTTTCACAGGGGATCTCTTTGTTGCTTTGTCAGTGTCCTTTTTGGGTGCCATCAGGTCAGTTCTGGCCTAGTCACCTCCATGGTCAGGGCTTCAGCTTCTTCCCTTCACCCCTGCTGGAGGTAAGGGGAGGGTGTGCATTTGTTGGTCACGGCCATAACTGGCATTTTAGTTGGAAACAATGTTAATAGACCTAAGTTCTACTAACATTACAATGGACTATTTGAGACCTTAAATGAGTTGGCCTAGGAATTCAGCCATATTTAGATCAGTCATCTATATGCAAAGTAGTGCCTGCATCCCTGGAAAATGCAATGTTCTTGGGCCTCATAAAACACTTACTGAAAAAAAACAAAAAAAATTAAAAAAAAACAACACTTACTGAATCAAGATCTCTGCGCTAGTTTCTGTGTTTTAACAAGCTCCTCAGAAGAATGTCCATTCAGATCTACAGCACCATCTGTATAAGAAAATGTACAGAAATTTTCAAATAATGTGTAAATTAATATTCACAAGAAATCTATCATTAAAGTCAGTCATTATTGACTTTATTAAAAATGAGAAATGACACAACCTCCTTTGTTTTCAGTAAAGGGCTATTGAAGCTGTCCTCAAGTAGCAGGTCAGATACTTCACCTCTCCCTTCAGTCTGTCCTACTTATCATACATCTTTAGCTTACTGCATATCTATATATTTATGACTCTGACATGCTATCTATTCATAGACTATCATAGAGATTCCAGAAAGAGCTTTTAATTGTTAATTAACCTTGTTAACTCATTTAGAGATGTTGTAAATTAGAATCAAATCTTGACATAGACAAAAATGTAACCAAACAAGTCCAGGAAGAAAAACATCTTCATCACATACTAATTATTCTTGAAGATACACCTTGACATTTTGACGGGATGGCAGAAATTCAGGGAATTATATATCATTTTCTTTAAAATATAAAGTTATAAATAATATTAAAGGTCTGTCAATTACAATGAAAAATTATTTTTTTCAGAAGGAAATCAAATAAATTTGATTCTAAGTTGGAAGTCAAGTCCTCTGCTGACTCAATCAAAGACAGGAATTGTGAGAGGTATATTAAATTGGATTCAACCTGGAGACATGGAATAGCAAAACTAAAATCTAGATATGTTTGGGTGATGGGGAGTAGAATACTATTGGAAATATAGACCTGCATAGATTGAGTTTAATATGATATTTTTTGGAAAAAGATAACTCTTAGAAGCTAAAATGGGAAAATAAATTGTAGTTTTTAGGGCAAAAGAATCACACCGGGCAAAAGACAAATCAGTGTAAAACATTGCCAGGACTGAGAAATACCATTCTAGGCATTCTAGAGGTGAAATCAGCGGCCCTGGTCATATAGTGGGTTACCCATTGTGTTTTCAACCACAGGCCCAGCTGTTGGAGCTCATCAGCAGTTTCAAGGGAGAAAGAAGGGGCCTTCTGCTCTTGTGAAGATTTACAGCCTCGGAAGCCCATAGAAGCAGTTTTACTCTGTGTTGCAGGGCATGAGTTAGAATCCAGTCGATGACAGTGAGTTGAGTGAAGGAGGTGAAGTTTATACAAAACCACAAATCACCTGGAGTGAAAGAAGTTGATTCTTTTTTTCCTGCTAAGTTCCAAGCATCAAGTAAGTGTTATTTCCCTCTCGATAATCCAGGATGAGAACATTGAAAGCTGGTCTTGTAGCTGGTTGCCACAATGATGATGGGATCCAATACAGGTGTGTAGGTCTGGGTACTTTAGAGAAACAAATCCACAGAAACTCATGAATAAGAGAGAATTTTATATAAAAGTTAAGTGCACATCAAGAAAACATCCCAAACCAGTGCTGCCCAAGCCCACAAGTCCAACATTAACCCATATGTCCAACACCAATCCACAAAGTCCTCCTCCAGCTCACAAAACACACGCAATGATGCCAGCTGCAGGAGGAAAGCCGAGTCAGTGAATGTGTAAGCGTCTCAGCGCTGGCAGGGGTCTCCACACAGCTACTCCAGCACCCAGGGCTGTATTGGGGTAGGTCCATGTGGCTTCTCCTCAGGAATGTCTTGCAGGAAGTGAGACTTCCCAGCTGAAGCAGAGAACTGGCTAAGGCACTGCACCCTGGTCCGACCATCACAAAGCAAGAGACCCGAGAACACCAAAGGCGAGGTTCACTGAGCCATTTATCCCTCCACCCTTCAACTAACCCCACACATGTTTATCAGCTAGGTTGGCACAATAAACTAACTACCTCAACAGGCCACAAGTCTGAAAAAACTAATCATTCAGAACTAACCCAACTTGAAAATAGTTTGTGATTGAGATCAGAGAGTTGGAAATTCTAGAAACAGAGAAACAGATAGGACAAATAAGCCTAATTTGCCACAAGCAGAAAAAAGTTGAAGATCTTCTCAGTTGTTCACCACTTGGCATATGCTGTTGAGGTTTGAAAAAATTTATTATTTTCATAGGGAAGTTGTGGAGCAGTTATATGAAATTAGAGAGAATGACCCTGACCCATTGCTAACGAGATTGCAAAATGGTATGCCCAGTATGGAAAACAGTTTAATGATTGTCCTCAAACAGGTATACAGAGAAATACCATATGACCCAGCAATTCCCCCCTAGGAATATAACCAAGATACTGAAAACATACATCTATATAAAATCTTGAACATGAATGGTAGCAGCATCATTATTTATAATCTCCCCAAAGAGGGAACATCCAAAAGTCAATCAATGGAGAAATATATAAACAAATTGAGGATTATTTCTACAATGCAATATCTTTCAACCATAAAAAAGGAATGAAATATGAATCCATGTGATAAATTTAAAGTTTACTGTGCCAGCCTGGCCAGTAAACACATGTGGGGTTAATTGAAGGGCAGAGGTATAAATGGCTTGGTGAGCCTCGCCTTTGTAGTTCTCCAGTCTCTTGCTTTCTGATGGTTGGACCAGGGTGCAGCTGCCTTAGCCAGTTCCCTGCTTCAGATGGCAAGGCTCACTTCCTGCAAGACATCCCTGAGGAGAAGCCACATGGACCTACCCCAATACAGCCCTGGGTGCTGGAGTAGTCGTGTGGAGACCCCTCCAGCGCTGAGATGCTTACACATTCACTGACTCGGCTTTCCTCCTGCAGCCGGCATCATTGTGTGTGTTTTGTGAGCTGGAGGAGGACTTTGTGGATTGGTGTCGGACATATGGGTTAATGTTGGACTTTGGGGCTTGGGCAGCACTGGTTTGGGATGTTTTCTTGATGTGCACTTACCCTTTATATAAAACTCTCTCTTATACATATGAGTTTCTGTGGATTTGTATCTCTAAAGTACCCAGACTAACACACCATGTTACAATATATATCAATATAGATGAACCTCTCTATATAGCATGCTAGTAAGAAAGAAAATAGACACATTGTATTACTTCAGTTATGGGAAGTATTCACAGGAGGTAAATTCAAAAAGACAGAAAGCAGATCAGTGTTTTCAGAGGCTGGATAAGAGTGGGAATAAAGAGTGATTTTTAGTGGTCTGGATTATTATTATTTTTTAACTCATATAAATGTTCTAGAACTACATAGAGATGGAGATTGTACAGCACTGAATGTACTAAATGTCATTTAACTATACATATTAAAATGGTTAAATTTACATTGTATGAATTTTATCTCAATGATTAAATGATATTTATATAGGGCTCTGTAACAGAAATATCTCTAATGTTGAGCTTTACAAAAAACAGAAATGTATGTTCTCAGTTTAGGAAGATAGAAGCCTAAATTCAGGGTGCTAACACTAAAGGGTCCTATCCTTTCAGCTCTGTGCCTTGGGTACTTGGTGACCTTAATGTCGTATGACATGTCTTCTCCCATCTCTGCTCCCTCAGTTGCTTAATTTATTCCTTTTGTACCTCAAAGAGGTTGACTCAAAACACACTTTACATAAACACTTTTCATTAAGAAAACATAGGAAGGCCATACCCAAATGGGATTATAACCTTTTCTATATAGGACGTATTTCAACGGGGTGGTGGGAAATGGAATTTTTCCATGAGCATATACATCTGTATACATACACAAACGCGCGCGCGCGCATGCACACACAGAAGAAAAAGGAGGCTGTCTGTTCCTGTAAAGAGTTAGTCTCCGAGTCTCAAAGTGGCAGTTCTGCGGTATCCTATAGGGAGGCGACGAATCAGCATTGACTGGATGGCAGTGTGTTAGTGAGTAATATAAAAACAAACTCATGGTCAAGTCAATCCTGACTCCCAGTGCCCCTACCGGACCGAGTAGAACTGCTCCATAGGGTTTGAAGCCTTTCATCTTTAAAGAAGCAGACAGCAGCTTCTTTCTCCCTCCCTCAGAGGTGCAGGTGGGTTGTAATCAACACCATTTTTTTAACCACTGCGACCCTAGGGCACTTACTGCAGGTGTGTTGCTGCTGGTAGCTGCTGCTAAACTGGTTCCCACTCAGCGACCCTACGTGCCACAGAACAAAACACTGCCTGGGTCTGTGCTGTCCTCGCAAACCTTATTTTTGAGCTCATTATTTAAGCCACTCTGCCAATTTATCTCACTGGGAGACTTTTTCTTCTCTGCTGTCTCTCTACTTTACCAAGCATGATGACCTCAGCTCTCAGGTATAGCCATTAAGAATTTTTTCAGG
>NW_022103968.1:39587996-39616500 GCF_000313985.2 Echinops telfairi
GGGGGGCGGGATGGGGTGGAAGGGGTGGTAAGGATACAATCCAATCTATAACAATAACATGGGCTGTGAAAAACAAAAGGTAAGAGTGGTACAAAGGGGTTAAATGTATTGTAGCACGTGCCCAGGTGAAAGATCTATTTGTATTAAGAATTGATTTGTTTGTGTTAAATACTGGATCAAAGCTTGCTTTTGGGAGTCAACCAGACGTGAATTCAAATCTTAGTTCCACAGTTTGTCATGAGGCTTCACACATGTAGTTTATTTTTAGTATTCTTACTTTGTCAAACTGGTATAGTACAACTTTGTATTTTTGTAGGAATTAGTACTAGCCATGCGGAAACCATTTAGGGTGCTTATTGTACTTAAATTTTGACTGTGAGATTCTCTAAGACCTAACTCCTATTGTTTTGCAAATACATTTTATCACAGTTTTCCTTCCATAGTTTATAGTATAAACTGATTTAAGAGGTTAACTTGCTAAGAAAAATGAATGCAAGTACCATCTGTTATTTAAATGGAGTAGATGCACTGGACCAAGGAAAAACACAAGCACTACCCTCTAGTGGCACATCTGAGTAACTTCATTAAAAAACAAAACAAAGTGCCAGTGAGGTGGGAGTCTTGGTGTCATATTGGTTGTGCGTTGAGCAACGATGGTCAAGGTCAGCAGTTTTAAACCACTAGCTGCTCTGTGGAGAAAGACAGGACTTTCTACTCCCATTAACAGCTACAGTCTTGGGATGTCACAGGGGCAGTTCTACCGGATCCTATAGGGTCCTTACGAATCGTTGACTTGACGGCAATGAGTTAGCTGTCAGTCAATTCAAGCTCAGAAACCCAAACACAGTTTCATTGATGCCGACTGGATTTCAGAGAGAGCCACCGGGGCTTCTGGCTGTCTATATACACAGAGAATGCCTTTTAAAAAAAGAGTGAATGTAAACTTACCATTTTAAAATACAGCAAATGTGTTTCTCATAATGTTATTGACTGCATGTCCCTGTAAGACTTCTTACAGAATTAATTTTATAAAACAGTGGAATGTAAAAGTCGAGAAAACAACAGCAACAGGTTCTTAGACTCAGCCCAGGCCTGTGGAATCAGGGTCACTTCTCAGGGTGGCTTAGCCTGCTGTCTTTGGTCAAGCTCTGCAGGTGAAGCGGACGTACTGTAAAGGTTGATATTGGGAGGCTTCTCCAGAGCAGTGCTGCATTTCAGGATCAATTTTTGTGCCACGCTATTTTTTCAAGAATGCTTGAACAACTAGCTGTCTTGGAAGACAGAGATATTGTCTTTCTCCAAGATGTAAGGCACATTTGCTCATGACCAATGTCACAGAGATCATGCCTCTCTGTGTGGCAAAGAAAGGGCAGCTTTTCTGGCGACCCCACTTGTAACTTTTGTGAACACTCACTCCTCTTTATACCAATGCTGGGAACCAAACACTCAACCTTATTTATATTTACTACACTAAGCCCTGCCAGTACATGATCATTACACGATCCAAAAAGCAGAGTTACATAAAACACGAGTTTACAATATGGTGAGGATTAATAAAATCTTCCGGGGAGCCTGAGCTTTCTAGAAATTCTACAAGTTTGGAGGAACCATGTTTTAGCACCAGTTGGTGGCAGTTACACATCTTGACTGAAATTGATCATTTAAAATATTTGTAGACCCAGTGGTTGACAGGATGATGACAGTGATTTTAAAGACCTGACCTGCTTTGTGGGTCAGACCCAGGGACAGGAGAACGGAACAATACCAGAATGCAGGGAGTGAGTGCGGTCTGGCTGCTACACCTATCAATCACCTCATTGATTGCCAAGGTTGATTCTGGTGAGTGGCTGGCTGGCTGGGTGTCCCCTTCCTCTCTCACTGCTCCATGTGATTCTTTCCTAAAACGGCACATGGTTGAAGAGGACCGGTTTCCCTGCTGTAGTATATGAGTAGTTGCACTTCCCTGTCAGACCCTCCAACCAAGCTTTCTAGGCACCAACATGTAGGGTACCCCCGTCACCTCCCAATTTCCTGAACACTGGTGGCCTGTTCCTTCCAAGTCTACCCTTGATTTTAATATTCTGGGGCTGGTTGGGTTGCTAACTGCATGGTCATTATTTCAAAACTACCAGCCTCTCCTCAGGAGAAAGAACTTTCTACTCTCCTAAAGAATTACAGTCTTAAAAACTCACAGGGACAGTTCTTCCTTGTCCTATAGCAGTGGTTCTCAACTTTCCTAAAGTCACGGCCCTTTAATACAGTTCCTCATGTTGTGGTGACCCCCCCGCCCAGCCATAAAATTATTTTCGTTGCTACCTCATAACTGTCATTTTGCTACTGTTATGAATTGGGGAGCCCTGTGAAAGAGCCATTCGATCCCCCCAATGGGTTGTTCGAGGGTTGCTATGAATCAGCATCAACTCAGTGGCAGTGAGTTTGATCTTGGAATTGGGCACCAAACAGTAAAAGGGAACTATTATACCCAAATGTGCATTGTCTTAGGCTTAAACATGTAAAGCAGTGAGTAGTGGCTGTACTGTCCTTAGAAAGACTGAGCTTAAATGTTCATAAGAAGCACTTCACTGAGGACCAACCCCAAGTCTGCTATTCGGGCAACTGTCAGTACTCAAAGCTCAACATCTAAACTGAATTAAGAAACAGGAGGAAAGCACGGAGGAGGTGTGAAGTTTACCTGCCCAGGAAGGTGTTACCTCGGGTGTTTCTAGAGGAATGTCCAAAGGAAAAAACATCATATGTTTAAAAATTAAAAATAGAAAATGGGACTCTTTTTGATGCCAATATATTTCAAAAGTCCAACTTACAGAAAGAGTATTACATCTCCAATATGACAGAAAATTATGGTGACAAAAAAGGATCTTGTGGGAAATAAAGGAAATAGATGATTTTTAAAATCCAGAACTACTTTGAAACCCTTGCTATCACAGAAACAATCTCGTTGTAAATTTCTTGAGCAGCATTCACTGCCCAGATGAAGTTCAAGTGGTTGTATGGAGCAATCTTCTTGGAGTAAATGACATTAGAGAGTCTGGGAAGCAAAAGGTCAACATCGTGGGGATCAGCCAACCAGTCGTTTCCCCCGCTCCACACTGCAATCGGCACTCTCATGGCGGTCATGTTGTGGAAGGGAGGGGTGGGCTTAAAAACAACGAAGAAGAGGACGAGAGGGTTTTCAGAGGTGGCCAAGCTTCCTGCGAGTCTGTCTGCATGCTCAGGTGCTACTGATGCTTCTGGTCGCTGGGCATGCTTTACATAATAAAGCCTTAGGCAACAATGCTCACTCATTAAAAACCTGGGTTTTCTACCCCACTTGAAGGAGGTGAATTTGATTGCATTCTAATTGCAATGAATTATCTGGAGCCATTTATTTTGTTTCTATTTGCTTACAAGTGGGGTCATCTGGTTTTATTAAACCTTGGTCCAAATTATTAGTGACTTTCCTGTTTTCAGAAAATGAGCATCCATGTATAGATTTAAAGGATATTTATATAGTAGGAAAAGGTAACTAGAAAACCAGTTCTCATTTTCCAACTGCCTCATGGAGATGTTTTAGTTTTGTTAGAACATACTCAAAAATACTAATCCAACATAATACTTTTTTTGTTCTAATCCATGTAATAGCCAATCTTCCTTAACAAAATACCCCAGTCTATGTAATTTTTCATAGTATTTTAATATGTGCTATTATGTTTCCAGGGGCTCTCGTGGCCCAGTGGTTTAGTGGTACATCAAACTCACCAGCTGCAGGAAAAGCCGAGGCTGTCTGCTCCTGGAAGGATTTACACTACAGTCTTGAAAATCCTAAAGAGCAGTCCTACTCCAATCTATAGGGTCCTTGCGTCAGAATAGGCACACTAGTAAACTTACTCTCTTTTACTGAGGATGTTCCAAGAATCTCCTAGATGCTAACACTTCACTCTAAAATTAGTGTCACTGCCTCAGTTACTTGAAGACCAAGATGGCCTGTCCCTGGATTGGTTAGATGAAGGACAGCTATAGGGATGGGGTTTCCAGGGTCTACTTGGCCCTCCAAGGTGAAGCCATCTTGTGACTGGTAACAGAGCCAGGTGAAAGGATGGATTCGAAGCAAGCCTGTATTTTGGAAAGTTGAGGAGGCAATGGTTGGAAGGGCAGGAGAAATGTGTTCTGGAGGGGAAAATATAGTATTTTATAATACTCTGCTGAACACTTCTATAAATACATCAAAGGTATAAATAAAAAGCTGGGCATCTTTTTTATACCTAGAATATTATTGTGAGTATATATAAATTCCTACCAAACATTAGTCAGGAATAAAAATTAGTAAGAGTTCTTCAGTTACTACTTAAATGAAAGAGTTGAGAGTAGAATGAGAAGAAGAGGGCTCCCCCCAAATTTTAGGATAATTTCTTGTTTACCATTAGCCAGCGGTAATCTAAGAATTTACACTGAGTTAAGGCTAATAAATAGTGTTCTATTAGATTATTTCAATTACTGTCTTCTGAGGGTGGGCAAAGAGATGGGAGAAATCATTGCAGAAGCTTTCAATGATCCCAGATGGGATGAACTCCAAAGCCTGGGTTCTTTGGACAATAACAAGCAGCGAGGTTGGCTAAAGACTGGACTCAGTGAAGCCAACGCAGCATCTCTGCCAATAGTATGATGATACTGCCCTTGTCTGCGGATTGTAACTCCACGCTCGACCTGCAAGTACATCTCCCATCTATCTGGAAAGTCTCTCATTGAAATCACTCAATCTGGTTAGACAACAGAATACAAGACATTGTTAAGAAGAGAGGGATTCCACCTCTATCTCATGAATAGTTAGAACAATGAATTTCTTATAATTTAGGAAAGAGAACGGAACGCTGAAGGAACGAGACACATCACAATTGTGCTTTATGAGTGTGTGCGAGGAGGAAGTCATAAGTTCTGTGAAGGATCTTGTGTGTGTGTGGGGGGGGGGGTGGTGTGGTTTTTTGAGAGCAACTTTTTAACCCAGTTGGTGAAGCAGGACAGCACAGTTATACGGAAGACTGGCAATCTGGGGTAAGATTTGATGTGGTGAAGGAAATTCAAGAAAATAATGATCTACTTTATAATTTCTGGGTCTATTTCAATGGAAAAGATACTCAAATTTTTCATAATTTCTTCTTAAACATTTTTAAAATGTTGTCTTTCAAAAGTGAATAATTTCAACTTTAAGATGCTTACCTGAAAACAAAAAAATAAAAGATGCTTACCTGATTGTAGTGCATCTTGTTCTGAACAGGGCTTCCCCAGTCAAAAGCTTGGAATTTCCCAGAACTAACAGCCTAAGGTAAGGGTTGTGGGGTAGAGGGGGATGGGAAAACAAGAAGCTTGACAATTAGCAAATTCACAGAAGCACAAAGAAATAGAACTCTTCTCACCATGACAAAAATAAAGCCCAATAATTTCCAGTAGGTATAGCCTCAACTTAAACAATTATTAGAAAATAGTTGCATTTCAAAAACAAAGTTTATTGCTCACCCAAACCCAGGAATTTATGCAACTTTAACATGCAGCTGTGCTTGAAATATTTTTTTTCTGTGTAAAAATCATTCATTTCTGTTATTTTGTTACTTGAAGTATCTGTTTTTCTAAGACTTTCATTCCCATGGATCGATTGTTACTTTCAGCTGGTATTCACTTGCTAAAAATACTTCCTCTGAGGGGTATTTGAAAGTCCAAGGGCTCAGGCCTGTGGTAGTTGGATGGGTGCTTTCACGTCAACTTGAAGATGTGTGAAAGTGTAGGGGTGGAATCCAACCTGTAATCGGATCACAGCCTAATGATGCTTCCTTGGGGGTGTGGCCTTTTATAAGCGGGGAGAAAGCAAGAATCTCCCTCACTCTCTGCTTGTTTGCCTTCCTGCTTGCTGGAACTCTGACCCTGACCACAGGAGCTGCTGGTGCCCTGCCATGTTTCCACCGACCTTGGATCGAAATGACTTTGTACCCAACAGCCTGTGATCTTGTGATCTTCCTGCATTCTGCATCATTGCCTCTGGCTGCATGAGTCTGAAGGGGGACTTGTGGACTAGTATCAGACTTATGGACTAGAGTTGCACTGTGCTAGGATGCGTTCTTAAAAAAATAATTTAACCAATATTATGAACTGATACCTGGGACCAGTGGAGTACATTTTGAACAGAAGTTCCTGCTGGATTATGTGATAGATAAACATCCAAGCGGCTCTAGGGAGCAAATAAACATGCACTTAGACACACATATTGTTTCTCTATAGGAAATGTTGAAATTGTCAAGAATGTCGCATTACATAAATCCACAATCAATGCCTATGGAAGCAGCAGTCAATGAATCAAATGATATATTACATAGGGTAAAATTGTTGCAGTAGACCTCTTTGAGACATTGCTTTGAGGATTAATGCTTTATATGCTGTTTATTTAAAGGCATATTTGAGGTAATGGGAGAAAGGTGGAAGTGGTAAAATTGAAAGCAATGATTTGTGATTTCTTTGGGGTTTATCTACCTATCGTGGACATGATTCTGAAGTTACTCCTCAGGAAATACTCTTTAGAATTGATGACAGGAAAAGAACTCAAAGATATTTCTCGAACTATTCAGGATAGAAACTGCAATGGATACAAACCGTGTTCAAGTTCTGACTGTCGAATCCACAAATGATAAACAAGGCATTACTGCAAAGTTTATTTAATGTCTGGCGGGAGCACACTTCCGTAGCAAGAAAATCATCCAAAAAATGGTGTGGATAGAACATTTTGTTACCAAAAATAATCTGAAAGATAAAAGCATCATTCGAGGCTTATAGCAATCAAACTGCAGAAAAGACTCCATTTAAAATAATTTTATCTCTACACAACGTAGGTGCTAGTTCCTTAGTTCGTAGAAATTTCACAGTGCCTTAGAAATTTCAAATACTGTCTCTCACTCCGTTCCCTCAACAAAACAGTGAAATGGGCAGATATTACTGTGAATTGTCTAGCTTCATTAACTAGTGGATGGTGTGAGGCAGCAGAAAACACGAAGTGTTGAAACCAGCTGCGATGATGAGCCTAATGAAGTAAAACTCTCACTCGTAGGCCCTCCCCTTCCATTCACTTTCTTCCCAGTTCCCATGGCTCAGGTCAGATACTTTTCACATCTTTGATTTCTCCTTCTCCACTCTAGGAGTGGAATCACAACCTTGATGTTTCTGAATAGGGTGCTTAATAAATCAAAACATCTATAAAAAAAATCCCTATAAAATCCTCCCATCCCTCGCTATCTTGTAAAAGCTAATCAAGAATAAAGACAATTGTCAGGATCTCATAGGCTATATTGGGCATGAAAGCTGGCTAATAAATAATACCACGTGTGCATTCATAGATACCAGTAAATGATTATTTAGCAATTTCTTCTTCTTCTGTTCTTGCTTTGAAATCCATGGTGATTTGACATCTTACATTCAAGTCAATGAAAGAGAATCACACACCTTGAAGAGGAAGGTGGGAACGAGTGAGAGCTTGTTTAAAAGGCTTTTGGTGTACTTCACCATGGCCACTGGAGCTAACGCATAAAAGGTTTTGATTCTTTTGGCCAGTTTGGGATTGGTGGAAAAGGCAATAAAACCTGAAGGAGACCAAGGAACTGGTTTATAAAGTGTGTTTGTGTCACTGGTTCTTGTTGGTTTTATAAGTATAGCATTATATTGGATTTACTAAGGTGGCATTTGAGAAACTCTGAAAAATTGGCACCTCTGCTTATACTACTTACTGCCCTTGAATAGATGCTGACTCATAGCGCCCCTAGAGGGCAGGCAAGAACTGCCCCTGTGACTTTCCAAGACTATAACTCTTTAAGGGAGTGGCTGGTGGTTTCAAACTGCTGACTTTATGGTTATTGTTAGTGCAATGCATAACCACTTCGCCACCAGGGTCCCTATGTAAAGCAATCATATGTTAGCCTTTCTGTTTTATTCTTAAAGAGTTTATATGTGATAAGAAACTAGAATTTTAAATATATATATAGAAAGCTCTTTCATCTGGATTTATAAGTCAGCTATAATTAGGGCTATCATCTAATAACACAGTTATTAATACTGTGAAAAGTTTTAATGAATTTAAGTACAATTTGAAAATTACCACTTAACATGAGTAGGGCATATAAGTAAAAAGTTTAAAAACACAAATTTGAAATCTGACCAAATTGGTTTTGATGATTGGCTCTGTCATCTATCAACTTTGTGACTTGGGCAACACTAAACTCTGAGAGCCTCGAAGTTACTCATCTAAATAGGAGGCTAATATTGTTTCATTAGATTGCTTAGGAACTAACCATAAATGAGGTGACATATGTACCAAGGTACTGGGAACACAGTCAATGTTTGACAGTTGAATAGCCAAGAGAATTCCAGCACAGTGGGTGAACAGCAAGGTCAGCTCTTTGAAACTACTAACCCCTCCAGGAGCGAGAGAAAAGACTTTCTACTCTTTAAAGATTTGCAGCCTGGGAAACTCACAGGAGTTTCTACTCTGCCCCATAGCATCACCATGAGTTGGAATTGACTCAATAGATCTAAGTTGTTATTTTAGTTTTTTAATATACCACAGACACCTATAACTCAACCTATAACTAACTTGTTTCCCAAACAGTATTGTATTAGTATACTGGGCTGTGATAAAAAAAAAAAACTTATTAAATTACATTTTATATAATCTAATTGCTTAGAATGATCCACCCCACTGCTTATAATGAAATATTGTGGATGTGACATATTTACTACCTGTATTATTTTGCACAAATTATTTACCCTCCTTCCCCCTTTGCTTTGTCCTTATATTACTGAATTGTGTGGAGATCTCTTTTAACGAAAAAACTTAGCTTGGTATCCAGCACACCTACCCCAGTGAACTAAACTACCAGGCTTAGATTGCCTATACATACCAATGGTGGTCCCCTGGGAATGGCCAACATAATGTAGACTCTCCTGTCCAGTTTTCTTTACAATGAATTTGATTGTGGCTGGCAGGTCATATTTAGCCATTTCATCAAAACTACAATTTCAAAAAAGCACAAAATAAAACTTAATGTATGTCCTTTCTAAGGTTTCTAACAAAGCAAACATATTTGTAGCTAAAGTTCCCATGGACAAGCAGCAGTTAGATTCTCCAAATATGTCCACCTATAGAGCATTCATGAGCCTGAGGTGCCCTCTGAGTGGCTTCCTCATCACAATCCTGTCCTTTCTGAAGCCTGGCATTAGAAATGCAATTAAAGTTATAAAAGTTAGTATCTGTATGCCAGGGATTATTTCTATCCCAGAAACGGCATATCAGATTTAATAACCATTTATATGCTCTACCCCTTAGAAGTGAGAATGGTCTCACTTAGTCACATATACTTTGGACATGCTATCAGGAGACAACAGTCCCTGGCAAAGGACATCATGCGTGGTGAAGTATGAGGGCAAGGAGAATAGAGAGAAACCCTCCACAAGATGGATTCATACAGTGTCTGAACAATGTGCTCAAATATTTGCGAGGACGGTGCAGAACCAGGTGGTGTTTCATTCTCCTATACGTTAGGTCACTCTCAATCACACTTGACCTCAGCAACAACATACTATGTTCCAGTGGCATTTAATAGGAATCCTTCCCCTTTCTGTTTCAGTTGTCATAAATCAGCCAGAATGGTCTTTGGAAAAAGAAAACTGGATATGGAACGTCCCTGTGCTGTTCATTGTATCTCGAGTGAGCTCCAAGGCTCTCAGGAGGTCATCTCACCCCTGCCTGATCTGCCCCTCCAGTCTCACCTTCTGTGGCGTTCTCTCTTCCTTATCACCACCTGGCCACAATGGCTTCCTTTCCATTCCTAGACAAAAGGAGCATTCTTGTGCTTCAGCTTCAACAGAATAACACTCCCCTATCTTTCAACTCCAACAGTAGTTTCCAGTAATAAGGAAGCAGGCCAGTGAAAGAAAACCTTTTGTAATTTGAACTCTCTATATGGTGTCCAAAGTTCATCTCCCCCTGCCCTTGAGGGTGATCCAGGTTTCTGATCCTCCAACCCTCAGTTGAGTGTTAACATCATCTGGAATGTGTGTGGATGATCCTTTGAGGATCTGAAGTGGAAAGAGAAGTTTCTTGCTTCTGCCATATTGTTTATTCCATTTGGAAAACCATAGTCAGCAATTCCTTTAGAGTGAGTACTGCGAAAGGAAAGTGAAGGTAAAGCTACCCTTGGGACAGAATATATGGAAGAATGCAATAAGGTATTAAAAGAGAACTAAAGTCCTTCTTCTAATACTGGGAATATGAGTGGGTACCCCGCCCCCCCAAACCCTAGAATTTTGCTGGGTGGATTGAAGTTTTCACAGTACACATTTTTCTCACTAGGCAAGCATTGAACAACTCAGTCTGAGTTAGTGCACCTAGTGGCACCACCTGGGAAGGTTCTTTCTGTTCACAGTGAATTTTTTTTCATAAAAGCAGTTTTGGCCGAACCTCATTTTTTGTGGTGGTCAATTTAAAAGAACAGTGTGCAGCTGTGAAGTTATGTTTCCTGATCAGTAAAAAAGCTGCAGAAACTATTGTGATGTTGAACACAGCTTACAAAGACAGTGCTATGGGAAAAACTCACGTGTGCAAGTGGTTTTCTCTTTTCAAAAAAGGTGAAATGTTGATTGATGACAAACCTTGTTCTGAACATCTGTCAGCTTCCTGAATGGATGAAAACATTGACTTGTAGTGCATTTTGGAGTTTACTCCACCATATCAGACTGCTAATCAAGCTATCTATTTAGAGGTTCTGAAAAGATTGCAGTGTGCATCAAAAAAGCCTGGATTTGTGGCAGACAGGGAATTGGTTTTGCCACCACAACAATGCACCTGCTCCCACAGCCATCTCAGTGTGCCAGTTTTTGGCAAAAACAGCATCCCTATCTTACCCCATGCACCTGACTCACCTGACCTTGCTCCATGTGCCTTCTTTTTGTTTCCATGAAAGAAGAGGGACATGAAATGACAGTGATTTGATGACATAAAAGAGGTGAAGAAAAAACAAGGGAGGTGCTGTTTGCCATCCAAACAGATGAGTTTGAAAAATGTTTCCAAGAATGGAATCGTAGATTTGATACAAGTATTAAGTGTAATGGAGAGTACTTTGAAAGTGATAAGATTCTTTTGTGAAAAAAAAATTAAATGAATAGCTTTAAAAAATATCCGCTTTCTTTTTGGTACCTTCTCATATAATTTGTCAGTGTAGGGTGAGATTGGAAAAAGGAAAATATCCATGAATTCTTATAACCCAATATACACTTATAACTGCTTATTTTTTATTCTTTCTCTTCGTTACCTGAAAGCCCATAATTCCACTGAGTCTGGTGAATAGTATATATTTCTCCTGGCATAGGTATTTCCTCTGCTGTTTCCAAGCCACACATCAAAACCAGCATCCGCCAGAATGAAAGCAAGACTGTTGTTAGGGAGATTTGAAATCCAGTTTGTGGCTGATGTGAGCAAGCCATGCTGCAGAAACACTACAGGCCTCTGGCCTAAAGAAGGAGAAAAAAATAAGTATTGCAAACACACTCCTTAACGTCTATATAGAAAATTATCTGTCTGGATAGAATTAGAATACCCAGAGACAATTGTGAAGCTCATACCATGTCTCTGATTACACATTAAATATGTTCATTTGGTTGAGTGATTTTTAATATTCGCAGTGTGGCGAGCTAACCTAAAGTTTGATGGTTTGAAATCACCAGATAATTCACAGAAGAAAAGTATCAGCCTGTTTCTGTAAAGATTTACCACCTTGAGAATGCTATAGGAGTAGTTCAAGTGCGTCTTAGAGGGCTACTGTAAAGTGGAATTTGCTTAGCACCCAATGACGGCAGTGCCAGAAACGAGCAGATTTTATGCTTTAAATATGTAAAGTTTATTGTATGCCAATTATACCTTGATTGTGTTTGTAGTTGCTAGGTGCCGTTGAGTTGATCTAGACTCAACACCTGTGACAGCGCAGCAGATTGTCTAGTCTCTAATGTAAAGCTGCAGAACAAGGTATTTTCTAAGGGAATACAGCATTATGTTAAGTGTACTCTGGAGATTAAGTTATAGATGGATTTTCTCTTTCTTGTTTTTAATCTTTTATAATTTTTCTGCAATGACACAAAGATGAATTTTTACAATTGTATCAAAAATGGCTTTTTTTTCTGTTCAGGAAATGAGACTTAAATGGTCTCCCTCCCCTCTCAGCTGCAACACATCATCTGGGTCACTTGTCCTCATTCTCAAAGACCCAGTTCAGTGATTGCCTCTCAGAGAAAACTTTCCTTGACTTCCTTAGACTAGGTTTGGTGCCCTCAAATTGATACCATTTAATATGACCAGTTTATATTCTGTGTATAGTTTTACTGTTGAATTCATTGTATGTTACTTAGAAGCATCTCCTTACTTGTCAATCTCTCTCAGAGTAACAAGCCTCCTTGACTACATGGGTGAAGTGTCTGGAGGTCTGGAACGTCAGCTCCATTGTTATTTTATTTCCAGAATGAGCAAGGCTCACCAAAATTGTAGGGGGAAATCAAAGGAGAGAAGAACAGAGATACAAGGGAGAAAGTCAGGGAGGGAAACTTGATGAGGAAAGAAGGAGGGATGAAGAAAGAGGAAAAAGAACAGAGCAAAAAACCTTTGTTCTCTGAATTTTTCCTCCCATGAGGAATTCGATTGATTTCAAGAATATAACCGTCTTCAGTCACAACTTCATAGTCTTCATTTGGGTTTCCCCAGTAGGTAATCATCTGACTCTGATGAAGAGAAATAAGAACGTTAAGCTTTAGATAACTTTTGAAAACGGATCTACTAAGTGGAGATTCTTCATTATTTTTTAGTTAGCTATGTTCAAGCTTAACCCCATCACCACGATAAAGGATAGTAATAGTTCATAGTTTGTTGTTGTTGTTGTTGTTGTTGTTTGGCTTCCCTGTCATGCATAACTTACAATGTTCATAGTTACTTCAGGGCTCTCAGGTGTTAGTTTTCCAAGGAAACCATTTACAGTTCCAAGTGCTGATATTAGACTTCCCACTGTTAAAAGCGACCACATTTTGGACCTGTCTAAAGCGACAACAAAAAATACCATGGTTAACCCATTGTACCTTCATGCTTGTTGCATTTTGTGTCAATTTTACTTACATGCAATATAGAGGAATGCTTAGGTTGGATTATATTTTGTTGGGCAATAAAGTGGGACATGCGGGCATCAGTGCAGGCATTGTAATGCTTAACATGTTTTTACTCTATTTCTTTAAGAACATTGTACACTTTTCAGGTTTTCAGGTCATATCAAAGGAATCTTATTTGACAAAGTATTCTGATTTGCTGGCACATATCATATTTTTATACTGTTTCTTGCTAAGGGCATTTGCCAATTAATTTTGAGAATCCAAAATGGGACAGGAGTGATGGGGGCTGGTATTTGGTTTCTGTAGAAGTCATATAATGGCATTGAATAGTATCACACTGTATTTAATATTGTTTCTAATTTTAAATATATATTGCTTTTAAATAATTCTGTGGATTAAAAAATCCACTGTCACTTTATGAAAATCTTACAATAACTAGAGTAATATGTGAATATAATTTCAGGAAGATTGTTGATTGCTCATCTGGTTTTTGCTTAGATATTTTCTATTGAAATTACTTAGGTAGCTCTTGATAACTGTAAATATAGGCCTACAGAAATCACTGTCATTGAGTCGATTCCAACTCATAGCGTCTCTGTCAAACAGTAGAACTGCCCCTGTGAGTTTCTGCGATGAATTCTCTCACAGAGTGACAAGCCTCAGCTTTCTCCCACAGAGTAGCTGTTCTCAGGTGCATGCTGCCACGTGGTAGCATAATAGCAGTCACTAACATTTACGGAATGCTCACTGTTTGCTGAGAACTGTGATCACCATTTTACATAGGTTAGTGAGTTACCTTCACTTAGATAATTTCCTCATTAATAAAATAGGCTCCATAATAGTGAATATCCAGGAGTTATGAGAGTTCATTAAGATGATAAACATTCTTAACATGTCAGACACATCCCAAATACTTAATAAAGAGGCCATAATCTCATTTCATTTTCATAACAGCATTATGGAGTAGGTGATGTTACATTCTCCATGTTATAAATGAACAAACCCAAAATGAAAGAGATGAAGAACTTGTGCCTCCATCCATGGAGAGAAAGCAGCAAAACCCATAAATGATACCAGATTGTCTAATTCCATAGAACTCCCCACTGCAATGTTGCTTTAGGATGACCCTACACCAGCTCCCATAAGGAACTACTTGGGACAAAACTAGACAGATTTATATAATGTGGTCTAAATTTCTCTTTTGAAGAATTAGAATTTTAAGAAATTAGTATCTTAGGAAGTTTCACAGTGATATATTCTGAACTTTTAACCACAGTTGATGTGAATGGGATGTAATTTTTCAATTTCAAAAATCAATACAAACTTGTCGTGATAATAAGAGTCATGGCCTATTCTTTTCTGAAATGGATACTAAGAGATTATAACATCAGGTTTTACATGAGGTAGTCATTAGAAAACATTGAAACAATGAACAAATCTGTTATTCAGTAATTAAGAACGTTCTGTGTTAGAGACAAGACAGGAGAAACCCTAGAGATTAAACCCTAATTCTAGAGACACAGAGATGATGAATGTGCAAAAAGTATCTCAGCATTTCAAAAGGGCAACTTTGCCTTAAGGAAAATAAATTAATGCAAATATACTTTACCTCAGCAAAATCGTACTTACGGTCTGCTCAACAGAGTAAGGATTATGTTTCTCTGGATGTTTACTGTTTTGGTTAATGCTTATATACAAAACCTTGACAATGGTCAGCATTACTCAGTGCTGATTAAATTGTAAGAGTCTCAATATCTGGTCGTCATCTAATTTTAAAAGGACAAACCTGTAAGTCAAATACTGCATCCATTGTTGCCCGGTATTGTGTTCTTACTCACCTTGAACTTTTAACAAGCAGAAATATTAACCAAAGGAGTTGAAATGATTAAAAATTATTTAAGAAAAATTACAAGTGGCTCTTGATTGCTTACACATATAAAGAGCCAAGGATTAGTGCAAATAATTATGTAATGTGGCTCAGATAAGGAAACCTAATCACTATTGGTTTTTTAAATATTTAATTCCCTAGTAGAAATTGTGAAGATATAATTCTTGTTGAAAAGGACAAAATGGCAAGCTATAAAGTGACAATTTTTCCACTGTTGTTTTACATTGCTTCTTAATGACTTCAGAACCTGCCTATCTAGGCAAGATGACAGACTTCACGCACTCATATGTTGGTCTATGATCTCAATTTAGAAACAAGACTAGTGTTTTCCCCCCATTCAGATATGCAATGCAATTTCTCCAATTCCCTGAGTTGTTTTATCACATTTATCAAGGGTGGAACTAGTTCTGGACTCCCTGTTCTAGCCCATCCATTGTTACTGCTCTCTGCGGTTCCATAGAGTAGGTGCCTGTGGACCAGAGAGAGAAACACTTTCTGGTCCGGTGCCATCGCATACTTGCTCTTAGGTTTGAGCCCATGTTGCAGCCATTGTATCAAGGGCTTTCTTCTTTTTTGCTTCCCCAACACTATACCAAGCATGAGGTCCTTCTTCAGGGACTGGTCCTCTCCTGATAATGTGTCCAAAGTACGTGAGATTCAATCTCGCCATCCTTGCTTCAAAGGAGCGTTCTGATGGTTCTTGGTTCAAGACAAATTTATTTGCTCTTTTGGTAGTCCATAGTATTTTCAGTATCCTTTGCCAACATCATAGTTCATTCAAATGCATTGATTTCTTTTGTCTTCCTAATTCAATGTCCAACTTCACGTGCATATGAGGTGACTGAAAATACTAGGCTCTGTTAGGCTAGGTTGTTCAGAGAAACAAATCCAGTGACACTCATCTACGTATAAGAAACCGTTTTATCTGAAGAAGCGACTTTACATCACGAAGGCACCCCAAGCCAGCCCAACTCAAGTCCTTAGGTCTTTGCAGGCAATTCCTAATACCCATTTAACAGATCCAGTTGTAAAGGCTGAAGGTTGGCAAGCTCTCTTTAATCACTAATCCTTCATATTTAATTCTATCACACATTATGTCAGTAACAGTAGGTGGAAGAAAACAATGTAATCCTAGTATAACCAGACCCTCAACACAATTCTAAAAATGGGCAAATTCAATAATTTCTCTTTTTTTCACTTAAAATATTATTAATTGGGAGTTGATACATATATCATATCATTCCATAGTCCAATCATATCAAGCAGTATTGTACAATTGCTACCACAACCAGTTTACAAACATTCTTTTCCCTTCCGGACTCCTTGACATCTTCTCCCTTTTATCCCCCTCCTCCCACCACCACCACTGTCCACCGCCCTCTCCCCACCCCCACAACCCTTCTTCTACTTGCTGTTCCTATAGGTTCATCAACCCTGGGCTTCACATACCGAGAAACAGAAAACATATACCACAGCTTCAAGAGGGTGACTCCCAATGACATAACGCCTCTGAGATAAAACCTAATATGAACAAAAAATATACAGAAAATGTTGAAAACCAGGTCAGGTCCAGCGTGTATCACAAGGGGGATAAACCGACAAAGTTTTGACTGCTTAACTCAGGTTCATCCCTTTGATCTTCAATACTCATCTCTCCAATGCGCTCTTGCTTAATAACCACTTTCCTCCCAGCCCTCGAATAGGGATAGAGGGAGGTCATCAGACGCACATGTCCTAGGTAGTTCCCACAAGTGTATTTTGGGCTCCCACTGTCATCTATAGCCTTCTGCTGGGATCAAATGGTCAAGGGAGGGCAAGTGGTGGTTGTCTCCTGAGTGGCTGCCAGGTAAATCAATTTTTTCTTATCTAAATTATCCCATTCATATGCAATATGGCCTTAAGCCCCTTGCAGGATCAAGGCAGGCCCAAATCTATTGTCAGCTATTTAGACTAAGCAGTCTGGCCCTGGCCTCAGAAAAGTTCAAGAGGCATTTTAGCCCCCTGATCTCCAATTTAACACCCATTACGTTCTTGTTCACCATTTCGGGTAGGAATAACCAAAGACAGCTTCTCAGAATCCTCAGTTTCTCTCCTCATGCCCTTTCCACTTAACAACTGAGTAAACTATGTAGTCATAGCTCACCTCTGGCTAGCCAATGAAGATAAACCCAAGTCCATCCAGCTGCCGTAACGCAGACGCCAGACAAGCCTCCACTCTTCATCTCCATGATTTTGTTTTTCCAGCACCCCACTCCACTGATACCCTAGCAAGTTAGGCTGTGTTGTCTAGAGAAACGAATCCAATGCCATTCATCTATGTCTAAGAAAAGAGCTTTATATTAAGCAGCAACTTTATGTCAAGAAGGCACCCAGCTCAGTTCAACTCAAGTCTCTAAGTCTGATGCTAGTTCCTAAGTCCCTTTTCAGACTCCCATAGCTACATGGATGTCACAGCATGGTGAGCCACAAAGCGGAAAGGTCACAGGCTGCTGCAGGCAGAGTCCCATGGGTCCAAAGTCAGTGAAAACATGCAGGGCAGCAGCAGTTCTCCTCCCGGTTGGCTGCAGTGTTGCAGAAAGCAGGAAGCCAGAGGGGCAGAGAGAGTAGTCCCCAGAGTCCCTTTCTCTTATACAAAAGGCTTATGATATCACAGAGATGGCATCAGGCTTCAACTGAATTGACAAATTTGTCTCCACCAATAGGCAGGAGTGTCCAGTTGATCTAATTCCCAACTACCACATGGCTTGGGTCAGAAGTAAACACATTTCTGGTTTTCTCTACTTTCAACCGAGAGACAGCTGACATTGGCAATGATATCCCTTGCTCCATGTACTCTTTGGAATCCATCCTGAACTTCTGGAAACTCCCTGTCAATGTAGTGCTACAATCATTGCTGGATTATCTTCAACAAACTTTTATTACATTTGGTATTTTTTGGGGGGGAAAAAAGGGTCCTTGTTCTTCCTGTTCATTTTGAGTTTATTTTTGTTATTGTTGTAATAAGCTGGAAGAGGTGAGAGAAATATGTGGTTTATGATTCCTTACAATTTTAAGAACATTGTGTTGCAATATGGACCTATGGAGATAACAAGTACAATAAAGGTTCCTGGGTGGGGGTATAGTGGTGGGGGGAGAGGGAGCGGTGGGGGTAATGAAGAAATGAGGTAGAGTTCAAGAAGGAAGATAGTTTTTGAAACTGATGGTGGTAGCAAGTGTGCAATACTGCTTGATGTGATTGAATTATGAAACAATATGTTATCTTTATTACCTCCCAATAAAATGGGTTTTGGGGGGAAAAATCTAAGAATCAACATTCTACTTTGATTTTTATATGTGATAAAATAATATTTTCCCTGAACACTTATTTCCTTACAAGATATTAAAAATTCTGTCATTCCTTATATTTCTAGACTTCTACTAGTTTTCATTGCCAACTTTTATAATTTTTTACTTTGAATTTTATAGATCTCAGTAGGCTTTTATTTAGCCCCTGAAGACTCAGCCATAAGCATTGCAGCTCACTTTTGAATCTGGGCGTACTTCTGGTAACTTTAGTCTAAGGCTAAAATGTCTACATTGAACTGGTAAAATTGCATATAGTGAGTTGAGTAAAGACCAATTGAGGGAGCACTTTGCTTCTAAGGCCTAGCAAGACTAGCTCTCTCCTGATTCATGATCATTTTAGAAGGTCATGTACACTTTAAAATGAGATCAGACTTAGGACTTTTCTCTAGCAATGCATGTGCATATATGCATACAATATATTTTCTTTAGTTTTTGAGAGTTATACAGATGCCTTGAAATTCATCCATGTTATGATCATCTCTTAGGATTCAGCTTATTTATAATATGATTTGTCATGCTTTCCTTTCTGTTTTACTATAAGTTGATGATGAGCAGGAGTGTGTTAATAGTCATGTAAATTCAAAATATTACAATTATTTTTGATAAGTCAATTTATCCTTTTTTTTTTAATTCAACCAAGTCTTCACACCCCACTGTTTGTCTAAGAAGGATCTCTTTATGGTTGTTAATTTATTTTCATTGTCCTAGTCCTTATTTCCCTTATTTGGTTTTGCTTTTTGGCTTTAGATCAAGAATTTAACATTATTCTCTATATAATAATATTTTATCTTTCTTTATTCAGTAAAATATATATATTTTTCCACAAACTGATAATGACAATCATTGTCCCACAAATCAAGTTCAAATAAAAAAGAATGCACTTATTCAACAAGTAAATAGTTTTTTTTAATTTATTATGTTTAAGGAAATAGGGTATCCTTAACAACTCCAATCCAAATGGGTTTTTCTTTTTCTTATAACTTCCTATTGCACTTTGATCATTACAAAATTCATTTGGTCCTGAATTATGACTGGTTTATGTTGCTTTTTAGTGACTTCAGAGTATGTCCTATTTAATCAAGAAGATAAATTTCCTTAGAGCATATATTTATATGTTTTATATACAAGTATAAATATTTATATACAAATGCATAGGACAGTGCACAGTTTTTGATTTAACAGGTGATGCGTATTTTAGATATTAAATAAATTGGCTTATTTTTAACATCATTTCACAGATACATGAGACACTCTTGGTGTGCAACAAATGAGCTAACCTAATTATCTTCGTAAAGTGAAAATGTGTCTTCATCACATGAAAATAATGACATTGTCTTTGGAAATCTAGAATGGCTCTTCTCACTCTAAAGAGTAGGTGCTGAGATTATAAAGGACAGATGTTTGTAAAGAGGGAACTGTGGTAATTACATAATCTGGTGTCAATTTGGGACTGGAGGGGATTAAGAATGAGGGTTGGAGTCTAGTCTGTCAATCAGGATATAGCCAATGAGACTTCTATGTGGGAATGGCCTTCCCCTAAGAATTTGGGAAACTCTTGATTACCTACTTGGAGGTGGGAGCCATCTCTCTGTCTCTGCTCGCTTCCTTGGAGACTCTACTGAAAAGGCTGACTCCCTTTGAGCCATCCTTGAAGAGAAGTCATCCCTGGACTTACTCTGATGCAGCCAGAACCGTGGACCTGGAGAAGCCACGTGGAGACCCCTGCCAGCACTGAGATGCTTACAACATCACTGGCTCTATGAGACTTCACACCCACTGGCTTGTGATCTCCCTGCATTCGGCATCACTGCATGTGTTTTGTGAGTCTGAAGAGGACTTTATAAATTGGTGACAGACATATGGGCTAATATCAGACTTATGGACATGATCTGGACTGGGCTGGGATCTTTTCTCAATATTCAACTGCTCTTGTATATAAACCTCTTTCTTATACACATATGCATATTTATGAATTTGTTTCTCTAGTCTACCCAGACTAACACAGGAACCCTCAAATTTGTGCGTATTTATGTCTGTGCATTCCTAAGGTGAGTGGCTGCATGGCTTCAATTAGCTTCTCACATGTTACCTTTCACCCATAAAACAAGTTAGAAGTCATTAAGAGAAGGTCATGTCTAACAGTCTTTATATAATATAATAATAATTGGGAGATACTCAAGACATATACACTGAATGAGAATATGTGAATACGAAACGCAGAAAGAATATACCTCACCTCAGCTGGTGTTAGTTTTGCAAGATATGGGGAGAGGAAGGAGATTATTCAGTTGTTGCCATATCAAAGTGTGCTAAAGTCACCCCAATCCAGCAGACTCTCCAATGAGCACTCTCACTGGAAACCTTACTAGAAATTCAAGTCAACATGGGGAAGATGGGTATGCATGTCTCAGAGAAGGAAATTACATTTATGTTGGTAAGAAAATGGGCAACTTCTTTTTAAAAAAAATAATTTTATTGAGGGCTCTTACAGCTCGTATAACAATCCATACATCTATTGTACCAAGCACATTTGTACATATGTTGCCATCATCCTTTCAAAACATTTTCTTGCTACTTCAGCCCTAGGTATCAGCTCCTCATTTGTTTCCCTCACTCCCTCAGGAACCCTTGATAACTAATACATTATTATTATTATTATTTTCATATCTTCCACCAACCACTGTCTCCCTTCACCCATGTTTCTGTTGTCCATCCCATTGGAAGGGGGTGGTGGTGTAATACATAGACCATTTTGATCAGTTCTCTCTTTACCCCCAACTTCACCCTACCCTCGTGGTATTGATACACCTATTATTGTTCCTGAGGGGTTTATCTTTCCTGGATTTCATGTTGAGAGTTCTATTCTGTACCCTGCACATTCTATAGTCTGGCTAGATTTGTAAGGTAGAATCGGGGACATGATAGTGGGGGGAGGAAGCATTAAAGGACTAGAGCAGTGGTTCCCAACCTTTCTAATGCCATAACCCTTTAACATAGTCCCTCATGTTGTGGTGACCCCCCAACAATAAAATTAGTTTCATTGCTACTTCATAACTGTAATTTTGCTACTGTTATGAATCAGGCGACCCCTGTGAAAGGATTGTTTGACCCCCAAAGGCGTCGACAACCCACAGGTTGAGAACTGCTGAACTAGAGGAATGCTATGTGTTTTGTCATTGCTATACTAAACCCTGGCTGGCTCGTCCCTTCCTTATGACTCTTCTGTGATGGGATGTCCAATTGTCTACAGATGGGCATTGGGTCTCCTCTCTGCCCCTACCCCGGCTCTGTTGTTGTCGATATGGTTGCTTGTTCTGGGTCTTAGATGCCTGATACCTGATCCCATCAACACCTCATGACCACACAGGCTGTTGTGCTTCTTCCATGTGGGCTTTGTTGCTTCCCAGGTAGATGGCTGCTTGTTCATCTTCAAGCCTTTAAGACCCCAGATGCTATTTTTGATAGCCAAGCATCATCAGTTTTCTTCACCACATTTTCTTATGCTCCCAAATTGTCTTCAGCACTCCTGTCAGGAAGGTGAGCAACACAGAATGCCAAGTTATTAGAACAAAGTGTTCTTGTGTTGAGGGAGTGCTTTAGTAGAGGCCCAATGTCCATCTGCTACCTTAATATTTAACATATATGATATGTAGATACATAGATCTGTATTCCTTCTGGTATATGTGTATATATTTACGTATATACACGCCTGTGTCAGTCCTCTATAAATGTTGTTTGCCTCCTAGTTCTTTCCTCTATTTCCTTTTACTCTCCTCTGTCCCACTATCATGTTCAGTTTTCATTCAGCACTCATTAATTCCTCTTAGCTACATTGCACTTGATCAAGCCCCACCAGTCATCCTCCATCCTCCTCACTATTGACTTTAGATCACTTGTTGTTCCCTTGTCCCTGGGTTTGTTGGCTTCCCCAATTCCTTTCCCCAACCTCCCCTTCTCCCAAGTCACCCTGGAACTGTTAGTCCATTGTTTTCTCCTCAGGATTATTTATTCTGCCTATTTTATATAGATAGACATGAAAAAAAAAAAAAGAGAGAGAGAGAAAATTCTATAGATAGTTCCAGGTCTACCTGTTGACCTTTATGAATGTTTTTCGATCCTGTCTGATGAGGTGCCATGCCCTGTCCCTGAAGTCTATTTTTGGGGTTCTTGGGGACTTTATTACTTTGTTTCACCCTGGTGTGTGTGAGGGGGTGGGGGAGAATATCAGACCAGGCACAATTCCTGCACTGTGTCTCCAGTGTTATCCTCCATAATGCTATGGCTCAGTGAGGGGACACCATGTCTCATAGTGAGGCCGGCCCTAAAGTCCTCTCTATGCATTGGCTGTTCTGAGCAGTAATATCATCCTTGGAGCTTGGTGGGGTCCACTTTTTCTATCCCCTTACCTCTTAGTTTTCTCTGATGTATTCTGAGCAGACCTGCCCCTCTCTCTGAGCTGTAGCCTCAGTGCTGTCCTCTGTAGTTCATTCTTCTGGCGAGGATATAATCATTTGCCTTGCAAATTAACGTGGGAAATAGCTTCCTTCTCCTCACTTTCTTTTCTTTTCTTTTTGTCATTGTTAAGTCCCATAGAGTCAGCTTTGGCTCATAGTGATCCTCTCTCAAACTCACTCACTGCAATAGTGTCAAGTCCCTCTTAACTCACTGCTAGAGTCCCTGTCGGCAGAGCAGGACTGGCTGCGGGGGTTTTGAGACTGTAAATCTTTACAAGAGCAAAAAACCTCATTTTTTTCCTAAGTAGAAACTAGTGGGTTTGAACTGCTAGCCTCATTAATTGGCTATGCCATCAGAGTTATAGAGGCGGGGAAAGGAAAAGTAATAGGGGAAACTGCAAAAAAGAGAGGGAGCGGGTGACAAGATGTATTTGCTAGTGGTTGAGTCTCCAAGAACAAGCAGCAGAAATCATAAGCATTTTTGGGATAAAAGGAAGCGCTGGAGACTCTGTTGGGTGGGTGTGGCACTGCTAGCAGCAAGATGTGATTCAAACTCATCAGCAGCTGCACTACAGAAAGAGGAGGCTGTCTGCTTTCCTAAAGACTTACAGTCTCATAAACCCCATAGAGGGTTGCTATGAGCTGGAATCAACTCATTGGTAATAAGTTTGGGTTCTTAGATAAAACAATAATTTGATCACTCATATCTTGACTCTCTTGCTCATGTCCAAGAAGAACTCATATATCCCTCTATATGGACTCTAGCATATGCACTCATATATGCACTCTAGCATCGGGAATAGGCACCATGGCTCTAACTATGGTAGACATCATGGCTGCAACAATGGGCTCAAACATAAAAACAATTGCAAGGATGGCACAGAACCAGGCAGGGCTTCACTCAGTTGTCCCTAAGGACACTAGGAATTAGAGCTAACATCATGGGACCTAAAAACAGCATCATCTAGAAAAAATAGGGTTTCCTTCTGTGTTTTTAAGTCAACACTTTCGCCTTGTAGAAACATATTTAATTATGATTCTCTTGACTTACAAAAAATATTTTTAGGATAGAAATGAAATTTCCTTTAGAAACCATTTGCTCAAACTGACTATGGCCAAAGGTGAAGTAGGTACCAAGGATAAGGAAGTGACTTGTTCAAATAGCATACAGATGTTTAATAGCATGAAAATAGTACTATGAACTCTCTACTGTACACATAGTCCCAAATTACTCTAACATTACCACAAAGAACACCTTATGAAGCTTTTGTCCAGTGTGAGGGGAGTGTTGGAAAGAGAATGACACATACTGGCTGAACATACCAAGGTGAAAACTGTTCAAGTGTGCGATATGGATCATTTCCCATTGGTACAATGAACATGACCTTGGGCTTTCCTCCAGACTGAAGAGAAAAGTGAACACTTATTTCTGAGAATGACTGATTAGAAGATAAAGTTAAGACAACACTGAGTGGGAAAGGTTACCTTTGAGTTAACTCCATTTTCATTGGTGGATAAGAACAAGGGCATACAAAGAGAACAATCAAGACACAATACAATTTGTTCTTTGTGTGTGTGTGTGAGAGAGAGAGAGAGTCATACTAAATATTTTCATTCTAATCTGATCCAGCATTTCAGATACCCTGAAGGAACTGTCTGCAATATCTTCATGGCATTTCTGCAAAGAAAGAGGAATACAAATTGTTTTGTAAGACGTACAAAAGACGTGTGCAAATTCATCTCGAAGCAGCTTTTATTTTCATTACCTTTGTCCTGTTTGCATCTTATTCAATTCTGATGTTTTTCTTTTTTATCCATCTATGAGCACATGAACAAAGGGTGTTTTTTTTTAATCTTGTGATGAATTATACATATAAATTCCTAAGAATTACATATTGAAAAGGAAGTTTTTAAATCAATCTGTATGTTAAGAAACTAGAAAAATATGAGCATTTCTACAATGGAAATTTAGGTATAGGGAAAGTAATGAAGACACAAGAGGTAACTAATGCTATTTAATAAAATAAAATAAAATAAGCATCCCTAATGAACACAAAAGCTGCTTTTATGGAAAACCAAAATTCTCAGTGCCATTGAGTTGATTCCAAGTCATAGCAAATAGCTTGATTGACGATCAGAGAAAAATAAAATAGAGAGAAATTATAAATTACCAATATACAGATTGGGAAGATACCATCACTACAAAGAATATGAATATTAAAAAGATAATAAGAGAATATTTAAATAACCTCATGCCAATAAATTTGACAACTCGGATGAAATGAACATATATATAGAAAAATAGAAAAAAGCAAATCTCACTAAAGAGGAAATCATTTTTATAGCTTTATAACTATTTCATGAGTTTCTGTGAGACATTGCAGTGAACTGTAGAACCCCAGTGACTGAGGAAATATACTAAAGGGAGAAGAGTGGCCAGGGGACGAGGAATAGAATGGTATTCATCTTGGAAGGGTTAGACATTTGGGACATCTTTAAGATTCAACTCCTTGGAACTAGTCTGGTATTTCTTCTAGAAGAAATTATTGTAACACCACTGTTCAACATTGCACGAGATTTTCTAGCCTCAGCAATGTGAGGGGGGAAAGAGATAACAAATATCTATATTAGAAAGAGAGAAAACTGTCTTATTCAAAGATGGCCTGACTGTCTATTGCAAGAGTGGTCAAGCCGTGGCACACATTCACACTAGCCTTTGAATTGCTTCAGAATAGTCCTTGTGCTAAGGATGACTTTTACATTTTTAAGATTGTACAAACAAAAAATTTTCAAAAGAGATGATGTGACATGAACTACACCTAAAAATTTTGCTATCTGTTTTTGTACACAACCCCTTTACAAAAAAACGCATTATTTGCCCAATTTATGTAGGAAATGGAATCTCAAAAGAAAGAGAAGCAAGATTTTAGAACATAAAGTCAATATTCAAAAATTCAAAATCAATTATACTTACACTTATATTCAAGCATTCAAAATCAATTGTGCTTACAATTACAGGAAATGCACTGTCAGAAATTAAGTGTAAAAATCAAAAATATTTAAAATAACCAAAATATATGAAATAACTAGGGAAGTATCTGACAAAAATGTAAAAGACTTGCATAATGAAAAGCATAAAACCTTGATGAGAGAATAAAGATATCTAAAGTAAATAGAGAAATATACTGCATTTGTGAATTAGAACACTCAGTATTTTTTAAGATGCCAAATAAAATATTTTTAATATGAAACTTCAGCTTCAATGTGCTTCATGCAACTATAAAATGTATTGAGGGAAATGGTTTTTTTTTAGTTATGATATTGAATTGTTGTCAGGTGCCATCGCGCTGGTTCCTGTGCACAACAGAAGGAAACCCTTTCTGGTCCTGCCCCACAATCGTTCTTGTGTTTGAGCCCATTGTCGCAGCCACTGTGCCAATCCATCTCATCAAAGGCCTTCCTCTTTTCACTACCCGCTACTTCACCAACTATGATGGCTCTGTCAAGGGACTGGCCTCTTCTGATAACATGACCACATTATATGAGACCAAGTCTCACCATCCTTGTCTCTGAGAAGTATTCTGGCTATATTTCTTACAAGACAGTTTTTGTTGTTGTTGTTATTTTGGCAGTCCATGATACTGTCAATATTCTTCATCAGCACCTTAATTAGAATGCATCAATTTCTTTTTGGTCTTCCTTATTCAGTGTCCACATATTTACACCTGCATGTGAGGTAATTGATAATTCCACGGCTTGGGCTAATGTGTATTTTAGCCATCAAAGTAACTTCCATGCTTTTCAACACATTAAAGATATTTTGTGCAGCGTTTACCCAATGCAATGCTGCTTCTATAAGTATTGATTGTGGAACCAAGACAAAATCCTTGACAATTTCAATCCTTCCTTAATTTATCATGATGCTGTCTATTGGACCAGTTGTGAGGACTTTCCTATTCTTTCGATTGAATTTTAATCCATACAGTAGACTACAATCCATACTAAAGGCTGGAAAGTTTTAGATACAACAATAATATAATATCCTACAAAAAGAAATATTGATAAGTTTTACTCTCTCAAACATAATTCTGTTTCTTGAAAGCAGTCCAGAGAAGGAAAAGATCAGTTGCAGATTGGGAAAAATATTTTCCCAAATGTTTGCACCCAGTAAATCTATCATAAAGCTCCTCAGAAGCAAGAATAGTAATACATGCTATAAGCAGGGACGTGTTCCTGGAAAAGGACACCATTTTGGGGAAGGTAGAGGGATAGAGAAACAGATTTGCATTGCAGTGGATTGATGCACTGACTGCAACAATGCAACAATGCAACAGCAATCAATGCAACAACAATGATTGCAAGAATGGAACATGACTGGGCAATGTATTGTTCTGTTGTTGCGACGAATCAGAATCAACCCCACAACAACTAAGAACAACAGCGATAACATACTTATTATGGAATGTTTATAAAGCTCTGAAAACGTAGTGATAAGAAAACAATCAACTTATTAGGAAAAAAGGTGCGAATTTATTTGTAAAGGCATTCCATTCAAGAAGATGTATATGTGTCAAATATGGCATGACAAGATTCACAGAATTATTAATTATTGTTGTTGGGTGCCATCAAATTGGTTCCAACTCATGTTGAATGAAATAAAACACTGCCCAGTCCTGTGCCATCCTTTTAATTGTTGCTATGTTTTAGCCCATTGTTACACCCCTGGGTCAATCCATCTTGTCAAGGATCTTCCTTATTTTTTCGCTGCTCTAATACTTTACCAAGCATGGTATCCTTTACCAGGAAGTGATCTCTCCTGATAACATGTTTAAAGTATGTGAGACAAGGTCTTGCCATCCTCCACTGGAAGGAATATTATGGCTGTTCTTCTTTCTTTTTTTTAAATTATTTTATTGGTGGCTCTTACAACTCTTGTTACAAATCATACATCAATTGTATCCGACATATTCGTAGATATATTCCATTATTCTTTTCTAGACATTTACTTTCCATTGAACCCTTGGGATCAGCTCCTCTCCCCCCTCCCCCCTCCCCGCAACCTTCGTGGCTTCCTGATAGATTGTAGATTGTAAACTATTTTCAAATCTCACACCGACTGCTGTCTCCCTTCCCCTCTGTTTCTGATGTTCTTCCATCCTAGCTGGGGGTATGTGGTTATGTGCCATTCATTGCAATCGGTGCCCCGCTCCTTCCCCGCCTCTCCCTCCCTTCCCCCTACCCTTTTGGTGTCTCTGTTCCCATTCCTGTTCCTGGGTTCCATGTGTTGTGAGTTTATCTCTTGTGTATACCTATGTACATGCTCCCATCTAGTATAGATTGGGAGGCGGGCACTGAGGTCATGATAGCAGGGGGTGAGGAGGCCTCCAGGGAACAGAGGTATATTGTGTGACCCATTAATGCTCTACTGCACCCTGATTGACTCAACCCCTCCCTGCGACCCTTCTGTCGGGGGATGTTCCATTGTCCATAGATGGGCTTTGGGTCTCCACTCCAACTCCCCTCCATTTTCACCAATGCATTTTTGTTTGTTTACTATTTGTTGTGAATCTTCTGATGCTCATTACCCAGTCTCAATAACACCTCGTGATCGCATTGGCTGGTGTGCTTCTTCCATGTGGGCTTGTTG
>NW_022103968.1:39616799-39638502 GCF_000313985.2 Echinops telfairi
CATAAGTGCACACCTCTGTTAATCTCCCTATCTATAAGTTTGCTTCCTAGAGCTTGCCTCTATTTCCTTTTGCCTCTTCCCGCCCCGCTATCACTTTCCCCTTTCTTCCACCTCTTATTGCTTCCTTTCCACTAGCTTGGTGTTGCTCGAATACTCACAGGACCTCTAATCTCTCCTAGATACTGGTTCTGCTTCCCTAGTTGTTCCCCGTCCATGAGGCTGTCTGCTCACCACAACCTTCTCCCCACCTCCTTCTTCCCCCTCTACCTTCCAGGGCCATTGGCCCCATTGCCTTCTCCCCGGGCTTCCTACCATGGCCCAACCCATATAATTAGGCAAACCATCCATGTCCTAGTCCAAACAATGAAGAAAGAAAAGGAAAGAGAAAAAGAAGAGAGAAAAGAAAAAAGAAATTAAACCCTACATAAGTCCAAGTCTGTTTGCTGCTCCCCATTAGACCTTCCCCGCTGTTCCTGAGGGAGATCAGGGGGCTGCTCTTCCTCGTGCAAAGTCCATTCTTGGGGCTCTTCGGGACCTCTGTGGCTTGGCTTAACTCCAATTGCTGATCTATTATGTTCCATTCCCCTACTGTCTCCCTGCCGTGTGTCCCCATTATTGTCCCCTGCCTCCATATGCTCCAGTTAGGGGACAACATGTCTTGGGCTGTTGGTAGTCCCACAGTCCTCTCTGAGCCCCAGCAGCTCCACGCAGGGACCTCATCCTCTGGGCTTGGTGTGCCCATGTGGAGTCTAGGCCGACTACCCCTTTCTCTTTTTCCTTCTTGGTTTGCTTCCATCTGGGTATGGTGGGTCGGTTCCTTTCCCTAACCAGAAGGTCTAGTGTTGTTCTCTGTGGCACACACTTTTGGGGTGGGGGTCAGTCTGGTTCTGATTGGGGCCAGCTCTGTAGTCCAGTCTTTTCATGGATTCCTCCATGTGTTATGTTGCCCTCCTGGTTTGGCGTATCATGGTGGGGTCTGTATGCACATTCCAATTCTGTAGAGATACAACTAATACTCTCCCCCTGGGTGGGTTAGTGCCCTGTTACCCCCATGTCATTATCTCAGTTTCTCCCTACCCCCGTTCACCCTCCTCCTTCCCCCTTTCCCTTTATGTTGGATTCACATGTACCTCCCTGGGTTTAGTGTGACCTCCCCCTGACTGCCTATGCTGCCTATGTGTCTTTTCTTCTATTCCTACTGTGCTGACTGTACTTACCTCAGGGAACTCGTGTTTTACTTGTCCTATTGTGATTGGCTAACTTTGCTTAACATAATTTCCTCAACTCCTCCCATGAGATGATGTGTTTCATGTGATCATCAGTGCTTTATAGTGCTGCATAGTACTGCATTGTGTCTATGTGCCAGAATTTGCTAATTCACTCGTCTACTGATGGAAATTTAGGTTGTTTCCAACGTAGATCAATTTCCATTTTCTTTAAGTATCACCAGATCACTTTCCAGAGGGGCTGTACATATCTACACAACCACAAGCAGTGGAGGAGGGTTCCTATTTCACCACATCCCCTCCAACAAGTATTACTCTCTGATTTTCTGATTTGGGCTAGCCTCAAGGGTATTAGAGAGTATCTCATGGTTGTTTTAATTTACAATTCTCTTATGGCTAATGAACGGGAATACTTTCTCATGTGTTTGCTGACATATGGGTCACCTCCCTAGTGAAAATTCTTTTCAGTTATTTTGCCCACTTCCATAAGGGGTTAACTGTTTTCTTCTTTTTTCAGGCCATGAGGGTGTTGTAGATTTTAGTAATAAGCCCTTTGATGTGTCATTACTAAAAATTCTCTCCCAGTCTGTGGGTTGCCTTATTACCCTCTTGGTGAATTCTTTCAAGGCACACAGGTGTTTTATTCTTATTAAATCCCATTTGTCGATTTTCAGTTCACCTGTGTGTGCACCCTTCCCTATTGCAGTGAGCCTATGAATTCCCTGGGCCAATGATCTTAGGTTTGTCCTGATTCCTTCCTTGATGATCCTGATGTTTGGGGTTTTACTACTAGGTGTGTGATCCACCTTGAGTTTGTTCTTGTGCATAGGGTGAGATAAACATCTTATTTCATTTTTATACATGTGGGTATCCATAGTTTGGAGCACCACTTGTTAAAAAGGGCATCCTTTTCCCACTTGATGTTTTTGGGACCCTTATTGAAGATCAGTTGTCTATATGCTGATGGATTTACTTCTAGGCTTTCTATTCTTTTCCACTGGTCTGGGTATCTGTCATTGTCCCAGTACCATGCTGTTTTGACCACTGTAGCTGTGTAGTAGGTGTCAAAATCAGGTAAAGTTAGTCCTCCGACTTTGTTTTTCTTCTTGAGGTGTTCTCTCCTAATTCTGGGCTTCTTCCCTGTCCATATGAAATTGGTGGTCAGTTTTTCCAATTCTTTGAAGAAGGTGTTAGTATTTGAATCAGAATAGCATTAAACTTATAAAGTGTTTTGGGTAAGATTGACATCTCTACTATGTTGAGCCTTGCAATCCAAGAGCTTGCGATGTTCTTCCATTTGTCGTGGTCGCTTTTGATTTCCTGTAAAAGGGTCTTGTAGTTTTCCTTTTATAGGTCTTTTAAGTTTTTTTGGTTAAATACATTCCTAGGTATTTCAGTTTGTTCTTGGCTACTGTGATGGGTACTGCCTTCTTGATCTCCTCTTCCATGGTCCTGTCTGATGTGTATAGCAAGCCTATCGACTTCTGTTTATTGATCTTATATCCTGCCACTCTTCCATATTCCTCTATTGCTGTAAGTATGCCCATTGTGAAGCTTTTGCGTTTTCAATGTACAGGATCATGTCATCTGCAAATAGCGATAGTTTCTCCTCCTCTTCTCCCATTTGGATACCTTTAATGTCCTTCTGCTGTCTAATGCTGTTAGGTAGGACTTTCAGTATGATATTGAATAGAAGTGGGGACAAGGAGCATCCTTGTCTTGTACCCTTTTTCCGTGGGATTGTTTTTGTCTATTCTCCACTAACTATGATGTTGGCCGTTGACTTTTCATAGACAGCTTGTATTAGCTTGAGGAATTTACCTTCCATTCCTGTCTTTTGGCTATCTTAATTAGGAATGAGTGCTGGATGTTGTCAAATGCTTTTTCTGCATCTATGAATATTATCATGTGGTTCTTATACTTTTTCTTATCGATGTGGTGTATAATATTGATGTATTTTCAGATGTTAAACCATCCCTGTATCCCTGGGATGAATCCTACCTGGTTGTGGTGGATGATATGCTTTATATACTTTTGTATTCTATTGTCCAAAATTTTGTTAAGGATTTTTGCATCTATGTTCATTAGAGATATCGGTCTGTAGTTCTCTATACCTGTGGGGGTTTTGCCCTGTTTGGGTATCACAGTTATGCTGGCTTCATAGAATGAGTTTGGGAGTTTGCTATCATTTTCTATACTCTGGAAAACTTTGTGGAGGATTGGTGTCAACTCTTCCCTGAATGCTTGGTAGAATTCCGCTGTGAAGCCATCAGGCTCAGGGGCTTTTTTTAAGGTAGCTTCTTGATAACCCTCTCTATTTCTTCTTTCACTATGGGTTTGTTGAAGTTCTTGACCTCTGTCTGAGATAATCTAGGGAGGGGCTGTTTATTTCCAAGTATTTATCTATGTCTTCCACGTTTCAGAATTCATTAGAATACAGTCCTTCATAGTACTTTGTGATTATCCTTTTAATCTCACTGGGGTCTGTTGTAATTACCCCTGTTTCATCCCTCATCCTGGCTATTGATGTTTGCTCCTTCCTTTCCTTGGTTAGGTTTTCCAGCTGTCTGTCAGATCCTTTCATAGAACCAGCTTTTGCCTGCGTTTATTTTTTGCATTGTTCTCATGTCTTCCCACTGGTTTAACTCTGCCCTGATTTTTATAATTCCTTTTCTTTTCCTATTGAAGGGGTTGTCCTGTTGACTCCATTCTAGTTTCAGGAGGTTTTGTGATAACATATCAGTAATACACCTCTCTTCTTTTTTCATATATGCATTTATTGATATCAAGCCTCCTCTGATAACTGCCTTCGCAGTATCCCATAGTTTTGCTAAGTTGTATTCTCATTCTCATTAGTGTCTAGAAACTTCCTAACATCCTCTCTAATCTGGGCCTGTACCCATGCATATCGCAGAAGATCGTTATTCATCCTCCAATTGATTGCTCTTGTTATTCTGGTCATCCTTTTATTAATCTCTTGCTTTATGGCATGGTCATTTGAGAAAGACATCTGAATAATCTCTATGTGTTTGAATTTACTAAGGCTTGACTTGTGCCCCAGCATGTGGTCTATTCTTGAAAATAAGACATGTGGGTTTGAGAAGAATATGAATTTTTTTGTGTTTGGATAGAAAACTATATACATCTATTAGGCCCAGTTGCCTAATTACATAGTTTAGCTCTATAGCCTCTTTGCTGAACTTTATTCCCAGTGATCTGTATTTCTCTTAAAGCAGAGTATTAAAGTCACCTACTATAATTGTTGAATCCATGATTTCTTTTTACATCTTTTTAATAGTTTGATGAAATTTGCTGCTCTATTGTTAGGCATGTAAATATTCAATATGCTAATTGGTTTCTGGTTTACTGATCCTTTTAACATTATATAGTGCCCCTCCTTCTCTCTTTTTATACTTTGAACTTTGAGGTCCATTGTGTCGGAGATTAAGATTGCCACTCCTGCTTTTATTAAATTGCCATTTGCCAGGTATTCTTTCCGCCAGCCCTTTATTCTTAATTTATTTTTTTTCTGTGCACTTAAGATGTGTCTCTTGCAGGCAACAGATTGTTGGGTTATGTTTTCTGAACCAGTCCTCAAGCCTTTTTCTTTTAATGTATGAATTGAGGCCATTGGATTTCAGAGTTTTTATCACAATCTGTGGATTCATTGCTGTCATATCATGTTTTGTGTTTTGGGTGTTTTCCTATCTCCCTTCATATCAGTGTCTTGTGTTTGTGTGTGGGGCTTCTTTCTTGTCCTATTTTCCCTGAGGCCCTGTTATCTTGGTAATTGTTGTTGGCTTCTGGATGGAGTTGGGATATATGCTTGGATGGAGTTGGGATATATGTCTCCTGCTTGTGCTTGATAGAGGTGAATCCTCTGGCCATAGTGAGTCAGCCAGTATCTTCTGCAGGGTTGAGTGTCTTGCAGCATATTCTTTGAGTCTTACCTTGTCCTGAAAGACCCTTATCTCCCCATCTACCTTAATGGAGAATTTGGCAGGGTAAAGGATTCTTGGGGAGGCGTTTTTTCTTTCAGCTTTTGGAAGATGTTGCTCCACTCTCTCCTCTTCATGGTGTCTACTGATACTTCTGAGCATATTCTTACATGAGCTCCTTTGTATGTGACGCTCTCCCTTTCTCTTGCTGCTCTTAAATTTTTCTCTTTTTCCTCAAAGTTGGATATTTTTACTGTTATATGTCTTGGTGAGTTCTTCTTGGAGTTTAGTCTAGTTGGTGTCCTTTCTGCTTCCTGTATGAGCACCTGATTCTCACTCATTAAGGTGAGAAAGTTTCCTTCCAGAAATTCTTTTGCTATCTTAGCTGTTAACTTGTGTGATGTTTTCTGCTCCAGTAGACCAATTATTTGAATATTATTCCTCTTCATAACCTCTGTCATTGATATCAGGTTATCTCTGCTTCTTTAATTTTCCTATCTGACTGTCTTTCTTGCTTGCTGAGGTCTGTTTGAGTGTCTCTGGGATCACTGATATAGCTATCTGCCTCCTCAAGCCTAATTGTAAATTCTGTAATCTCGTGTGTGGCTTCCGTTTCCTCATCTGTTAGCACCTGTATTTCCCTTTGGTGCATGGACTTCATGCCCTCTATTGTGGACTTCATCTCTTTTATCATTGCATCCTTATTCTGTGTTGCTTCCCTCAGCACCTGCATTACTCTGAGCAGACTTCTGAAGATATATTCCTATGACAGATCCATGTCTGACTTTTCTAGGAGTGTCATTACTTCTGCTACTCTGTTTTGTTTCTCTGGTTGTTTTTGTTCAGAGTGATGTGGTCTGTTGATTTTTCCTTGATCCTTTCATAGGCCCCATGTTCCTGGGAGACAAGGGGGCCCTTAGTTCTTTCTCTGTGTTAATGTTAAGGATGCTTTTGGTGGGCTGACTGAGATTACTATAGAGATGGGTCCGACTGCCGTGTAGACAGAGTTCCTCAATGGTTCAGTGGCCAACAGCGGTGAGGAGTTTCAATGACTGGAGTGGGGGCTGGAGCCTATTTGTTTTCCCTCGGTTGCTTTGACCTGATCTGTCAGGCACACTTAGCAACCTTTTTTCTTGTTTAATTAAAAACATTGTTTTACTTTTCCTTCTAATTTTTAAAGATGCCTAATAGAAGGCAAAGGTGGTGCGGTCCCAGGCAATAGTGGGGGTGGATCACCCCCAGTCGCAAGTTACCTAACCAGCTACAAGTAGACTGCAGGTCAGTTACCAGGGCCCTGGGTGAATGGAAGGAGAGACCCAAACCTGGAGGTGGATCACTGCCACATGGGGAGAAGGGAACTGCAGGAAAGGGAAACTTCTCTCCTAGTGGAGTACCACAAGTGGGAAGCTGCTGCAGGGGGTCTTGGCACAGCTTCATGTGCCTTGGTGGGGCAGCCAAGCAACTCCTGGCATGGAAGTCCAGCCTGGGGGTGCAGTGGGTCAATCGCTGATCATGGCAGCGGTGGCGACATGTGTGCTGGGGTCGCTCTGCCTGATGAACCAAGATGTTCCAAGGATCAGATTTCAGGGGCTCCTGCTCAAGACAGATGTGTGTGTGGGTGGTGGTGTTGGGGGTATTGTCCCAGGGGGTTCTCTCACTCCCTAGAATCCTTCCACTAGGCCACCTGGACACTAGACCCACCGTGCCATGAAAGATCCCTCAGTATGTGCTGATCACCTGGGTGCCATCTTGTGGCTGTACTTCTTCCAAGCCTGATTTGTGTGTTCTTCTGGAAGTCCCTGGTACTTTCAATATTCTTTGCCAGCATCATAATTCAAATACAACAGTTCTTCTTCAATCTTCCTTCTTTGATCTCTAACATCCACATTTACATGAGGCAATTGAAAATACCCTGCTTCAGTGGTAACCTTGCTCTTCAATACTTTAAAGAGGTCTTGTGCAGCATATTTGCCCAATGTAAAACATTGTTTGAATTCCTAATTGCTGCTTCCATGAGTGTGGATTCTGGATCCAAAGAAAATGAAATTTTGGACAACTTCAATCCTTTCTCTAGTTATCAAGATGGTTGTTATGATTTAGGTTTTCTTGACGTTGAGCTGAAATCCATATTAAAGGGTGCAGACCTTCATCTTCAACAGAAAATACTTCAAATCCTATTGTTTTCAGCAAATAATGTTGGGTCATCTGCATATTCCATGTTGTATGAAGCCTTCCTCCAATCCTGGTGCCACATTCTTCTTTAAATAGTCCAGCTTCTCAGATTATTTACTCAGCTGATTGAATAAGTATGACGAAAGGATAGAAGTTTGATGCACACCTTTCCTCATTGTAAACCACACAGTATTCCTTTTTCCGTTCCAACAACTGCCTTTTGATCCATATACAGGTTCAACTTTACAAAATGAAGTGTTCTGGAATTTCCCATCTTCTCAATATTATCCATAGTTTGTTGTTATCTATACACTTGAATACCTCAGCATAGTCAACAAATCACAAGCAACCATTCTTTTCTGGTATACTCTACTTTCAGCACCACTTCATCTGTCAATTTGTCATACTGTAGTGGCTTTCAGGTTGCTGTGATGCTGGAAGCTATGCTAATAGTATTTGAAACACCACTAGGGTCAGCCAAAGGGAACAGATTTCAGCTAAGCTTACAGACAAAGGACAAACTACAATGAGAAATTAATCACCAAAAACCTTATGAACAACAGCAGAATATTAATCATTAGGAAAGTGCAACTAAACCACAATGATATAAAGCTACATACTGGAACCTTCTAGAAGAAACAAACTGAAAATATAAGTAACTGACTGAAAGTAAAGAGAGAGACAAAGAGTAAGGATGGAAGGTTTACAAAGGTGAGCTTTGGTGGATGATGGATAAGTTCATTGTCATGATTATGGTGCTTGTTTCAAAGAGATGCTCATACATAAAAATGTATTAAATAAAGTACTAGAATACTTTTATAACTGAGAAAAGATGGACTTGAATTGAAGGAGACAAGTTCAGAGATATTTGGGAGATGAACAAAGTCAATTAAATTTGGTTCCCAGATTGTGTCTGGCAAAAAAAATTGCAGATAGCATGTTAAAATTCTTTAAAAGGCATACAAATGGCATGGTTGAGGAAATTATTTATTTATTTTTGATAGATTTCAAGAAACGGAAAAAAAATTTAATAACATTTATGTGGTCTATTGTAAAGAAAAGAAATCAGCATGATTGCTCTCAATTTTTTTTTCACTAGAAAAATGAGAAGTATTTAGATCTTAAGGGGAATTCTTTAGTATATAAATAATTTCAGAGTAAATATCCCAAACAGCTCTATATCCAAAGACAAAATCTATATGATTGTATGAAGGCAGTGTCTTGAGGTAAATGAGGTTAGGGATTTGAGGGAGGAGAAAGTTGACATCCACAGGGTCAGCCAGGTTGTCCTTTAGACCATGCCACACTGCGGTCCTCACTTTCAGGTTCTTCACGCTGTACTGGGGAGGAATGGGCTAGATGGAAACAACAAGGGAAAAAAATATGAACATTTAATTCCTCACTAAAAGCAGCAGCATATGATGAGACAAACACGTTTGTTTAGACTGAGTGACCCTTTGTTGAAATCATAGAGCAAAATACTATTTCTAGCTTAAAAATTACATTTACTGAATTCACAACCTACTTCCACTTAGGAAGTGAACAGCCACAGCAACAAAATGTCAAATAGTTTTATAATAAATATTTAATGGAAAATTTTTATTTCCCTTAAGAAGTAGCACTTACCTGATTATAATGTTTCATGTTCTCAACAGGATTTCCAAAGTCATAAGCTCGAAGTACTTCCCTAACTTCTTTAACTGCCTTTAATTTAAAAGAAATTAATTAAAAGCAAAATGCATAGATTAGATTTTTTTTTAACTTTCTAACTTGCTTTAGGTTGACATACCAAAAAAAAAATCACTCTATATATTCCAAATTAGTAAATTCAAACACATAACTCCAAAGAAGGAATACAATATCTAGAAGAATAAATATTTTCTTCTCATTTTACTCTTACTGATTTTCCAAGTTAAAGAATTAAGTCTACTAGAGCTCTCTTCTTTATTTTGTTATTTTTAAAACCAAAACCAAAATCAAAAATATGCCATTGAATGACAAAGTAGTTAAGTGCTCAGCTGCTAACCCAAAGGTTGACAATTAGAACCTAGTAGGTGTTCAGTGGAAGAAGGATGTGGTAGTCTGCTTCCTTAAAGATAATAACCTTGGAAATGTTATGGGACAGTTACTCTGTTCTGTATTGTAAAATCAAATTGATGGCAATGAGTAGAGTTTTATTTAGTAAGACTATTTTTGATCTCTAGGATCTTAGTTAAACCAAGTCACTGTTCAGGTGTCAGTTTGGTTCAAACACATCTGAGAATGAATGAAGTTTTCCAGAAGCCCACTTTGCTTCTCTGGTGTTGATCTCCTTGTGTAAATCAGCTCAAGATATACATGCTACCCTGTAAAAAATGCCTAGGCTCATCAAACCCTTCTGTAGAGTCCTTGTATTATTTTGTGACTTCTCACGCTATGCATTGTTTAAGCAGAAGGTAATTAGGACATAAATAATAACAGCTCATATTTATATTTGGCGTCCAGCATCACAATGCTCTTATAGGTTTTCTCCTTTAATCCTCATCATGAGTAAAGGAGGTAGGTGCTGTTATTTCCTCCATTCGTGGTGACAAAATAAAAGCAGAGACCTTTAATAAGTTTTTCAAGGTCTCAGAACTAGTAAACTATGCAGGTAGTGAGTGTCACCACTGAGGTTACTGTAATCCAGGTAACTGATACTGTCACCTGGTACGATCATGGACCTCCTCCCCCATAGTTAACAATGGAGAATTCTTAGTAATGTTTACTATCAATTTTAACAATGTGATAATATGTAATAAATATGGTTGTAAATTCCTTCGATGTATTTCATATGAATATTAACAATAAAATAAGATTCTTCATGGAGTAGTGGGTTCTGCATTAGGCTCCTTACAGCAAGGCCTGAAGTTCAAATCCACCAGCCACTTCTTGGGAGAAAGGTAAGGTTGTCTGAGCTTGTAAAAATTTATAGCCTCTGAAACTCAACAGGGTAATTCTACTTTGTCTTTAGTGTTGCTGTTAGTCGACATCCACTCAATAGCAGTTGATAAACAACAAAGAAATTTTGTAAAATCTTTGTACATGGAATTACATTTTTAGTAACTGAGTGGAAGCCTTTTAAATTGTTTTCCTTCTTTGTATTTAAATATGACTTCTTTCTCAAAACAGTTGTTGAGATATAGTTTTTGTTGTTAGGTACCTTCAAATTGGTTCTGACTCATAGTGACTCTATGTTCCACAGAACAAAACATTGCCTAATCCTGTTCCATGCTCAAGATTGTTATTTTGATGATTGTTTTTGATCCCATAGTTGAAACCACTGTTTCAATCATCTTGTTTTGAAGATCTCCCTCTTTTCCGTTGCCCTCTGCTTTACCAAGCATGCTGACTGTCCCATTTTCAGAGACTGCGCTCTCCTGGTAACATGTCCACAGTCTGGAAGACAAAGTCTCACCATTCTTGCATCTAAGGAGCATACTGGCTTTACTTCTTCCAAGACAGATCTGTTTGTTCTTTGGCAACCATGGTACTTCCGTTATTCATTGCAAACACTATCATTCAATAGCATTTATTTTTTGTTTGACTTTCTTTATTCATTGTCTAACTTAATGAGATTGAAAATACTATGGATTGGATGAGGGGCACCTTTATCATGAAAGTAGCATCCTTGTTTTTCCACACTTTAAAGAGGTCTTGTGCAGTAGATTCACCCAATGCAATGTGTCATTAGGAGTTCTTGACCGCTGCTTCCATGAGCATTGCTTAAGGAATCAAGCAAGATTAAATCTTTGACAATCTTGATCTTTTCTCTGTTTATCATGATGTTCCTTACTGTTCAGGTGTGAGGATTTTGGTCTTCTTTACATTGAGTTGTCATCCATACCGAAGGCTGTAGTCCCTTGATCTTCATCAGCAAGGAAGTCTAAAGCAAAGTTGTGGCATCTGCATATAGAAGGTTGATAATAAGCCTTTCCTGATGCCACGTTCTTCTTCATGTTAGCCACCTTCTCTGCTTATTTGCTCAGTTTTTTAGATAGGTTCACATATACGAATTAGCACAATATTGTGGCAAAATTCCCAGAAAATTGGGCAAAATTAGTAATTATACAGACACTGGCAGCAGTGAAAGCAAAAAGCATCTGCTTACTGCCTGCAAAGACAAAACCTGCTGATTGCAAGCATCATGGCAATTGAATAATACTGACAATTCTGATTGGGACCTATTTGAAGGTACAAAAGCGAAATTAGCACAAAGTTTGATAGACTTGTTGATAAGGGATGCATGTGATCTGTGCTGACCCAAACTGTTATTGTTGTCATCACTAACTACAAGGATTATTTTTATAGAAAATACTAAATTTATCCTGAAGCACTACATAAAACTTTTATGTACAATCATTTTGGAGTTACCCCTTCTGATAGCATCACCTGGTGTGGCCGCTACACTCTGATGCCTCTGGAGCTAGTCTTGAATTGAAATATCTGGTTTGCAAGGATGGTTCTGTAATACCAATGTCAGTAAGTTGATATGCAAGTGGGCAGGAAAACATTCCGATGTTCACAGATCAATACAGCACATATGGAAAAAGATGAAAGAGATCCTTTCCATTGCTGGGTGTGTTTTGCATTTTGGAGGTAAAATGTGTAAGTTATTAATCTATATCTATTTTATAAAAATGCAAGAGAGCCAGACTTAATATGGGGATAGGTAACATCTCTATTGGCACAAAGCATTTATTTTTCCACCTCTTGAAATTTCTCATTAGCTACTTGATATTTCTTATTTTTCATGGGTCCCTGTTGTAGTTACATAATCTGGTGTCAATTTGAGAATTAAGAGTGAAGGGGTGGAGTTTAGCCTGTCAATAAGGCGGCAGTTTAATGACCACATTTGGAGGCACTAAGGAGATAAATAACTCTCTGGAAGCAGGATGTAGGCTCGCTCCCTGCAAGACATTGCAGCTGACAAGAGCCCTGAACTGGAGGAGCCATGTAGAGTCCCCTGCCAGTACTGAGATGCTTATAATGTCACTGGATCCACAAGATTTCCCACCCATTGGCTTGTGATCTTCCTGCATTTGACATCATTGCATGTGTTTTGTGAGTCTGAGAGGACTTTATAGATTAGTATCAGACATATGGGCTGATATCAAATTTAGGGACTTGATCTGGACTGGGCTGGGGTGCTTTCACAATATTCAATTGCTCTTGTATATAAAGCTCTTTCCTACACACATATGTATGTCTATTGATTTGTTTCTCTAGTCCACCGGGACTAACACAGTTCCCTACCCTGACATCAGGAGGCAATATCATAAAGGAAGTTTGACAGTTATGCAACAAAACTAAAACTTGTTCAAAATTCTTGGAAGACCTTACCTGCAGAATATGGAATATATCCTGAAGGGAGGTTCCTGCTGGGTTTTGTGACAAATACACATCAAAACGACTCTGGGAAGATATATTAACAATCATTATTTCATCTCAAGGATTTGAAACCTAATGAACTAATCAACTGGAACATGCTGCAGATACTCATTTAAAGGATGATGATGTTACTTGAATTCCTGAATTTATGCTATAATAACATTTGTCAGTTATACATTAAGACATAATTATATGAGTATAAGCAACTAATACCTTCAATTATATTTTCTCCACCTTATAAGCCATACATTAAAAAGTTCATCTTAAATGACTTTGCCTTTTATGTAATATACATGAATGTAATATTATTTTTATGCTTAAGGTTTCACAATACATTAAACTTTTTGCAGTTTGTATTCTTGATAATGTGACCATTCTTTTGATGAATGGTTGAACTCTTGGAATGAAAGTTCAAAACATGAATGCAATTTTCAGGTAGTAATCTTACCTGAAATGTTTTCTGGAAAAATTCGAATTGGTGCTTACCTTATTTAGACTTTTTGGATCAAATCCATAAAGAGCAAAGTTGATCTTGCAACAGATGACATCCATTATATTATTATTGCACACGGTAGTCGCAACAATTCTGTTTAAAATGGTCTGTGGGAGGACTTCATGGTGAGGAAATATAACCTATAAAATTTGAATTGAAAAAAAAATGTTTCACCCTGCACACACAAACACACACACACACACACACACACACACACACACACACACACACTCCACTGTGGCAGCAAGGCATTCAGAATACCACTGTAGTAGTTCAAGATGTAATATTATAATGCCACAATCTAAAGTTAATACTAAGAAATTATATCCTTGGTATCAGAAATTAAAACCCAACATACATTTTAGAAAAAGATAAACTTTTTATAACATTCTTTACATTTTATATGGCTGAATATCCCTTTCGTAGTTCACCTCTTTCCCACCTCCAAAACAACAACAACAAAAGAGTCTATGAGTAAAATATCACCAATATAATGATACCATAAATATCAAAAGAAGATAGAAGGAATACAGAGTTGCTGTAGCAAAAAGAAATAGTTGATATTCAACCACTTCAAGAGGCTCCATATGATCAAGGACTGGTGGTTCTGAAGGAAGAAGTCTAAGTGGCACTGAAAGCAGTAGCATAAAGCAGGACTCCAGGAATGGATGGAATGCCAGTTGAAATATTTCAACAAGCTAGTGAAGCACTGGAAACATTCACTTGTCTGGGCCAAGAAATCTATAATTCAGGTACCTGGACAACTGATTGGAAGATACCCATATTTGTAACCCTTCCAAAGTAATGGGACCCAACAGGATATGGAAATTATCTAACAATATCATCAACATCCCATGTAAGTAAAGTTTTGCTGAAGATCATTCAACAATGCTTGTAGCAGTACATCCACAGGCCAACCCAAAAAAGTAAGCTCACTGCTGACTCACACCAACCTATAAAAGGGAACAGAACTGACCCTGTGGGTTTCTGAGACTGTAACTTGTTACAAAAGTAGAAACGTCTTATTGTTCTCCTAAGATTTGAGCTGCTTATCTTGCAGTTAACAGCCAACACATAGCCCACTATGCCACCAGTGTTCCTATATCCAGAAATTCAAGATTCAGAAAAGGATGTGGATTTCATTGCTACCATGAATATCATTGCTAATACCTAATGAATCTAGGATGAGAGTAGGGAATACAAGAAAGATGTTTAATTGTGTTTCATTGACTATGCAAAAGCATCTGTTTGTGTGTATCATAACAAACTATGAATAGTGCTGATAAGAAGGGGGATTCCAGAATGCTTCATTGTGCTTGTGTGAAATTGAACATGGACCAGGAGACACTCTGCTAGCAGGACAAAGGAATACTGAATGGTTTAAAATAGGGAAAAATATGTGACAGATTGTATCCATTCACCAGATTTATTCAATCTGCATGTTAAGCAGAGAAGTTGATAAACTAGACTGTATGGAGAAGAACGCCGCATCAACACTGGAATGAGGCTTATTAACAGCCTGTATTATGCAGTTCCATATTTATATCCATTCCAAAGAAAGGTGACCCAAAACAATTCTAAAATTATTGAACAATATCATGAACATCACATGCAAGTAAATTTTGCTGAAAATCATACACCAGTTGCAGCAATAAATTGACAAGGAGTGCCTAGAGGTTCAGACCAGTTTCAGGACAGGATGTGGAACAAGGGACATCATTGCTGAAGTCAGATAAACCTTGACTGAACAGAGAATACCAGAAAGATGTTTATTTGTGTTTCATCAACTATGTGAAGGCTGTGTGGATCATAACAGCTATGGATAGTCTTGAAAAGAATGTGAATTCTAGAACATTTCATTTTGTTCATGTAGACCTTGTACATGGAGCAAGAGGCAGTTGTGTAAAAAGAACAAGGAAATACGGCCTGGTTTAAAATCAGGGAAGGTGTGCATCAGGGTTGTATCTTCTCATCGTATTTATTCAATCTGTATGCTGTGCAAATCATCAGAGAAGCAGGATTGTATAAAGAAGAATGGACTGGAGGAAAGTTCATTAACAGCTCGTCATATGCAGGTAACACAAGCTGCTTGCTGAAGGTGAGAAGGACTTGAAGCACTTGTTGATAAAGATCACGGATTGCAGCCTTCAGTATAGACTACAACTCAATGTAAAGAAAACAAAAATCCTCACAACTAGACTACTAGTTAACATGGTAAATAAGAAAAATTAAAGTTGTCAGGAATTTTGTTTTACTTGGATTCACAATCAATGATCAGTCAAGAGATTAAATGAAGCATTGCATATGATAATCTACCAAATCTACACAACACCTCTTTCCAGTGTAAGAAAGCAAAGATTTTACTTTGAGGACTCAGGTGTGCCTGACTCAATTCATGGTATTTTCAATGGCCTTATATGCATGCGAAAGTTGGATGTTGAATAAGGAAGAACAAAGAAGAATTTATGTATTTGAATTACAGTGCTGTCAAAGAATATTGAAAGTACCACTGACTGTCAAAAACCACACACATTTGTGTTGGAAGAAATACAGCTAGAATGCTTCTTAGATGCAAGGGTGGCGAGATTTGTCTAAAATATTTTGTTACCATTTCATGAGGGATCAGTCCCTGTAAAAGACATCCTATTTGATAAGGCAGCATGCCAGAGAAGAAGAGGGAGGTCCTCAGCAACACGAGTTGACACAGTGACTGCAAGAGTGGGCTGAAGCATGAAACGAATTGTGAGATTGGCCTCAGGCTGACCGAGTTCCATTCTGCTGTTCAGAGGGTCACGACGAGTAGAAACTGACGCGATGCCACCTAACCACAAGAGTGAAAGCAAAGCAGTGACTTAGGAAGCATAAAAAGAGGGATAAGATTGTATGGAATCATTAGTTTTATAAGTAATTTTCTGATATCTTTGTATTCTTATAATATAGGAACTTTTAAAAAAGAGTCACTGATCAGTTTGACCAAGTGTTTTGTTTATGTATAAAGAAATTGAAATGAAAACTATTTCTGTTACTTTTTCTAGGTTCAGCATGCACACCGGTCTCCTGGCTCAGAGTAAGAGTATTCTTTCAGTGCCATCTTCCTGCTTTGTCAGCCTTTATAACAATTTGCTCTAATTGAGCGAGTTGAAAAATGGTAAAAATAGAGCTAATATGTACTCTTACCAATTTCAATGAGATAAATAGCATGCTTACCTTGTATACTATAGGAGGAAGTGTTAGGGCCAGTTTTGTTACACCTTTTATGTGTCCAAGATAGAAGACTGGTGCTAGTGCAAAAAAAGTTTTGATCTTTTGAGCCAACCCAGGAATATAAGAAAATGCTATAAATGCTGAAACAAAGAAAAATATATGTAAGAAGTATCATCATGCATCTTCTCACATTAATGAACAAATACATTCAGTTTAGTTACAAGAAAGCTATATTTCGAGAGACCTATAAAGATTATGATTAGGATATTTCTTTATATTTTGAGTACTTTTCTAAAAACATGATTTTGCTGATATGCCCATGGATCATTAACTGGATATATTATAGTGTGGTTAGCCAGTCCCCCAAAGATGGATGTCCATGTCACTTTACATTGTTTGCAATCCCACACAACTCTGAGATCAAATTCTTAACCATACATATTTGAGCATTATCTTTTTCACCCCCTGGAATTTAGTTATTTGTTTGAACTGTAAGGTCAGTAAATATTTTGTCCCAGTTCCCACTTTACCCAATGTTCGCCATCATCTCTGCAAAGAAACTCAAAGAATTCTAGCAATGGACAAGGGTTTCACGATGAGGAAGAGTTGTAGATGATCAGATATCAAAGAATCTAAACATACCAGTAAGCGTGCCTTGAGAATGCCCCACATAGTGTATCTGATCTTGTCCAGTTTTCTTTATAATGAAGTTGATTGATGCTGGAAGGTCATATTTGGCCATTTCATCAAAACTATTGAAATTGAAACCAAAGTGAGTCAAAATGCACTTTGATTTATAAGTTTAGTTTTTCGACAAATAGGTGAATGTTACTCATTCCAACACTATAAAAATAACATCTATAGTACATTCATCTCTTGTGAACTTGAAGTTCTGCTCTGACATAACACAGAATTACTTTCATTTTCATGTCTACAAAAATTTGGCAGCCTTCAAAAAAAGGTATTTTACTCAATCTTCACAAAAATAGTGATAATTAAAAATAATCAATGTCACTTAATTGTACATATTAAAAATGTTGAAATGGTCTATGTTCTCCTTTATATAGTATTAACAACAATAATAAACAAAATTGAAAAGGAGTAGATAAAAATGGAATTAAAAAAATAAAACCTTTGTTGGACATATAACACAATACATACAGAAAAACATCTTTCCAAGTATTCTACCTGAAGGCCCAGAATTCTTTGGACTCTGGAGACAAGTTTACGTGCTTTCGCGAAAAGGTGTTTCCTCTGCTGTTTCCCAACCACACATCGTAGCCAGCATCTGCCAGAACGAATGCCAGGCTGTTACTGGGGAGGTTGGAAATCCAGGTAGAGGCAGATGCAAGTAACCCATGCTGTAAAAACACAACAGGCCTTGGAGCTGAAGTGTGAACAGAAAGCAATGTTAGTAACAGTCCCCAGGCAACATCTCTTCTAGAACACTTCTGACCCAGTTCTCTTGTTTCATTTTAAGGACAATAGGTAGTACAAGAGAGTTTATTTCTTACCAGGCATGTAACCTAATAAGTAATGAAATTATGGGTGAAATGATAGCTTTTATGTAATATACACATTTTAAAAAGTAGTTTTAATGACCAAGTCTACAAGAAGGTATTAATGCATGAGACACACATACTCAGGAATCATCCTGCATTAAATCAAGCTGAACAAAAAACGTAAAGGTCTATAAAACAATTATATACTCAAGTCAATAAATTCTTGGGAAAATTTATAGAATTTTTCTTTTTAATTTCACAAACAATATTGTAACAATTTTCAAAAGCTCTATACACAGTCAAAATATTGAATGAAGGGCAAAATATTGAGGGTTGCAGGAAGCATCAAAAGAAGATGAATAGAATACACAGTCACTGTACCAAAATGAGCTAGTCCACCATTTCAGGAGTAGCATTTGAACAAAAACCAATGATGATAAAGAAAAGAAGTGAAACCTGCACTAAATGCATTGGCCAAAAACAAGGCTCTAAGAATTGATAGAGTATCAATTGAAATATTTCAACAAGCTGATGAAGCACTGGAAGCACTCACTCATCTCTGCCAGTAAACCTGGAAGATAGCTACTTGGCCAACTGACTGCGAAAGATCCATATTTGTGCCTATTTTAAAGAAAAGTGACTCAACAGAATGCTCAAACTACACAATAATATCATTGATATCACATGTAAGTAAAAGTTTGCTGAAGACAATACAACAACAGTTGCACCAGTACATTGACAAGGAGCTGCCAGAGGTTCAGGCTAGATTCAGAAGAGGACATGGAACATGGATTATCATTGCTGATGTCAGATTGCTCTTGGCTCAAAGCAGAGAACACCAGAAAATTGTTTAGTTGGGTTATATTGACTATGCAAAAACATTCGACTGTGTGGACTATAATACATTATGGGTAACTTTGAAAAGAATGGGAATTCTAGAACACTTCATTGTGCTCCTACAGAACTTGTACATGGATCAAGAGGCATCTGTGTAAACAAAACAAGGGAATATTACATGGTTTAAAATCAAGAAAAGTGTTCATCAAGGTTGTATCCTCTCACCATATTTGTTCAATCTGTATGTTGAGCAAATAATCAGGAAAGATGGATTGTACGAAGAATGTGGCATCAATATTGGAAGAAGGCTTATTAACAGCCTGTAATGTGCAGATGACACAACCTTACTTGTTGAAAGTAAGAAGGACTTGAAACACTTGCTAATGAAGCTCAAGGACTGCAGACTTCAGTCTGGACCGCAACTCAATGTAAAGAAGATCAAAATCCTCACACCTGAACCAATGGGGGAAACCTTGAAACTCACACACATACCAGCATACACACATATGGAGTCTGGGTCTTTTCCCAGAATGGGGATTTTCATCTCATGATGGCTCAGGTTTGAGCTAATGCCAGAACCCATTATACATCGCATTTTGGAGAAGATAAATATTTCCCATTATGAAGCATTTCTAGGAGCCCTGCTGACTTAGAGGTTATATGTTGGCTGTGAACTGCAGGGCTTGCAGTTCAATATTACCAGCAGCGCTACAGGAGAAAGACATAGTTTTCAACTCCTGTAAAGAGTTACAGTCTTGGCAACTCATGGGCAGGCCTGCCCTGTTCTGTATGGGTCAGTATTGACTTGGTGGGATGACTGAGCAGTACTTCTAGTCACACATACCTGAATTATTAGAGTTTACTTTGCCGTGAGGAATCCTGTAGGTTCCCAAGATAAAGCCATCTTCAGTTTCAACTTCATATTCTTCATGTGGGTAACCCCAGTATGAAATTATCTGACCCTACGTGGAATAAAGAGAAAACATTGAAGTTTTAATTTTAAAAACAGTATCAAACACATTATTTTAGTATTTTCACTAAAGTAACTTTTACACTTCAGTAATTATGGCTTTGTTTCTCCCCAACAGTAATTCTGTACATTTTATAAGGGATAACTTACAATATTCATCCAGGACTCAGGATTGACAGGTTTAAGATGTTCACTGGAATTATATGCCATTCCATATGCATGGGTCAAACATATCAGAATAAACAGTGACCACATTTCTATTTCTCCTGTAAAGTAAATTTGTTAGAAATTATGTTTTCTCCCTACAGTTAGAGAAGTAAACCAAAGAAATCTAAAAATCTAAAAATGAAAAGCAAATATGGCATGTGGTTAAGAGCATGAGTTTGAAGTCAAATGCTCAATTCAAACTTTAGCCTGTCATTGTCTTGCTGCATTTCAACTTTCTTTTATCTCAGTTGATTTTTTTTTTACCACTGAAAAACAATATGATAATAATAACTTTTTAAAAGATTTTTTACAGTCTCAGAGTACTTATACAGAAAATGACAGCGGACAGTTCCTGATATACTATAGGGCATTCGATTAATATTTTTGTTCAAAAGGCAAAATTGTTTCCTCTAATCATCCAAATTTGATTGTTAGAAAACAATTTCAAATTTTAAATTCAGTCACTCCTTTGTCAAGAAAACAAAGCAAGGAGCGCTTGAAGCCTCTTTTCTAGTCCAATCATTTGTAAATTATAACAAGTTAAAATATTTTACATTTCCTCCTCAAAGAAACAAATAAACAAAACAAAATGAAAAAACAACTGACTGCCATCGAGTTTATGCTGACTCATAGCGCCCCTAGAGGACATAGTAGAACGGGCCCCAGTGGGTTTCCCAAACTGTGACTGTTCATGGGAATAGAAAGTCTCTTCTTTCTCCAGAGGATTGGCTGGTGGTTTTGAATTGCTGACCTGGTGCTTAGCAGCCCAGCATGTAACCACTGTGCCTGTAGGGCTCCTCAAGAGAAATTAAAACGTATGTTCACACAAAGCTCAAAAACAAATGTTCATTGGAGCATATCTTTATAATTACCAAACACATGACCCAACCTAAATGTCCATCAGCAAGTGAATTTAAACACCTGGTATATTCATACAGAAGAATATTAGTTAACACTAAGGAGGGATGAGTGTTTGATTTAAGCTACCGCATGGATGAGTCCCAAATGAAATCTATCACAGCTACACAGTAACAGAATCAGTTGACTTTAGTATTTTCCAGATTTAAGTCTGCCATTCTTTACTTTGGGCCCTATTGCAGGTTATTTTGATTAAATTTCATCATTTTTATAATACCAGCTGTGTTAGATAGGATTCTCTAGAAAGATAAAATCAAATTGCTGATAATTTATTACATTTATTTAAAAGATAATTAGATATATAACAAGAAATGAACTATTAAATCATATACAGATAAATATATAATACAAGAAATAAACAGTTAAATTATAAAGCACTACAAATGGCTCAGTGCAACTCACATCCAGGAGAGAAAATTGAGAGACCAGCAGTTCTTCAAGTCTAGTCTGCTGCCAGATCTTCCTCTATTTGTAGAGAAAGTTAGGTTTTGTCAGCACAGATGCCAATCACAAGGCAGGTCACCAACCGCCAGTCCCCAGCTCCAGAGATGTCTTAAAGGGACCTCTACTGACAGCAACACAGTCCACAGGCTAGGCATTCCACAGGTAGTAGCCTTTAAATTGAGGCACAGAACAAGCAAGGCAGCCACACACTGGTCCGATGATCACAGAGCGAGAGACAAGAAAGGCAAGGCTCACCCAGCCATTTATCTCTCTGCCCTTCAGTTAATCCCACTTGTGTTTATCAACCAGGCTGGCACAATAAACTATCTCAATCCACCCCTTGCCAACCTGGCACCTGTACACAATTCTTTAGCCATATATAC